>NC_020491.1:4115861-4125720 GCF_000184155.1 Fragaria vesca subsp. vesca
ATTTATATATAAATATTACAAACATCAACTTCATCTACATCCAGAACGAAAATCTAGGTTGTTGATAAGAGTCATAAGACACACGCTGGTCCACAAAAGTACAATAATCAGACCAAGACATATGACTCATATAGTACAAATTGTAGTGTTGAATATGATAATCATATATATCTTTGAAGCTGGCGACTATTCCCCTATAAGTGGATGGTAAGGATAAATCCAACTGGATGACTGATCACTAACTTCCGCGTATTGATTATAGCCATAAACATTATAACCATATTGATTGTTGCCTTCTTGGGATTCATTTGAGGTTCCAGTCCCACTACCTAAACTGATAGAATCAAAACTTAGTGCAACTAAAGCAACATCTTGATTATCATTTGGACCTCTAGTCCTCTTTCCATACATGGTATCCTCTTGCGCTCCATACCTAGTACTTCTATAGCCATGTTCATGGGAGGGATGATCGTAATTTTCTTCAGATAAAAAATTATTCAATCTACCAACTGTAAAAAATTGTCCATATACTTATTCTCTTTCTCAAGTGTAAATATTCCTCCACTGTCCATTTATCTCCAAGTTTGATAATTGTGTAATAGATCGATCTGCATCCAGATATATCTCGAAAGGAATCATGCTCTTCTCGAGAGTCGAGACCACCACTCTTCATTGGGATACACCTCGAGGGAATTACTTCTATTCCGGATATTATTTCAATTTTTTTACAGATATTTTTTTAATATGTCGGTGATATATCAAAAATATCATAAATGTCGGAGATATTTCCTAAATATCGGTGATATTTGATGATATTTCCTAAATATCTGGGAAATATCGTAGATACGGTGGAAGATAAGATATTGACCCCTATAGATATATCGGTCATTCGAAAAAGGGAGACATCGGAGGATATATCGGATATATCGCAGAGATTTTAATCCTCGGTCACAGGAGAGGGCGAAAGCTTTGCTACTGCTATTTTATGTTATTATTGTTGATACAGAAGTTCAACAACAGGCAATAACAACACAACAACAGCAACATGAATCAACAACTTGCAGTAGCAGCACACAACAACATCACACGCAATAACAACACATCAACAACACACACAGTAGTAACAGACATCAACAACAACATGCAGTGGTAGCACACAACAACAGCACACGCAGTAGCAGCAACATGAATCAACAACTTGCAGTAACAACACACAACAACAACACACGCAATAGCAACACGCATCAACAACACACAGTAGCAACACACATCAACAACATGCAGTGGCAGCACACGCAATAGCAACACACAACAACACACAGTAACAACACACGCAGTAGCAGCACACAACAACACACAGTAGCATCACACAACAACAACACACATAGTAGCAACACATAACGTACAGCACGCAGTAGCAACACACAACCACACGTAGTAGTAATACGCAGTATGCAGTAGCACCACACAAGAACACACAGCAACAATACACGCAATAACAGCACATAACAGTACGCAGTAGCAGCACACAACAACACACGCAGTAGCAACACAACACATAACAGCAACACACACAGTAGCAGCACATAACAGCACATAACAGCACACACCAACATCACACACGGTAGCATCACATAGCATAATGCAGTAGCAGCACGAAGCATAAGCACAGATTAGCTACAAATGATCACTTTTTGCTGTCAAATTCAACAGATGTGGATTTTAATTCCAAAAACTCTTTGAGTAAACCAAGTTGTAGAGATCGAAGAATAATCAAATTAGATTTGGTTGGATTTGGCAAAGCCTTAGTCAACATTCATCCTTTCATTATTCGGCTCCTCCTCCCTTCCTCGCCTCCTAGCGATTTGGTCGGAGCGGTGACCGGCGAAGAAGAAGAAGAAGAAGAAGAAGAGAGAGAGAGAGAGAGAGAGAGAGGAAAAGAATCGGTGTGTTTCTCAGATCTAAAAATTGTGAAGAAGTGGTATTTTGAGACAGTGGTAGTTTTGTAGATATTTCAAAAATAATAGGTTTTTAGGTATTTTGCATAAAAAATTGCTGACAGGGTCTGGTACTATACACTGTGGGCTTGGGCTTATATCCTTATTTGTTTAAATCTGTTGAAAGGTGGTTTTTCTGTGTTTTGCAACTGTCTATGGTAGTGGGATGTCATTTTCTATAATTAGTTCATTCCCTATTTCAATGACAATCTTTTTCATTAGCCCATTCCAATATAAGGTAACATTTTTTATGCCTAAATACACAAATTTTTACTAAAATCTTAATAAATCATATTATTTTAAGACTATTTTGCCCTCACCCCTTAAACATGCATAGAGAGAGAAAATGGAAGAGAGAATACTTGGCCGGAATCTCACCCGACTCCGGTAACCGGCCGCCGGATTTCTCTGGTCGCCGGATTTCGGTTACCGGCTGCCGGATTTCTCTGGTCGTAGGATTCCGGTCACCGGTGACTCGCTTACTGACCCCCAATAATCAGTTGCTGACCCCCAATAACTTGGTTACTGACCCCCAATAATCAGTTACTGACCCCTAATAATCATGTTTCTGACCCCAATAACTTGGTTACTGATCCCCAATAATGAGTTACTGACTCCAATAACTTGGTTACTAACACCTAATAATCGGTTACTGACCCTCAATAATCAGTTACTGACCTCTAGTAACTCAATTACTCACCTCTAGTGACTCAATTACGAGACAACAATTGAACAATATAACCACTTTACATGCATTTTAAACCAAAACATAACATATGCATCATCCTCTCCACCCTATCATTCTGATTACATAAACATAAAGCCGATTCCAAATGTCATTCCCCATTACTCTGGCTTAAATCCTTGCTCTTAACAATAACGATAATAAACCGAGAACACAAAATAGATATGTAACTAAAATGCTGACCAACTTTGACAAGAAACCACAAAGTTTACGATCATTTACTCAGCCTTCTCAACCGGAGCTTCTTTTGTGGCAACAACCTCAGGTGCCTCCTTCGCTGCTTCAACTAGTTTCTCTACTTCCTCCTCGACTACGGGAGCCGCCACTGGCTCCTTAGCAGCCTCAGTGGTCTCCTCGAAAACAGCAACAGCAGGCTCTTCGACTTTAACCTCTTGAGCCTCTTCTTCTTCCACTGGCTTCTCTACTTCTAGTTCTGCTGCCACCTCCTCGACGACGACACCGATGAGAGAGAGGAGAACTCAGGGGTGAGGGCTCGAAAAGCAGGAAGAGGTAATCACCTACTCAAATCGATGTCTGGTCATCTTCGCTTCACAATCTGCCTCGCGGTTGAGGATTATTAGACATCTACCTCAATTTTGGGGCTTAGAGAACAACGAGGAACAAAGCGAGAAGTGAGATATTGAAGCCGTCATCAATCACCAAAAATCGAGGAAGAGGAGCCGAAGAAGAAAACCGAAGTACTAAGCCTCCGGGAAGCATCCTCCACGACGGCGGCAACAATGATGACCGACGAGGAGCTCGTTAGACTTGACCGACGTGGAAGTCATCGGTGAGAACGACGAGCCCGGCTGCTCGGGTCTTGGTGGATGCGCTCGCTCATGGACCTCGTTGAAGCTGGAGATGAAGAGGCAGTGCTAGCATGTGGGGTGGCATCGACGGGGAGAGAGAATTAGTTTTAGATCTGGGAGGAGAGAGACGAGTCAGACGACTAGAGAAGAGAGGTGACTGCGTATGAAATAAAGACATAATTGTCGTTTTGATAAGAATCATTGGAATGAGATATTAGAAAAGATTTTCATTGAATATGGCTTTTTTATCTCTGTTTTTGTGCAAATAGGCATTTTCCCAATAATATTTCATTATTGTTTTATGAATATTTATGATAAAATTAAGAAATTATTATTTAAAATTTAAAAATATTTATTATTATAAACAGATCGGATTAACAGGTTTGATATCTGTTAACCCGCCGGATTCAAATTTAGATCAAGTTATCAGAGATCCAACGGGTAACGGGTCGGATCCAAATCTAAAATTTCTATTACGGATCCGGATCTAAGTTAATCCGGTCCATTTACAGGTCCAGACTTAGGAACTTGGGATTTAGGAATCGACTAGTCTTCCTGCCACCCTTTCAAATGGCATTCATAGCTTTGATTTTAACCGATACATATCTCCAATAACTATATGATTAAACCATAACCAACAATTCCAGCGACAAGAAACCTTGAGGGAAAAAAAAATGGCACACAAAACCAAAGATTTGTTTTTCCTTTCTGAAGACATCAATACCAAAGATCACCATCACCCTCTTCCACAGCTGAGCCATCCTACCTCCTCTGCCCTTTTTCATCCCTTAGATTTCACTATGCTACTAACTCGGGAGAAAGACTGGTTATAGGAACTCCTTATACCCCCTCCAAACAAGGTTATCAATCAATTATTCTTCTGCCCACACACCCTTTCGATGACATGCATACAACACTTTGAATCTAAACAGTCCTCAAGTCACCAATAGTTCTATACAATGTAAAAACAGGGAAAAAATAACAGCAAAACTAGAGACAAATCCAAAGCTTTTCTTTTCTCTGTCTGGAACACTAATTTACTGACTCAAGGAAATGAAATTCCTTGTTCCACTTCTTTTGCATCACAACTCACAACATATTAATTGCCAAAACCATTTTAGTAAAGTAGTCATTCTTTGCCCAATATTGCACATTGGTTACCAAAAAGATGACCACATTTACCAAAAACTTGACATGGTTACCAAAAATGAAGGACTCCAACCATCTTCAGGATTTACAGTGGTGTTAATATCAAAAATTGCTTTGCACACAAGGTAAAAACTTAAAACTATGTTATGTATGAAAAGAAACCTAGATTGCATATAATTCATCCTAACATAATAGCAAACACAGAAACCCCCTATTCTTTATAACTGCACACTACAGTTTTCTTTTTAAGCTAGGCTCCAGCACTATCCATGATTGAGACAGAAAAGTTTCATGATAGTGGATATTCCATAAGTGCAAGAGGAGTTTCCATTTCTCATGATAACTTACACATATTTGAAATCCACAATTGACAATTTGTCTCGCCCTAGCCTACCCAAGTGGAATATACATGAAAAGCTACATGCACACATTGATCTATGCAACAAAAATACACTCATACACAGCAATATATGCACATAAACACAGATAAATATACACATACACACTTGAAATGCAAATACACATACTATTTTGCACAAAACTGCCTAATAGAAATCAGATATCCAATCTGTATCCAAAACAAGGAAATCATCCAGTTGGAAATCTTCTGGTGGATCAGAAGAACCTACTCCTGTTGCACAGGTTGGGGCAAGGGGATCAACCTTTACCTCATATTTACTTGCCATATCCTTAGAAACTAGTGGAGAAGTGGGTGTATCAGCTTGTGCCTCAGCTTTTATAGTAGCTGACACCGGCAAAGACACTGGTACATAAGATGAAGCGAAATTCATGGCAATCTGCTGAATATCAAACTTGGACAAGGAAACTGCAGAGCCTGCAGGAAGCACTGGCCTTCTATCACCTGGAAAATTGAATCGCCCACATTCACCATAAATGCAATATAGGGCTGCATCATAGGCTCGAGCTGCCTTTTCAGGAGCATCATAAGAGCCCAACCATATCCTTCCTCCCGACTTTGGAACTCTTATTTCTGAAACCCATTTACCCCAAACTCTCATTCGTATGCCCTTGTAGAGACATGGGGTTTTCTCTCGCCGAACTTTCTTAGATTTAGAAGTTGTTGGCAAATCCATAGGAATGGGGGTCAAGAGGTCTCAAGATAGTGGAAGAGTAGGATCTGAGAGACCTACAGTAGGATATCATATGTGAAGAAAAGTGGAGACCAACACAATACAAATTGAAGGAATGCCTTAAGAGAGCAGGTGGAACTGACATGATGGTGGCACGTGATGTTACAAGTTGCACGTGGCGGCAAACATACTGTCACGTGGTGAGTTTGTATCAAGAAGGAGTTTCCCAAATGCATCGAAGTTCCGAAACGCATAGAAAAGCAGTTGGGAAGACAATAAACGATGCACTAGTTACCTTTTAAGCTTCAATATAAAAGGGAATATAAAGGAAGATATATAAAGATATGATTATGTATATATATCTAGAGCTATCATATTAAGTAACAAATCAACCAAAATTTCCTATATCTAGACTTTCAAATGTAAGAACCTAATCAACAAAAAGTTTTCTCACTAACACAAATTTCAATGACCGAACGAATGTTCATGAGCTATCAACATGATAAATTATAACAAAGCATTGATTCAATTTTAGACTTATCCAAAGTTTCTGGTGGGATAGTTCAGTACATAATTGGAGATATAAATTCACCATATAGGTTGGGACTAGAAAAGGTGCATTCACCCATACAAACAAAACATTCAAGAAACTGTAGGAACTAGTTTTGGCTAAACCTAATATAATCTCAACCTCTCAGATGCCATACATAAAGCTTCACCTGCCAAAAAGAACGAAATTCAACCAAAGTTTTAGATGTTGTTACAAGGAGCTGAACAGTTTGCTAAGTTACAATTTGTCTCGCATATGATGAAGATAATGTCATGTTCAGTTA
Organism: Fragaria vesca subsp. vesca; assembly: GCF_000184155.1. Taxonomy (NCBI): domain Eukaryota; kingdom Viridiplantae; phylum Streptophyta; class Magnoliopsida; order Rosales; family Rosaceae; genus Fragaria; species Fragaria vesca. Next base: position 4,122,486 of record NC_020491.1, read on the forward strand.
CATTTCTATCAACTTTAGCAGTTTCCGATAAGAGAACTGAGCCACACAAAATTACAGGCGTTACACTTGACCATTTACGTTATGAGACTTGGGGTTGGAAATGACATGAAAAGCCAACGGTTTAAAGAAGTGCAGAACAACACAAACAGAAAAGGCGGAAAACTAGTGGTGACCCGCTTCTCCAAGAAGTAGTGATGTCATGTACGTAACTACTGCATTAGATCCTAGAATAAATGCACATAGATAATGCACCATACCTATCTATAAACTATATTTTCTATGAAATCTTCACAAGAATTACATTCTTTCTGATTTTAGATTTATCCAAAAACCAGCGGGTTGGCTTTATCAGTTGGAATCTAGCATATAATCAGGAATTCGAAAATGAGTATTTCATAGTTAAACTAAATTGTTTATATATATATATATAACAGAGCCCTTCTATTGAGGGATCCCTATTTTTAGTCACTTTTAAGGATAAGCCCATATCATTGGATCTGTCATTTAATGAGATTGGATGGCTGAGATTAAAACAAAAAGTTACACACTCTATATCAAACCTGGACCGTTCAAGATCATTAAAAATAAATCGAAGTTTTGAATGGGTTAACGATCACTAAATTATCTGAAAATTTGTAGAAATGATCTGCTCATATAACCCAATGAATTGAACGGTGTAGATGCAAAAATTTGATCGGGAAGTTGGTGTAATGCCCTATCCCTAGAAATAGTCAAAAATAGGGATCCCTCAATGGAAGGGCCCTCTATATATAATCTGAACAAATACACTAAGACATGAGTGACCGGAAGAGATAAAGAAAAGACTCCTAGTTCATTGTTAAAACAATAGATTATTAAAGCAGTTATGGAAGCAAAACCTTAAGAATTGGTATCAAGTGGAGCTGCAGCTGAAGCCGATGGGGAAGGAGGCTGATAGATGCGTGCTTTGGTGACGATTTCAGCAACAATCCAATGCTTACGTTTGCTCAAAGGGCGTGAAGGCTCCAATCGAACCTGATGAAATGATTAAACTAAAAATCAGATACAATGTAACTCTGTTCAAAACTTCAAAAGAGATATAATGCATTACATAAGACATACCCGGTCTCCAATGTTGCAATGATCGTTCTCATCGTGGGCCATGAACTTGGATGTCCGCTTCACGTATCGGTTGTAGAGCTTGTGATGGAACAGCCTATCCACCGCCACAACCACTGATTTCTGCATTTTATTGGAAACGACCATCCCCACCACTGTCTTCATCTTTCTCAACAAAAATGTGAATATACTGGCCTTACAAACGACCTGCATCTCTCATTCAACATATAATCAAACTTAGTATGGGATCAAATCAGACACAGTCGACCCCATGGAACCAAACTAGCGGATATATAAGTTAAATAGTTGTGTACTCATAACTCACAACATAATTCCAACTTCGATGTTCAATTCTCAACCAGATAAAATGAAAAGAAGCTCAGATCAATGCTATTTCTTCAACAATTACATCCAAATTTTGAATCAATCAAACCAATTTGACCGAAACTGTAAGTTGCTTCCTTTATTTTCTATAAACTACCAGATTTCATGGTCTAATATTTCAATGATGCTCATTTCCGCACAGAAGCAACCAGAATAAACAAACCTTATCAAAATCGAGAGAACAAACTCCATTTCAACAAGTGTCTAAGCTAGAACTACAATTTATGATTTAAACCCACAACTCTTAAACCCTAATACCAACAACCAGGGTTTAAAGACTAAGATTTCAAAAGCCCAATCACCAGGTGTGCAATTGATAATTCTATGATCACCTTTGAATACGATTCCATAAAATCAAAGCTACGATTAAAAATCACTAGGAATCGCTATTCTCCAAGTTTGAATCCCAAATTTTCTTCAACGCGGAGAAGAAAAGATTGATGAAATCTGAAGCGTACCTGCAGAGAATCTGAGTGCGATTCAGAAATTGAGAGACGTCGGAGATGAGAGAGCAGGCTCCGGACGTCAGGGAGTGGATGGTGAAGTGAAGAGAGCGAGTATAAATTCTGCGAGGGTTTGCTGGTTTTAATTTCGGGGTCCGATTTTACCATTTACATCTCTCCTTTTCTTTTCTTTTTCACTTTTTACTCTTCAGGTAGTCCTTGAAAAGTTGAAATTATCCACCAAATTTTCCTCCTTTTTGTTGAAAAAAAAAAATAGAAACGGTACTTCAACTTTACCTTTGATAATAAGGGAGGTCTACCGTCCCACTGTTATTTGGTTTAGCGTCATAGTCTCTCTCAAAAGAGAGGAAGATGATATTGGTAAAGGTTACTGCGTCATGCTATTCACAATTATACAATGTGTGTGCTTTCAAGTTACCAAAAGGGATATTGAAGGCATACCAGTCAAAACTCAAAAGTGGCAAAATTATGGTAGGGCAAAGGAGGGAAAAAAGATATTCATTGGTGCAAGTGGAGTAAACTGTGTCTAAATAAGTGAGAGGGTGGCTTAGGGTTCTGTGACTTAAATCTTTTAAACCAGGCCTTACTAGCGAAAACATTATAGAAGATTATGCAAGCACCATTTTCTCTTGTTGGTCTAGTTCTTAATGCAAATTATTTCCCGAATTCAGAATGGTTGTCGGCAAGGGTGGGGAGGAGTGCTTCTCTCCTTTGGTGAAGCTTGGTGTGGGGCAAGAATCGTTAGAGCTTGGATTTAGGTGGAGAGTAAGGAATGGTCATTTAATCAGTGTGAAAAAGGATTGATGGCTTCCTCAATTGGTAACTTTCAAGGTAATATCCCCTCATCAGTCTCTCTAGAATGTTAGAGTTGCTGATTTTATTGATGAGAACGATGTATGGAAAGCCGATTTGATCTGGTCGACTTTTTTGGAGTTTGAGGCTCAAAGTATTTTTTTTTTTTCATTCCTTTGCTAAGAAGTAATTGTGTTGATCGACTTATTTGACACTATAACAAAAATGTAAGGTACTCTATAAAGTCTGGTTATTGGGTGGCGATTTCGGACAGGTTGACAAGAGAGGGTGAATGGGATCGAGTAGTTGTTCAGAAAGGTTGAAAGAGGTTGTAGAGTCTGAATCTACCAAACAAGTTGAAAGTGTTCTTGTCAATTTCAATGAATTAGATTTGGAAAAAATTCAGTTTACTACCCTGAACTTTAGGTCTAAAATCAGTTTGATACCTCATCTTTTTTTTTAATCAGTTTCATGCCTAAACTTTCAAAATGACATCA
>NC_020491.1:4125740-4153829 GCF_000184155.1 Fragaria vesca subsp. vesca
CCCTGCCTCCAAATCCACCATATGGCCGGCGCCGGCATCCACCCCTACCACCAGCATAGGGCCCCGGCGGCAGCCCCTCCTCCTCCCCCGGCCGTCGTCGCTGCCATTCTTAACTCTGAGAGGGTAAAAAGATTAACCAGGGCTATTTTAGTCATTTTAGTCGAGATTGATGTCATTTTGAAAGTTTAGGTATGAAACTGATTAAAAAAAAAGATGAGGTATCAAACTGATTTTAGACTTAAAGTTCAGGGTAGTAAAGTGAAATTATCTCATTAGATTTACAAGAACCATTAACTATAATTTTTTAATCCAGCGAAGTGGAATTGAAAAGGAGAAGAATGTGTCGTGATGGGGTCTGTCTTATTTGTGGCAGTAGTGAGGAAACGATTTTACATGTTATGTGGGAATGCGAATGGGCTAGAAAGATGTGGAAACATACCTTTTTTAGGGAGGTATGCAAAGCATGGAAGGAGAATGATATGTTAGGTCTATTTCTACAGGTAGTAGCACAAGAGATGAAGATTGAGTGGTTTGCTATGGTAACTTGGCATCTATGACAGGAACGGAACAAGAGAATCCATGGCGGGGCTCTGTGTACTATGCAAAGTTTGGTTGAGAAAGTGGTTTCTTGGTGGGAAGTGTTTGAACAGTCGCATACTTTGAAAAATGAAGGTGCTATTAAGGTTGCAAATGAGGTTGTACAACATTAAAGTGTGGGAGGATGGAAAAATATTGAGTTTAGTGTGTATAATTTACACTACAAAGTCCATAGTTATCACCAGTTACTAATTCCATAAGTATGATATTTTGAATATATCTAAACTTCTATTCATTGCAAAAAGTCTTAATTGAATAACCCATGGACTATGTTGGAACTCATAATGATTTTTTTTTTTAAATCTAATTGACTACACCGAGACTTTGATGGATTGTTAAAAGTTTGTATTGAATACACTTAAACTTTCAAATTTCAAAGACTTCCACTAATTCCATATAAAATACATCCCCCTAAACACCGAGTAATGAGTCTTAATTCATATTAACCTAATTACTGAAAAGGTTAATGCAAAATCACCACAAAAACAAAGTTGAGATCGTGATAGATGAGTGAGCAAGAGATGTATACATCATGGGTTTGATGAGTGAGAGATAGAAAATTAGAGGGAGCAAGAGAGTTGATACAGTTAAATAGAGAGAAGTAGAGAATTTTTCGTTAGAGAGAGAGTTTTGTTAGGATTCTAACTCTTGATGGTTAGGTTGACAATTCCAGAAAAAGAAAAGATTAGGTTGACCTTCTATTTTCTTTTTTAAACTTTAATTTTATGTGGCTCAATAAGTTAATGTCACATAATAAGGTATGCTTGTCTCGATGTATGAATTGTTTTTTTCAAAAACTATTATGAGGGTTGTTTTTCATAAAACAATTTATAGGTAATGTTTATAAGATGAATTTGAAATTTACTACAGTTGCATCATTGACTATTTGTTATTGACTTATTTTTACAGTTATCTAGAGGCTACCCAAGTTTCAAGTTTTTCTTAACAATTCTATTTCATTTACCCTTAAGTTGATGAGATGAATTGTTGTTCAACTTCATTCTTTTGTACTAATTCAAAATTATAGTATTTTTGTAGTCGATTTTTTTTTGTTCTCAGATCGACCTCCGAAGTTCGAAAAGTTCGAATCACTGCCTAATGAAATTTCTTCTTATATTTTGGTGTTTTCCAAACTTTCTCCCAAGAGTTTGGTCCAGTTAGGCTGCATGCCAAATTCTTATATGGTGTTATCAGAAGAGAAATTTTCGAGGAGCTCCACAACAATATAAAAACTGATAGAATGATCGTGCAAACTACTACCTCTTTACAATTGTGGTTGTTGAAGGAGCTTTCAGAGAGAACTGTTGATATGGCGGGTCCGCAATACATGTCTGTAATGTTCTCTCCTCCTATTGAAGAGATGGATGATCCGATACAGAGTGAAGAGTATTTCCCTTTGATGCTTCCCGGTCTTAAAAGAGTAGATATGATCGGTTCTTGCAAAGAATTTATCTGCATTCAAGTTGATCTTACTGCTTCGGTTGGGGATGAGAGTTTCATAATTCTCTAAAATCCGAATATAGACAAGATGAAGTGAATTCCAGTTGGGCAAACTTGACCTGGCTCCATGTTCATAAACAACCAGTATTTTGTTTGGAAGAAGCTGTGGTTTGAGCAATATAAAAACTGATAGAATGACAATACTTATCATACTAACACAATGTAGATCTAATGTTTGATCTTCAATTGTTTACTCTCACACACTATGCCATGCTTGATGGAAACAAGCAGTTTAGATCATTTATGCAAAGTTTCATCCAATTTGGAGATCATTTGAGCTTCCATAATTGTGATTTACAAGAACGGTTCCGTTTGGACAGATTTTGTTCAGTTGATTCATTTAATCTAATTTAGTATTCAAATGATCTCTATATTGGATGAAACTTTGCAGGAATTATCTACACACTATATTTTAGACACTGAATGGTGGAGATGTGAAAATGTGACCTAAAAGTGAGCGAAATAAGGAGCACTACACTTTAATTTCAAAATGGTGTCCCGCTCTTGAAGGGAACTGTATACACACACACACACAACGCTTTTCAAATGCAGACGCCCGTTCATTTTTTAAAATACGGACGTGCAGTGTAAGCCGTTGATTGCTTTAAGTGATAAAGAACGGATCAAGACGAAAGCACTGCGTAAACAAGTCTCCACTCCCAGAAGGCCAAAACCAGTTGAACGAGCTTAAGTTCTTCTGTGCCTATCAATTCGACCCGAACAATGCTGGAGTGAACCCTCTAAACCAAATTGTTCAAGGGCAAGACCCAGGCAGTCCATGCACTTGCTGTTGCCGTTTGTTTGATGATAACGTGGTCACCAGAGGTAGTCACCGGTGAAGACCCAAATAAAGGTTCTTACCAAGTGGTCTTATAAAGTAAAGCTTTGTCCTTTCAAGCTTCAAAGATTTGGGCATTTCCGGATTTGGTGATTTTACCCATTTAGGGTTATGAATTGTTCAATTCTCAGTATTTCAATGCACCAGCTTGGCAAGAAGATTTCTATCTGAATCTGTTGAAATTGGTCTTCGCATAATGCTTCATTTGAACTTTTGATCATCTATCAAAACATGAGGAACATTCTTAATTAGTTGCATATATTATACTTTTTGTGATCTATCTTTGGAACCCCATATCCACTTTCTGGAATATGAATTCAATATGAACTTGACAATCCAGAGTAGTTCATGGGTCGACAAATTTATACCCAATAATAATTAATGAACGGTATCTGAATGATATTAGGAGCTTGCTTCAAGTGATCGGCAAAGGTAGGGGGAAAATTGGGGAACCTCTATGAGTGTTTTATATGTTGTTTTAATTGTTTTTGCTTGTCTGAAATGTTTGTCTCTTTGCTGCAAATTATTTATATGATTTATTTCAATGTATAGAGATGTTATATAAGGTATGAGGGAAATGGTGATACTATGTATAAAACACTTTGTCCTCGGAGGTACCATATCCCATGATGCCTGTGAATACACGGGAATGCGTGAGAATACGCGATTAGTACAGGTGAAAAAGGCGCGATTGGCGAAAGAGGAATGGATAAGATGACTAGCAAAAGGGGAATGTGAGATTAAGTGGGAGGTAGTTCATATAAATAAGTAGCCTAAGTCACCCTTGTGGTAAAATACATGGTATGGGATATGTAGACTTAGTCAATTCGGTTATATGAACTACATGGAGTATATAGTATATGCATTCATTCATTTTGCTAAAGTTGTTTACGATATACTTTGTTTGAAGAGGTTTTCGCCTCCTACTAGACTTATTATGCTCACCCCTTTAAATTATTATGCAGGTAAAGAACAAGTTATTACCTTAAGGATGTTATCATATTTTGATTTATATGTGACGTTTGCTTATGTAAAATTAGACTTAGACTCTAGTTAGTCTTGTAAACTTTTGTTTGAGGATTTATTGTAATAAAAAATAAATTTCAGTTAGTGTTGAGTTGTTCTTTTCCAATTACTTTCATATTCTAATTATGAAAAATCTATTTCATAATTGGAATATGAAAAATCTATTTCATAATTGGAATATGAGTTACACCTCAAAAAAAAAAAATCCAAAAATTGAGGTGTGACAAATGAGAAGGCTTACAATTTATATAATACCTATGCTTTGAGGAAGAGTTTCTGTATTCGTAAATCACATATTAGAAGAGATGCATCAAATAACATCCGGCTATGAGAGTTTGTATGTTTAAAGGAAGGGTTTGCACAAGACCAGGATGTGTTTGAACCAACCAAACACTGGAAGTTGGAAACAAGAGTCGGTTGCAAGGCTATGATATCATTTACTGTAAAAGATGAGATATGGACAATATCACATATCAATTTAGATCATAACCATGAGCTTGCAAAGTCCGAAGAAATGCAGTTTTTACGATTGGGGCAAAAAGTAACAGATGTTTGTGGACAAGTTTTTACTTCCATGAAAGATGCAAAAATAGGAGCAACAAAAACATTTTTTTACATAGCAAGTGAAGTGGGTGGTCCAGAAAATGTTAGGTGCACTAAGAAAGACGTCTACAACTACTTGCAAAGAAAAAAAGAATGAAATGGTGGAAGCATGTGATGCACAAAGCTTACTGAATCACTTTAAGTGCAAACAAGGTGAGGACCCTAACTTTTTCTACTCAATGCAACTGGACCAATATAGTTGAATGATAAACTTCTTTTGGAGGCATAGTAGAGCAAAGTCAGATTATGATTGTTTTGGTGATGTTATATGCTTTGATACAACATTTCGTACAGACAAGTATAATCTGATTTGTGCTCCAATAGTTGGAGTTAATCATCATTGGAGAAATTAATGTTGTGTTTGGATGTGCATTTCTATTAGATGAGACTACAGAGTCTTTTGTTTGGTTGTTCGAGTCCTTTTTGCAGTCGATAGGAAATAAAGCGCTAAAAATTATTTTCACAGATGAAGATAAAACAATGACAAAGACAGTTAAAATAATGTTTCCAGGTGCATCCCATCGATTGTGCACTTGGCATACTGGCAAGAATGCCAGAAAGAAAATTGGTAGTTATCTTGGAAATCCAGAGTTTAAGAAGCAATTCAACCATTGTTTACATGGGTGCAGTTTTGAAATTGAATTTTAGGTTTCATAGGATAACTTGGTTGGTAGATATAATCTCGGAAATAATCCTTGGCTAGCAAAGTTGTATTCACTTCGACAAAAGTGGTGTGCATCATTTAATTTGGACACTTTTTCGGCAAGGATTAGATCTACTCAAAGGAGTGAATGTACAATGTGTTCCAAGGAATTTCTACACACAATGTGGAGCTTATTAAATTTGTTTATCACTATGAGAAAAAGATTGAAGAGATGTGTTTAACAGAATTAGAATGTCACATCCCGACCCTTAAATTTTTACCTTATTTACTAGCTTGGTTATAGTAAGAATTTTACCTTCTCCGTCATTGAGGTTATAGTGTAATTGGTCCCTAGAGGGGTTTGGGGGACGGTTATTTACGGAGAATTATTCGTAGGAGAAAAATATGACGACGGTAAAAATGGTAAATTTTAGCTAGTAAAAGGTAATTTTTATTATGGTATTATTTTTCGGGGTGTTTTATTTTGGAGTAAGTGTGGGTTTATAGGTTTTGGACCGGATGGGTGAGGCCCAAACCCATCTCCCTCTCTTTCTTTTCTCCCTCTCTCTCCCGGTTTTTCTCCGAGCCATCTCTCTGTCGGAAACTTCCGGCCTCTCGTCTGCCGCCGTCCGGCCGCCTGAGACTGCCTCACCGGTCCCGTTCGGTTGGTCTTCAACCCAGCCACCTCCCTGGACCGGTGACAGCCCCTCTAACGCTGCCGTGAGAGAGTTCTCTCCCCCGATAAAATATGAAATAAGTTCATTACATTACCAAAAAAAGTTCTAAATTCAATAAATAGCACAACAGCAAGGTTAAAAGTTAAAACTAATATGATAAACTGTCAGTCACTACAGACCAAAATTACACTACCAAAGTACCAAATATTTACATTTTACAATAACATGGAACAAAAGACTTCAACCAAACTACCACCCACCACAAACAACTTTAAATATACACAGATTCTTATCCTAACAACAAACTAAATATACACAGCTTTAAATATACATAGATTCTTTTGCCCAAAATTAAAAGTCTCCTGCAACAACAAACTAACAAAGAGCATGCCCCAAAAAGAAAACAGACAAAAGAGATGAAGAACAAGAACAACCTGATGATGAATCATGTTACAGAATTCCCTGCAAAGAAAATGACATAAATGAATCATTAAATCAAACCAAAGTGACACCTACGAAAAATTTCTAAACATAAGCCATTTATGACATGTGATATCGATAAAGAATATTCACAAGTCAACATCTAATAGACAAGAAGATGAACTAATATAATTATCATATCCATAATCTATCCAAACTTGTTATTCCATAATTGATCTAATATAAAATGAATATAAAATTTACCTCTTATCTTCAAAACTCCATCTAATCATCAACTAGCATCCTCTCCAATGCCGGCTCATCAAGAGATAAAGATGCCAACTTAAGCACATCAATATTGACGGGTTCCATGGATTCATGACCATCTCCTCCAAGATCCACATTGAGTCTTTGTCCTTGTGATCGTTAGAATCCTTTCTTGCCAAAAGTCGAAGATTTTTGTATGCACATAAACCAAATCTTGAGCTCTTTTTGGTTGCAACTTGTTCCTCTTCAAACTTGTATAAAACTATATGTGCTCCAATTTTTTTCGCAGCAAGAAGATGAGCAAGGTTGATTAAGCAACTTGAAAGCCAAACTGTAATATCCTAAACTATTTTGTTTGTTTTATTAGGTTATTTTTTAGTTTTATTGAGATTTTAGGTATTTTTACTTTTGTCAAAAAAAAAATTTAATTACTACGTTCAGTAAGAACGCAGCAATCATTCCATTTTTGTCGTGCTCTCACTCAGCACGCATGCAAAGTGAGAGATGGCATACATAGGAGAGCCTAGAGAGTTGGGCTAGTAGATTAGGATAGATTGGGAGAAGAGGAGAGTGGATTTCGATCAAAAACAGATGGGAGGAGCAAAGAGAGAGTTTTGGAAAACAGATAGAAACTTAGTGGGTGTGAGAGGGAAACTTAGTTTGGTCTTGTCTCTGTGTAAGGTAGGATTCTCATCCCCTTTGGTATTTTCGAATTCAGTTCTTGAGATATCAATTACCTTGATCCTTGATTCTTATTTTTGTTCAATTATATGTTTTCTATGATTAATTATACAGTAGTATTTGGACTTCGAATTCACAGACCTGGTTAGATATCAGAGTTAGTTAGAATTTCATTATGTTTTGATTAGAAGTCGTAGTGATTGCAGCTCTAAAAGAACGGTGTTCTTGATATGTTTTTGAGTTGGGTGTCCAAATCAGATTTTGGATCCTTTTGATTCATTGTTGGTTGTGTTTAGGAACATCTTAGAGCTCTGGAAATGTTGTCTAACTGTTTTGAAGCTTTATAATCTCTTTTACTACTCCATAAATCGAATCAAAGTCTTCAAATTCGAAATTTCATGTTGCTGGAAATTTTCCAGAAAAGTGCAAAAAACCATGATTTCGAACCAACTTTACAACATCATAACTTTTAGCTCAGTTCTTTGTTTTCGATTCCAAAAGTGGTATTGTAAACTTCATATATCCCTCTATATACGTACCAAATTTCGTTAGTTTTGGGTTACTTTTGGAATGTGAAAATCCTTACCCAAATCTGTCACTTACACAGCTATATCTGTTTTTACTGGTGCATATCAGTAGACTTTCAAAATTCATAACTATTTCTAGAAAAATCATTTTCAGGTGATTCAACTTCTAAGATCTTCATTAGGATGTCTAGTTTATTTCCTTAGAAGACCACGAAGTTAAATTCTTTATGGTTTTACCTAGATTCCATTGTGAAAGGGACTGGGTCAGGAAACTGTTTTGGTACTAGTTGTGTTAAGATGGATTACTTGTGGTTTACTTCGAATCCTTTGTTTGTTAAAGTGTCCAGACAGTAAATTGCTTAATGTTACGACATTAAGTTATATTTTTTTGGTCTAATTGAAAGTTCCTTGTGTTGAGTTGCTTTAAGGTAGTTACTAACTTTGTATGTACTTTACCATTTGGTAAGGTTCCGAGGAGGTCATTGGTGATCCACAAGAGTAGGCAACGGAGCTAGAGCTCGGGTTTGCGCTGCGCAATTCGAGGTAGGGTTTGATGGGGTGTTTTTTTTATGTTGTGATTATGCTTGAATTGTTTGGCTATTGTTGGAGTTGTTTGACATTGATGTATGCGATATTGTTGGCATTGTTTGATATTGAACTGTTCTTTTGACTTAGATATATGATCATTGGAGATTATGCTTATTGATTTGATTATGATATGCTCATATATGAAAGCATGTTCTATTTGATTTATTATTACATGACATTGTGGGAAAAGTGAGCACATGATGGAAGTTGAAAAAGGAATGAGTTCTTGGGATTGTATGGGATATTGCTATTAGGAAATCGTTTGTGTAGTTGAGTTTCCTCATAGGGCATCCAAGACCTACAGTAGCCCACATGTGCACAAAGAGGGGAGTGAAGCCCCATCGACGCCGGAGTCGATAAAACTATCTAATCGGGTTTCGGGTTTGGAGACCATGAGTATAACAAGATGACTAACAAATGAGAAGAGTTTTATGAGGGTGATGTGAAGTGGGAAGAGTTGAGTCGAACATTGCATACTTGCATTCTTAATATGTTTATTTGTTTAATTGCCATTGTTGCGATGTGCTATATTTATTTATCTAGTATTGTTAAGTGTAGCTCACCCCATTCAAACCCATTGCAGGTGTTTTCTCGAAGTGTTTTGGAAATCTTATAATGCAAATTAGAATTTTCTTGGTTTTGTTTGTAAATAGAGATTGAATAAAGAATAGACGTTATGAGGAGTAACGCTATTCTTGTTTTGGTTTGTTTGCTGTTTGTTTGTAAATACTTTAAACCTGTGTGCTTTTAGCACCCTTTTTAAAGGTTTGTAATATAAATAAAGGTGCGATCGTTTCTTTTCTTACGTCATGTAATGATATCAGTCTCATTTTAATTATGGATATTAAACTGTCTGTAATTAGAGTGTGATTCACATCTCAACTCGAGATTATACCTTTACTCGAGTTGGGGTGTGACACAAACTTTGCAGATGTGGTGTAGAAGGTCCATAGGAAACCCACCAAATTAAAGGCTCAAAATGAAACTTATTCTCCAGAGCTTCGGCCGATGAATAATCACCCATGTTTAATGAAAAATATGCAAATTCTTCCATCACTTTGTTACGAATATAAGCATCCGGATAGAGCTTTTGAAGACATTTCTTCCTTTCATTGTTGAGATCAACATCTCTATGTGGAGCAATCCGGTTAGGATCCTCTTCAAGCCATTGAGAGCTATAGTACCTTGGATTCAAAGAATGTGTCATGCAATGAAGTGGTCTACAACTCTTGGTCCACTGAGCAATAAAGATAGGATGCACCACATCATAGAATCTTGTCACATTACAATGCTCTGTTATGACATAGGCAAATTGAGGGTCAAAAACCGCTTTCTTCACTTTCACAATCATCGAATCCCACCACTCATAAACTAAGTGAAGGCAAGGTCTATCCATATCCGACATCCTTATCATCTCATGTATAAGACTCATGAGGGCAATCATGAAATCAATTTGCTCCCAAAAGCTTTTCTTCAATAGCATCTCCTTCACCGCTCTTGCTTTAGGAACATTATATTCTTTATAGATATCCCATTTTGGACTAATAACCATTTGTTGCAAGCCACTCTTCACATCCCTAAACCTTTTAAGGACAACATAATGAGAAGCAAACCTTGTCTGGGCAACTTGGAGCAACTTCAAGGAACAATGATCATTATACATAGACAAACGCATGTTGTGGTTTACCATAAAATTCTTAATGAACCAAACATCATTATACACATCCATAAGCCACCCTAGCTCTTCATCCACCTTCTCACCGGGAAGATAAGATTTTGCTTTCAACAAATCCTTCAAAGCAAGGTTAAGGGTATGAACCACACATGGTGTCCAAAATATGTGTGGATGTGTACTCTCAACAATAGCACCGGCAGCAGAGCACACATGTGCATTATCGGTCACCACTTGAACCACATTATCCGGACCAATCTCATTGATGGATTCCAAAAGCAATCTTGATATTTCATTCTTGTCTTTATACACATCATCACAATTAATTGCTTTCAACATCATTGCCCCTTCTTTAGCAGCAGCCATCATATTAATTAATGGCCTCTTTTGGTCATCGGTCCACCCATCGGAACACAAGCTCATACCGGTTTCTTTCCATGTCTTCTTAATAGGTTCTAGAGTCCGCTCAATGTGACGCCTCTCGTTATCAAGAAGTATAGTTCTCAATGCGTTATACCCTGGAGGAACATAACCCGGAATCTACTCTCGGTAGTGAGGATTCCTTGCAACATTGAATGATAAGCCACTAGTGTAAAACAGCCTTGCAATTGCTGCATCACATTCTCTCCTATCTTCAAGGCTAAAAGCCTTGGTTAGTTGCGGACTCAATCCCTTTCTCTTTTTGGCTTCAGTTTCCCTCTCTCGCAAAGGAAAATAACTTGAACTTCCAAACATACTTGAAGAAGGAGGCAAAGGAACATTGTGTGGAGCTTTATCCCGCAGTTGCTGCTCACATGACTCTAGCAACTGCTGCATTTCTGCCATATTTTCTGCAGTGACTTTAGTGCAAGCCTTAATCCCTTCCTTTGGAATTTTAAGCAGATCTCTAGAATGTGAACCCTTAAAATTCTTCTTGCAGAAATTGCACACAAAAGGAACATTTCCACCCCCTATTTTCATTGTCCTATCAACATCAATCACTACCTCTTTAGTCACATACTTCTAAAGAGGCGCACTTAGCTTGTTTGGCTCATTCGACTCAACACTAGGTTCGGTTGAAGTAGCACTTGAGCTCATCATATTTATACAATTGATTCATTGAATATCGATAAATACATATGAACATGTGCAAATCAAACTTAACAGAAACTATATAGGACTCACAACATCTGCATATTATTGAAAACAATTTCGATAAATACACATGAACATGTGCAAATCAAACTTAACAAAAACAATATTTTGTCTCACAACATCTGTAAATTATTGAAAGCGATTACTAGCTCCTTAACTCAAAGTGTCAAACTAGTTACTAGCTCCTTAACTCAAAGTCTCAAAGACTCAAACTAGTTACTAGCTCCTATTCCAGTAGCAGACTAAAGCAGATGAACTATCGTATCGCATCAATACCCCGCAACTAACAGTAAAGTGCAAAATGAACTATCAAATATAGGACGAAAATGAACTAACCTTAGCAAGGGCGACGACGGCGACGACAGCGACAGCGACGGCGGACAGGAAGAGATCAGATCGGTGAAGAGATCGAATGGGAGGTGCCGTGGCTGACTGGTGACTGGCGAGGCGAACGGTGATAATGGGAGGCAGACGGTAGAGAGAGGAGAGAAGAGTGGGAGGCGCCGTGGCAGACTGGTGACTGGCGAGGCGAATGGTGATAATGGGAGGCGGACGACAGAGAGAGGAGAGAAGAGTGGGAGGCGTAGTGGCGGACTGGGGACTGGCGAGGCGAACGGTGATAATCGGAGATTAAGGGAGACGGACGACAGAGAGAGGAGAGAAGAACGGTGATAATAAGCAATGGATCTAATCCAGCAGAGAGAGGAGAGAAGAGTCAAGAGATAAAGAGAATAAGAGATTAAGAGAGTATTCCTCTATGAAGAGATCGTGCCTCGGTTAGGGTTTTTTTTTTTTTTTTAATTCTGAAATGCTGATGTGGCGTGTCGTAGTGCCGTGTCGGAGCTGGTCAACGTGTCTACGGCGTGTCGGACACGGATTTTACCGTGTCGGGCACTGTGTCAGCGTGTCGGAGTATCAGACACTCCGACACTCCAGGGGTGTAGAGTGTCTGTGCAACATAGGGCGAGAAAAATTCTTTTACCATTTAAGAATCCGGTAAGATCGTTTTGTCCGATGAATAATCTTTTATACATAATTACTTTACCATTTACCGCTAATTCTCGACTCGGATAATGGTCCGCATCATCAGTCACTCACCTGAGTCACCTCCCTACCAGCACCAGGGCAATCTCGTAATTTAACGGCACCGGGGTTCATCTTTCTCTCTTCTTCTTTCTCGTTCTCTTTTTCTTTCAACCCCACACTGATGCCGTTGAAGACGAAACAAGAATCTCAGGCTCCGATCTCCGATCAAAAACCCTAGAATTTCATCCAATCCAATAGTTCCGACTCTGCGATCCGATCAGGTTCTTACATTTCCTTTCCTCAAATTCGTTGTTAAATTATCCAATTCAACTTTTTGTTTATCGTTGATCGATTCCTTTTATTTTCTTCGTTTTTCTTTTTCTGTGTTCTGGAAGCTATCAATCTCAATCTGCATTTGTTCTCATCACGTATTTCAATGCTTTGCTGAATATTGTACTTGTCAAATTTCTCTATATTCGCAGCTTGTTTTGATTTAAGCTCGCTGTAAGTAGTAGAAGATTTAAGTTCATTGATAGTTGGAGAGTGTATCTATTTGTTTTCGAAGAATTCCATTGAAAACGAGCTATAGTGGTTTTAGGAGATTTTGTTGTATGTTTCGTTTGCAAGAACACAGAAAGTCAACTATAACCAGTTTAATTTCTTGAGGAAAACTTCACTGAGTTGCTCTCATTGTAATTCTTTACCGAAACCAGAGTTTCTAGTGTTTTTTTTTAAGTTTGAGACAAGTTTTGCTAACATAAATATGTGCTATGTGATAAAAAGGCTGAGTTTGCTGGAGGTGATGGGCTGGAATTACGATTGGCATCCCAATTATTGGATAGTAGAGTGTTGATTCATATAGACATCGCGGGGAGAGCATGAATATTGTCAAGGGTGTTGCTGATCTTATTCGAAGGACGTCCGGTGGCCACGATGGAGATTCTTGGTCAGGGTCACAATCACAGAAGTTCTCTGCACCTGGTTTCAGGATCCGTTTCAGGTACTTATGCTTGCCTATATTACTCTGGCACTTTAGTTATATATATATTGTCAGCTGCTATGTGATGTGGAAGGTTATATTAGACCAGTATATGACTTTGAACATTTTGCTAAAGAACTATGGCACATAGTTATAGTTTTCGAAATTCTAAGATATAGGAGGATGTTATTCATCTTTTGAACTGACAAAGGCCTTGAGTCAGTTGTTAAAGGCTTGGGGTGTAGATAATATAGGTCTTGGTTATAAATTATCGTATCTGGTTAAAGAATCATATGAATGCTAAAGCAATGTGAAACGAATCAGAGGAGTAGGTCAAGGTGAGGTGCCGGAGCGTATCTGGGAAGCCTAAGCTACAGGGAGAAAGTAATTCTCAACCCTCTGGCCTTTCCCACTATTGAATGGAAGCAAGTGAATAGAAGCTGAGAGTTGAGGCATGAGAATCTTCGTTCTCGTTCGATCATGTAAGTGGAATCAAACCTTCAGAAGAACTGTGATGATCACATTACATATTGAGCATGTATGCCTAGAGATTGGGAAAATGGGTTTGGAGTTGAAAAGATAATCTCTGTGGCATGCAGTAATAAGAAGTGGTTATTAGAGTAACAGCTGTGACCCTAAAGAGCCGACGGAGCTGTCTTAGTTGCTGGTATTATTAGAAACAGTCAAATTGGATCACTATATAGTGGATGGAGGAGATGGAAGTTGGAATCCTTCAGAATTTTCACTTAATAATAAATTCTTGATCGAGAGTAATTCTGGTTCGACTTTCTTGCCTGGCAGTACTATATGAATGGGATGGTTTCATGTAGCACATGTGAATGCTGTGAGCAATTACAAAGTCACAAATATATCGCTCCAAGAACCTGAATCTCCCCGCTACGACTATAAATTGGGGCCAACAAGTGGTTAATATGAATTGCATGTTCTGATGCAAGGTTAAAATTAGAGCATCCAAACCAATGATTGAAGAGGCTGAAATTATATATTAAACTTCCTAAAGGTGGGATTCTGCTCGAACCAAAGAGAAGCTCAAATATCTGTTGGAGGGGATATTTTCTTCCCATTATGGTACCATTTGGAAGGGGTGCTTCTTTTGAAAATGGCATTTAAGACCTATACTATTTTCATATCAGCGCCAAAGTGTCAAATTTTTTTTTGTTATTATTGTTATTATTATTATTATTATTATTATTATTATTTTTGTTCAAATTTTTGTTTCTTGAGGAACTTGATACTAGTTGAGAGACTTCCTTTCCTTCATAATTTGGATGCCGTTTAGTATTTCTGCTCTCAGTTCTCACTTCCTGTCCTATCACCAAATTGGATGCGAACTCGACATGTTATTAGTTCTAAGCTAGCATGAGTTTGAAACTCTTATACAGCTGGTAACATGAAATTTTGCAGGATGTTGTTACACTGTAAGCAAATGTTGTACAATATTGCTAATTAGCGACTATTCTTACTAAATTTCTTGTACTTGTGTGTGGGACCTTATCTTCTATCAGTTGAAAGTAAAATGTTGAACTCGTTTGTTATTCCTTTTGAAAGCCTTTTTTCTCTCTCAATTTAGGTTTCCTTCTATTAGATATTCCTTTTGTTACACTATCTGATGTGCGTCAATGTGCGCAGTCATAAACTATATCAGCAATGGGTCTGTTGATGGTTTGGTTGTTATTTTTGCAGTGATGTTGGAGATGAGGCGGTTCTAAATATACTTTGGGGTAGATATCAAAAAGCTGTTGATAAGGTACAATGTCAGATTATTTTTCCTGAAATTCTTCATGGTTCTCTAACCAGAAGTGGTTACTTGAACTAAAATGTTTTCTCATGTAAAATTACTTGCACTTTCTAGATGGTTATTGTAGATTTTTTCCTTAGGAATTATGTCCAGGTTCACTGTCCTGCCAAAAGCAATTTTAGGATTCTTTTGGTTCTCACATTAGCTAATTTTTACCTTACTTTAATAATTATGTGATTTGTCATTCTGTTCACTGAATATGCAGGTGGAAAAGAGGAGGCTGCTCCATGTTTTTCTCAAGCAGTTCTTGGTAGTATACAAGAACTGGGAACCGGTAAATTCTGACCAAAATTTAGAGGCTGCTTCGACTACCATCCAACATGCGGAGTCTGATGATGTAGTTATTGGCTGCTTTTCTGGACATCCCGCTGAAGTCATCTTAGTATTGACTGAAGAGATCACACAATTAACTGCTATGGTTATTGAATGTAAGTTGAATTTCATGTTTATTGTTTATTAAATGGGTACATTTTCTGCATTGAATGCTTATTGAATAGAGAATTTCATTGTTTAACTTACGATATTTTCTTGTTTCTGTGTAATATCCCTTATAAAGTCCAGGTGAGAATGGTCTTCTTCTGTCTTGACTGTCAAACCTTGGGGAATTTTATTTTAATTTCAAATTTTATAATGGGCGCCAAAGTACAACAGAGGGAAAGAAGTCCTATTTCTTATATATGTTTTTGATCTTGTCTAATAAAATGATACGAACTTTGTTTTGCATTGCTTGAGGTCACCTTGGCGATCAACTATGCTTGCCACCATAGTGCCTGTCTTCTAGGGAGGATAGATTTGCTTAGCCACAAACCTTCTGCTTTTGGCAAGGGAATAAGAGGTCCTAAGGGGTTGTGGGGATGTTAGCTGTGCTCTGGAGGGTGTGGATGGAAAGAAATAAACCAATCTTTGAAGTCTATAGCGGACTAGCAGTCAAGAGGTGGGATCACATTTGGGAGAGAGTTAGGCTCTGGGTGTCTCTTTTGGCTTCTGTTTCTGGGGAGTTTAGAAATTACCTTATCTACTATTATGTTAGACTGGACAGCATACGTAGTCGAAGGCCCTTTCTAGGCTGTTACCTAGTTTTATCTTCTGTGGACTCCTTGTCCACCTTGTTTTATTATGCTTTTCTTCAGTTTTCAATAGAAGCTGTTTCTGTTCATATATTAAATAGAAGACCTTGAAGGCTTGAAGCTGTCGGATGGTTGGGTCTTGCTGGAATAGTTGATGTAGTAATGTTTGCGTTACTTCCCGGTGGAAGGGGAGAGAAAACGAATGCCAGCGTCACCACTATTCCCTTCAGACAACTTCGAAAGTGCTAGAGAAGAGGACGTCAACAGAGGCCAATTATCGTCGGAGTCTGGTAACGACTAGGTTTTGAGAGAAGAAATGAAATACGCGTTCTCTTAGTCGTATGGCCACTGTAGCAATGTTATTTTTTTCTACTTTAGCCTACAAAATTTCAACTAGATGTCCACTGCATCAATGAACTAGGAAAGCCTTCTTCAACTCTACGCAGTAAAAGCCTTACATTCAGCATTTTAAATGATATCAATGTAATGATAACAAGAATGAAAACTTTGCTATGATAGAAAAATTGCTTCACTAGGATACGGTTTATAAACATACGTTATATCACTTGTCCTTCACATGACTGAGCCTATGCCATAACTAGGTGTGTTCTGTGTACAGTCTTTTGGTATATGGATTGAGCTCAATAGAAGCTTGCTTGAGGATAACGACGGGTAGGGGTAGAAGGGAATGCTTTCTTGTTCAGCTTTGTGGGATTCAGTTTCTGTTGATTTTTGGGAGCGCACTCTTTCTTCTTTATGTTGGATATGCTAGCTATTGGTAATGCTTCTTTTTCTGGTTTGGGTGTTATGTCCTGTATTAGAGAGGTTTTGGTTTGATGCTTCTTGTTTTCAGTTCGTTGATACCTTAGTGTTTACATCTTGTTGCCATCTACGTTGATGTATATTTTTGTTTTATAGAGCCTTTGCTGAATTATTCTCTGTCATGTGTTCTCATATTATATTGAGATTAAAGTACTTGATATGTGGTTAATTGTTCCCTATGGCTGTTTATTATTCCATATCATCGATTACTTTCTTCCGTCAAATTGTGTTTTCTTGCTATGTCATTTACTCTTTTCTTTGCCATGGTTAATCCAGTAAATAGCAGTACAGTCCGATCAGCAGACTTCTGTGGCCATTCCACAATCTTAAATATAATTTCTGAAGGGATTCCACTTCTTGATGCCCTTCTGATTGTTACTCGTTCGCTGCAAAATTGCCGAGTTTTGGGTTACTATGGTGGCATTCCGAAGCTTACGGCATTAATGAAAGGTATTGTCTTTATTAATATTTGCTAGTAATCTCGTGTGAAATGTACCCAGTCGTGGTGAAAATTTCATTCTCCTTTGAAATTAGATTCTCACTGGAACTTATCCAGAGTAGATATAGTCAGGGGTCTTTCAGTTTGTCTGTTGCTTAGCACTATAGCTCATTTTGAGAAAAAAAGAAAGAAAAATATATTGTCCAATACATTATTGTACTAGAGTATGATTATTTGAATCATAAGAGATCAAATCAGATGAGCATTGTTAGTTGGGATAGAGGCATTAATTGAACTAAGCCTTAGGTTTTAGTAAAGATATAAACTCCTTGATTTAAATTTCCCCTACTGCTTACTTTTGTTGATGTTGAGTGGCGAATCATGTATAAAGTCCTGGTTGTTTGGACATCACCTTTACAAGATTAAGATCATGTTTGAGTAGCATTTTTTTCTGCATGATTACATATATAAATAATATGTCCCCGTTTCTATTTAAAGGCTGATGGCATGACAACTAGAATTTAGAACGCATCACATGCATTTGTGCATACTTATCAGAAAGTTACTAAAACAATAACTTTATAGTAATCTTCAAACAAACTTTATCTTGTTTCTTGTAAGCTTAGTCCACACAAACATAATACACCTAGTGATGTCATCCGGAATAGTCCGTTGTTTATAGAAAATAAGAAGTTCGGACTGAATACAGATTCTTGGACTTAAGCCATCTTAGCATCTCCAGTCTATATTGCATGTTTAATCTCTAACGACCTCTGTTAAGCATCTCAAAAAGAAAAAAAAAATCAATATGTATGATTCTGATGCAGTTTGAGACGGTTTATTAGATGGTGTTCTCTTTTCTAATGTGCCTGCAAATGCTGAATTGTAATTGATAATTTTCATGTAATTGTTCTTGTATAATGACTGTTGAATCCTGAGGTCTATTAGTACTGTTCTCACTTTATTTTATTTTTTGTTTATTTTAGGGGTTGTTGTCCAACTTAAAACAATAAGCGGGGCTCTTTCGGCTGACGAAAAATTATCTAATTTTATGGTGGAGAAGACAGGCCTCCTGCAACAAATACTTGTATATGTGGTGTCAATAATAAGTACTTTTATTGATTTGAATTCAAACGTAAATGAGAAACGTCAGATGTATAGTAATACCATAGGCTTTCTCTCGGGGGGTGGTGCATCACGGGTTGACTCTTCTAGCACTTCAAAGGATCCTTCGAGTGAAATATTGTTACGCTGGCATCAGCAAGCAGTTGTGTCTGTGATGGAAGCTGGTGGACTTAATTGGTTAGTAGGTAAGGTAGGCAATTTTTAGTAACATCTATCAGACATTTTGCATCTCAACTTGGCCTAAAACTTTGTAGAATATCTGCAATCTTATATTTATGACTTAAGAGACTTTAACTTTGTTCTTTATGATTTTTTTTCTCCTGTCTGGAGCTTAATTTTTAGTTTCTGATAAAAGTATTATATATTTTTCATTTAGGTTCATGAGGAGATACTAAATTCAGTCGTAAACTGCATGTCTATGTCCTTTCCCTGTGTTCTACCTTTTATAAGCTGTATGTCTGGTGTCCTTGTTAAATATCTAATGATTGCTATAGATATAGTCAATGATAATGCTGAGTCTCGTTGATCAGAGTTCTCTTACTTGCAAGATTGTTGTCAAGTTCTATTGCATATGGATCTGCCATAATTACCAATTTTTTTTGTGAAAGCAGCTATCAGATAGTTGTTATCTAAGTTTACAGCTTTTTAGAATGTCCTCTTTCCTGTGTGGACTTCATGTCCACAGCTTGTATTTTCTTAGTTTAAAATAAAGTTCATTTCATCTCCAAAAGAAAAAAAAGATAAAAAAGAGGAAAAAGAAAAGAAAAGAAAAAAAGGGTCTTGTTCTCCACATTCTTAGAAACTGTGTGCTCCGACCAAAAGAGTATGCAATTGATTAGTTTCATTACTTCAGAAGTTTTTTATCTATCCATTGACGGATATTCCATACTTTTCCATGTGTTTACAGGTGAAGTGTGTGTATTTGTTTTTTAATCATGAAACTGCTCAATTATATTTATTTCATCTCTGGCAGTTCTTTATTTTTTAATTATCTGTTCTTTGCATTCCGTGATTGTGAAAATTCAAGTAAACATTATACATTAGAAAATGACTAGACAGATTAATACTGAATTTAGTCATTTTCTTGTTCACTTTCTCATTTGTTTTTTTTTGATAAAAAAATCTCGTTTCTTTTCAAAATAAAAATAAATGCCATGTACTGCTTCTCTATCGCACGGTTTCAGTGTACTGCTTCTCTATGTGGCAGTACACGTAATTCTTGGGAGCATGATATTATTCCGCCTCACCCTTGTCAATTTACGTAGGTTTATTATTCGAGTTCCGTGAAGATCACAAATCTTATGACATCTTTACTTGATGTTGCTTGTACAGTCGTTCTTCTGTAAAACCATTTGCAACTACACACTTTCACTAATGGAAAGTAATCTTGTTGCAGAGCTGCTGCGCGTGATCCGAAGGTTAAGCATGAAAGAACAGTGGACAGATACATCACTTCTGTATTTGTCTTTGAGAATTCTTCATTCAACATTATCACAGAACCCTCGAGGTCAAACTCATTTTAAAAGTATTGGAGGACTTGAAGTTCTATTGGATGGTCTTGGAATACCGTCAAATAATGGGCTACTATTGAAAAGTTCTGCTTCTGCTGCTGACAAGAGGTAAATCTTACTCTTGTACTATCTAGCATTCTTTCAATGGAAAATATCTTCCTTCTGTGCATTCCATTGCTCATTTGTCTTGTGCTATATCATCTGTGCAAGATTTTTGGTAATGTAGATGTCACAAATAGAGCAATAGTTTGTTTTGGTCATTGTATTTTTTTTTTTTTTTTTTTTTTGGGAACATGTAGAATTAGACCAAGTAAACTTTTCAAAATATTAGTATCTTCTCCAACCTATAGATTATGCGTTTTGTAGTAATTAACAATCATGTATAATTCAGCCAGCTTGAAATACAACTTTAGTCATTTCATTGAAACCCTTGCTATATGTCTATATTATTTGATGTCCTTAAAACTTAAAACTATGTATTTTAATTCACTTTTAGTGATTTTTTTCCTGCTTGAATGAGACCTGCTGGCACTTTATGATTTTGATTACACTCTCCTGCTAAATATTTCTTGCTATGACATGTGTCTAATAATTAAATGCAGATCTGAGAATCCCTGGATAAAAATCTTCCATCTGCATGTTCTCTCCTTGGAAGTCCTCAAAGAGGCTGTGTATCCTTTTCAGTCCTTTTGTTTGTTTACTAAGGGCTAGTTTGGTATTTCTGTGACTTTAAAAAGAAACTGCTGCTGCTGTACTTCAAGAATAATCAGCTGTGAATTAAAATAGTTTTGTGTTTGGTAATATTAGATTTAAAAGTGCTGCCATGACAAAATATATTAATTTCTAGTGTTTTTAATGACAGCAGCTTCTAAAAGCAACCTTGAGGTTGTTCTAAAAGTTGCTGCCAGTGACCTGTAATTTTCAAAAAAATGCTGCTTTTCTTTAGTTTAGTTTACCAAACACTATTAAATCTGAAAGTCCAAATAGAAGCTATACCAAATGGGGTCTAACAATGTTTAATACCTATTCTTTTGGTTTGAAAATAAAAATATGAATTTCCGGGTTTCTTCTATTTCAAGAATAAAAGTTCTAGTGTTATTTTTTCTGTTCCTTGACTGTTTATTTCATGTGTTTGTACCCACTGAATTTCTTGGACACCAATGCACACCTGGTGGGTGGACGCATATATAGTACATTTTGAGTTCTGAAATGTTCTATGTGTTTCACATTAAAAGCCCTTCGTGTAAAGAAAGTATTTACCTATTTGATCTTCTGTCTATTGACAGTAAAGGGTGTTCTGTAGCTTTAGCTTTTTAATATTCCCTTTCTTGCTTTTTATCAAATAGTAGGTGTTGTTTTTATCCTGCTACAATTTTATTGCATGCATATTATCTTTTATCTGCAACCTACTATTGGTTCCCTTGACAAGTATTCAGCTTTGGGAATATCAACAGCTTGGAATTTCTATGTGAGATTGGAAGGGTTCAGAAATTCGCAAATAGCTTTTGTTCCCCTGCTTTCATGTTTCACGAGTATAAACAACACACCAAGGCATTGTCTGGTCAGCAAGATTCACAAATGCCGGCTGTTGACTTTGGAACTGGCTATACTGTGGATAGCCACATTGCAGAGGTTTCTGTTGCTGTTCCTGCCAATGGTTCTTGCTCTCAAGTTTGGAGTGATTATGTTATTAAGCTGAGCGGAGTACTTTGTTCTTTCCTTCCCTCTTCAGAAGATGTAAAATCTCAGGATGTTGAACTATCCACTGGTCGAATTACTGTACCAGTTTCTTCAAAGTATTGTGATTCATCAATCAGATGGATCTTGATGGTTCTTCAAACAGTGTTCCCCTGCATTAAGGCCTGTTCAGACCAAAATGATTTGACAATTCACTTAAGGTTGATATCATGTAGTTATATGTGCATTTATACCAATTTATGTTTCTTTTTTGTTAGATATTCTTTACTATATAGTAGCATGTTGTTACCTCTCAGATATAAGCTCTCAAAGTTTTGTGACAAAAACTCAGTCTATTCCCAGTCATATTAGTTTGTTATAAAAAAAAAGTATGTTTTCTCTTTTTTATGACTTACTTTTTGCTTGGTGTTCCCTTCTGCAGGGTCTTTGTCACTGCTCTGCAGCATAGTCTATTAAATGCATTTAGGATAGTTCTTGTTGCGTTCCCTGTTTCAATCAAGGTATTTCGACAAGAGAAAATCTGGGAGCTTATGTTTTCTGAGAACTTTTTCTATTTTGGACCAGCGCCTGAGGATCTTTCTGGAGAGTCTTATACATGTATCGAGTCCCTGAGGAAAAATGGAATACTTTCTTCTTCTAGTGACATTATCAGTCAAGCAAGAAATTGTGGGATTGAAGTTCTCCAAATGGATGTGATCTCATTTCTGGAGTTTGTTGCAACGTCTAATGACAGTGCATTCAACTTGGTAAGTTCTGTATTTTACAGTATGATGTAAGTTTTTCTTTTTTGAGAATATAGAGTATGATGTAAGTTGGTTATACTGGAAGGATAGAATTTGTGGATATGCCCAATAGCAGATAAAAAAGAAGAAAAGAAACTTTCATAACATGCAACTAGGCTGCAAGCTAGCCACCCTAATCACAAGAGACACCTAAACCTAAAGTCATTCTCCGATCTGGCAGAATACAAGATAGTCTGGTCTTTATAAATTAATATGTACCAAAACAGATGCCCATAAAGCCTACCAGAACTTAACACGCTCTCAAAGCTCTTCCAATTTTGCATCTTATAGCCATCAAAAGTTCTTTTTCTTCTATTAAGACCACCCGAATTATATTAACCAAAGCATCCCAAAAGAACTCTGTCCGTCTTCCCCTTGCTAAAATCAGTGTGCTTCTCATGTAATACAGCAAGACTCCTGCATTTTGCACATGATACAACAGCGAGTAGAAATATAATAGCTTGGCACCCTTTGTTTAGGAAAGCTGCAGTGTTTACCCTCCATGCTCGGCAACCAGCCTAAATCTTGAACTTTGGTGGGCGCTAGCTCTTGTTAACCTTTTGCCTTTTGTGACAGTTATCTTCACTAGACTTGTATTCTTTGTTATAAATGAAGATGTGATTTGATGTGCATGCTTACACAGTGATTTGTTTCTTTGATAGCCTTACTAAACTGTTGTTGTATTATTAAGTACGGATGCAAAAGATATTGGTGTCTATGTAGGCTAATAAAGGTATTAAGGGACCGATTCTTGTTTTATTCCATTTGTTGTTTAGTTTGGTATTGTGAATATGGTCAAGCTGTCAGGGGACAGTCTTATCAGTGAAACACACTTGCACTAACTTAAACCAAATTGGCCCTAGTACATTGAGAAGTTGTGAAGGTTTTACTCAAACACTACACACAACCCTTTTTAATACCATGTTTATGTACTGATAATCCCTAATGCTGATGTATTGGTAACTGATACAACATCATATCAGTTTGATAACACACATTGGACTTGTTTCTTGGGAGCAGACTTGATAACATAACTAAATTAGGCAATACACACCCATGATTCATCAGATATAGCCATTACTAGAACTTGAACTGAAGACCAGACCTACGAAGAAGATCTTGATACAATGCTAAGTTGCAGTTCAGCCCTTTTCAGAAAGAAAAAGTCTATCCCCCTTTTGTGCCCTAGCAAACTTTGCCTTCTGTCTCCACAAGATCCTTCTCTCTCAAGGTTACCTTTCTTTCTCATTCACATTCCTCTTTCCCCAAACATCCAAAAAAGAGATCCTGCCTCAAGTTATATTCTGAATACATGCGCCTTGGTGCAACTACATATCAATAGAATATTGGAGGCATACATGCATGGGATGAACAAATTGTCACTTTTCCGGATTTGTTCCTTAAAAGAAAATTGTGGTGCTTCCAGTTACTATATGCACGATAATTTTCTACATATTTGCTTACTCCTTGTTTATTTGATGTTGTGGCAGGCTGAAATATCTGCTCTGGTAGATGCCCTTGAACAGTCCGCTTGCAATCCTGAAGTTTCTAGTGCACTTGCCAAGTGTTTGCTTCGTATATTGAAGCTCTCGGCTGAGAAAACAATTGCTTCTTTTAAAGCAGTTAATTCATTTCCTCGTGTGCTTAAGGTTGCTTGCATTCAATCCCAAGAGTCAAGAAGGTCTAGCAATATAATCCCTTCTGTTGACAGTGATGTTGGTGACATGGTTCCATGTCATAAGAGATCTAATTCGCATGAGACAACACAGAGATGGATCAAATGCATGGAAACAACCATGGAGCTTTACATGGAATTTTTCTCAACAGTGGAAGATGCTAGGAATTTGGTTTTGCATAGCTCTGAATGTATTGGTCGGTTGTTTGATTTATTCTGGGAAGAAGGTCTGAGAAATAAAGTGCTGAAGCATATACTTGATCTCATGAAGGTATTCTTAATACTATGTGAGCAGTTGCCAACTGTTTGATTTACCAATTGATAGAATTTGTAATTATGCTTTGCATTTTTCCTTTTTACATTATAGATTGTACCATCATCTGAAGAAGATCAAAGAACAAAGTTGCAATTATGTTCCAAATATGTGGAAACATTCACTCAAATAAAGGAACGGGAAAAAAACTTTGCTGAGCTATCTATCAATTTACTAGCCGGAATGCGAGATATGCTCCAGATTGATCCTGTGGTATAAACCCATGACTTGACATAATTTTCATCTAAAGTCATTTTGTTTAAAGGTCTCATGTCTCATTATTAACTCGTTTTTTTTGGTTCAGCCCTATCAGACTTTATTTCGTGAGGGAGAGTGCTTTTTGCACATTGTCTCGTTACTAAATGGTAACCTTGATGATGCTTACGGAGACATCTTAGTATTGAGTGTCCTTCAAACGCTTACCTGTTTGCTTGCGGGCAATGACACATCAAAGGTAACCTTTATCTTTTGAATTAGATCTTGTCTCCCGTTTTATAATGTTTTCTTTTCCTTTCCTATCCAAATAAGGTAATCCTCTTTTTTTGTCTCATTTGGTTGTATTTCTGTTAGTTATTATTGAATCTTTGATTGCTTCGTATATGTTTTCATGTTAATTGCGAACAATATGTTGACACTAGCATATTGGTTCACCGTTCCATTGCATCATTTATATAATTGAGTGAATGAGAAAGTGGCTTCCTCCCATTAACTTATCTCTCTCTCTCTCTCTCCTCCCCCTCTCCTGAACACATATTCAAAACTGGTTTTATTAACAACTGAAGTGGTCAACTTGTTGTAGCGTATCGAGTGCAAATTAAAGAAGTGAGTTTGATTATTGATCTTGGAAAGGTTTCTGTTCATGTATAGTGGATATCACAGTCAAAGAGCTCTTTTTCAGCTTCTTTTCTAGGTGTGTAGGATACAAAGTTATGGACTTGCCGCTGATTGTGAATTCCATAGGAAGGTAGTTCGAGATCTTTGAACATCTGGATCCTGGAGTTGGAAAAAGCAAGGAGATCACATAGATGGGTGGGAATTGGAATTAGAACTGAAAAAGCAAACACATTCTTTTAAGTACCTTATATAAGTGGTGAATGTGTTTGGCTCAAGTCACACCACACATAAGGATGCGTCTTTGGCACTAGGTTTTGGGTAGGATGTCACACTAGCGTATCAAAAATTGGTTTCTAGTGGTATCAGAACAAGTTATCCGTGTCAACCTTAACAATACATAATGTCCATTTTAATCTGTCTCAGAGGTCCGGGTACAGCCACTATCCTCAGAGTTAGGGGTCTGTCTTTTCTTGCCATTTCATGGCTGCTGTTTCTTTATTGATAGTTATGTTTATCTGTTCGTTGTTGGGTTTCTAGTGCTTTTTAAGATTTTGTTTTTTTTGCTTCATGGATCTTTTAATGATCACCCTGTATGCTCCCCCTTTTTGAATAAATTTATGCTTCCTATAAAAAGTTAAATAATACAGATCTGTGTTGGTATCTGTGTGGGACTGAAACTCCTTACATCTTTTTCGGGTTCCTTGTCTACTATAACAAGGATGCACTTTTTTAGTCTGATTTAACTGGACTAGGCTGCTGACTGGTTGTCCCACATTTTGGTTGGCTTTAGCTTTTTGTTTGGAGGGATCCTGGTGTGATTCTTGCCCCTTCTGTGTCATATCTTTGTTTTTATTTTTAAATGTAATTCTTTTTTAGTTATATAATGATTAAAGAGATGTGGTTGACATATCTGATGCGGGGATCTACAATTACCTTTTCACGTTCATAATTCTAATTTGCTTGTGAATTGACTTATTCAGGCCACATTCAGAGGTCTTGCGGGAAAGGGGTACCAGACATTGCAAAGTCTATTATTGGAGTTTTGCCAGTCTCGCTCAAGTGAAGGACTTTTGAACGTGCTGCTTGATATGCTTGTTGATGGAAAGTTTGACATGAAAGCAAGTCCTAAAATAAAGGTGTCTACATGGTGCAAACCATCTCCTATAGTTTGTATTACCCACTTGCATGATTTCCTTTTTCCAATAATCTGGCTTGCTTATTTCCGTTTTAAGGCTTATGCCAAGCATGCCTAAGCAATTAAGAAGACCTATCTCACTTGGCCTTTTGTTTTTACTTTTTTGTTGTTGTCTCTGATCAGAATGAAGATGTGATCATACTTTATCTCAGCGTCCTGCAGAAGGTTGGGGATTCATTTCTATTAAATCTTTTATTACACCACATACTTCCTCAGTTTAAACATCATACTAATGTTTGATACCATTTTACTTTTTGGAGTTCAGTTATGTTCTACTATATCATTACTTGCTATTTTATGATTGGGCAGAGCAGTGACTCGTCGCAGCATAGCGGGCTTGATGTGTTTCAGCAATTAACGAGGGATTCCATTTCCAATCGAGCTTCTTGTGTAAGAGCAGGAATGCTTGATTTTCTACTTGATTGGTTTTCACAAGAAGGTAATGATAGTGTCATCTTGAAAATTGCCCAATTAATTGAAGTTGTTGGTGGGCATAGCACATCTGGGAAGGACATTCGCAAAATCTTTGCCCTCCTCCGAAGTGAGAAAATTGGGAATCAACACCAGTATTGCTCACTGTTGTTGTTCAGTGTTTTGTCAATGCTAAAGGAAAAGGGACCTACTGCCTTTTTTGACCTCAATGGGAATGATTCTGTAAGTTCGCATTCTTTGGAGAATTATAATAACAATAACTTCTGGCTCATATGTTTGTGTCTTTACTAATATTCGGTACAAGTGTCTGTAGTGTTTTGTAACAATGGGATGGGCTGAGCTGTTTCGTAAAAGTTTGAGGCCATGGGTATGAGTGCAGTATGAGTGGCCGATACGTTCAGTTTGCTATGTTTTAGTTATGGTAACTACGGGATGGGCTGAGCTATTTTATAAAAAATTGGGTCCCTGGGTAAAAGTACCATATCATAACTTATTTAGTATATAAAGTGCATGTTTCAAATAGTAGGGAAAAATCTTCATATGGTACAGTACCTAGACTATCGTGTATTGCATTTTTGTTACCTTGACTGTCAAAACTACTCTAGTGGTACCTTGACTGTCAAAACACGTTGGCCTTCAGCTGCCTGAATAATTTCCCTCAAAGAAACCCAGAATTTACTGCATATACTCCAAATCTCGACAAGCCTAATAATCGAAGTTATGAAGGGGATTTTGTGGATTGATTTCCCTCCTCCTAAGAACCCCATAAATCATTTAGAAAATAGATCTGGGGCTTGCACAATTAGCCCAGTAATCTTACCATGCTGGAGAGATGAAGACAATTAAATTCCATGTAGGCAAACTTAACAGTAGCATAGACGGAAGTACCAAATGGAGACACATATGGTTTTAGTTTAGGTACCACTTGAGTAGTTTTGAAAGTAAAGGTACCAAAAAAATGCAATAGACCATTGTGGATTTTTCCCCAATTACCTGTATTCGGAAGCAGGTTATTCAAAGTTGAAAATTTATATTTGATGGAATTCAATATTCTTATTATCTTGTCGTTTGGTTTATCATTTTCATTTGTAAGTACCTGCTTTTTAAAACTAGCTTAGGCCTCTGTTGTAATTCTGTTTTGCTTATTGTTTCATTCCGTTTTTTTTTTTTTGACATATCTCTCTTCCTCTCTCTCTCTC
>NC_020491.1:4153849-4162320 GCF_000184155.1 Fragaria vesca subsp. vesca
TTATATATCTCTCTCTCTCTCTCTCTCTCTCTCTCTCTCTCTCTCTCTCTATCTCTAACCTTTATATTTTTATTTATTTGCAGGGGATCGTGATAAAAACGCCTGTTCAGTGGCCTCTCAACAAGGGATTTTCTTTTTCATGTTGGTTAAGGCTAGAGAATTTCCCCAGAAGTGGGACAATGGGTCTTTTCAGTTTCCTTACAGAAAATGGAAGAGGGTGCATGGCGGCACTGTCAAAGGACAAACTTCTGTATGAGGTGTATATTACTTTAGAGATACCTTGTGTCTGATTCATATGACGGATGATATGTTAGTTAATCATAGTTGCAAATTTTGGGTGGATTTCACTTCTTTTCCAATTGTTTTCATTTGCCTCACGTTTCATGTTTTGAGATGATTGCCAGCGTACTGCCACTGATGCTAATTTCTGAATTTTACAGTCTATCAATCTGAAGCGACACTCTGTCCAGCTACAGCTAAAAGTTATCACAAAGAAATGGCATTTTCTATGTATAACTCATAGCATAGGAAGAGCTTTTTCTGGGGGTAGCTTATTGAGATGTTATGTTGATGGTGAACTTGTTTCATCTGAAAGATGCAGGTTATTGGGCACAACATTCTCCCTATATTTGTTTCCACTCTTAACAGCAATTAATCCTTAACTTTCATACTTTCTTTTTTTCAGATATGCAAAAGTTAACGAGTTGATGACAAGTTGTCGAGTTGGCACCAAAATTGACGTACCCCTGTCTGATGATGATTTATCTCCGGAATCTATAAGGGATTCACATCCTTTTCTTGGTCAGGTTGGTCCTGTTTATCTGTTCAATGATGCCATTTCTTCTGAGCAAGTTCAGGGTATCTATTCTCTTGGACCAAGCTACATGTATTCATTCCTTGATAATGAAGCTTCATCATCTAATGAAACTAAGCTCGGGGTCCTTGATGTCAAAGATGGTCTTGCATCAAAAATTATTTTTGGACTTAATGCTCAGGTTCTGTCTCCTGAACTCTTTTTCTTGCCTTATATGATCCATCTCGAAGAAGTCAATTACTTATGACAAAAAGGAACACTCTGATAAGTTGGTTTCTTCTTTCAGGCAAGTAATGGCAGGACACTATTTAATGTTTCACCAATGCTGGATCATGCATCAGACAGGAACTCATTTGAAGCAACCATGATGGCTGGCACACAACAATGCTCCAGACGCTTATTGCAACAGATAATTTACTGTGTAGGAGGGGTTTCAGTTTTTTTCCCTCTTGTTGCCCAGTCTGAAAAATATGAAAATGAAGAAAGTGGGCAATTTAAAGATACGTTGCCTATACCTATAACAAGGGATCGGGTTACTGCTGAAGTCATTGAGTTAATTGCTGCTGTGCTTGATGAGAATGTGGCCAATCAACAACAGATGCATCTCCTTTCTGGGTTCTCAATACTGGGATTCTTGTTGCAGTCAGTTCCTCCTCAGCAACTTAATTTGGAAACACTTTCAGCTCTAAAACATCTCTTTCATGTCGTTGCAAACAGTGGTATAAATTACTTATTGTGCCTAGATTCTATATGACGGTGGCTTCTTTTATCTTGTACATATTAGGCGGTTATTGCTCAATTATATATTTGACATATTAATGCTTTTCATTTTATGTATAGGCTTGGCAGAGCTGCTTACCAAAGATGCTATATCTAGCATATTTCTTAACCCTCTCATCTGGTTGTATACGGATTATAAGGTGCAGCGAGAATTATACATGTTTGTCATCCGGCAGTTTGATGATGATCCAAGGATGCTTAAAAGCCTTTGCGGGTTACCTCGTATTATAGATATAATACGCCAATTCTATTGGGATAATCCAAAATCTCGATATGCTATTGGAAACATGCCTCTCATTCATCCCATCACAAAACAAGTTCTTGGAGAGAGACCCAGTAATGACGAAATACATAAAATTCGTCTTCTTTTGTTGAGCCTTGGTGAAATGAGCCTTAGGTATGATTTTCCCACTCGGAATTTGTATGTTTCCTAACAGATACTATTTTTATCCTTTGTCTTTTTCTATGAGCATATATGTCACAGACCGTTTTATTGATATCACTTTCCTAAGCCAAAACTAAAAGTCTGGGGATTATGCAGGCAGAAAATTGCCGGAGCAGATATTAGAGCTCTTATAGCTTTCTTTGAGACAAGTCAAGATATGACCTGCATCGAAGATGTTCTACATATGGTTATTCGAGCACTTTCTCAGAAGCCACTGCTCACAGATTTCCTTGAACAGGTCAATTTGATTGGTGGCTGTCATATATTTGCCAATCTTCTTCAAAGGTATATGTCCAATACTATGAATCTTTTAATATTATATTTTTATTGAAAAGAAATAAAGCTTATTACAAGGACACAAAGAATCCACATGATAGAGAGAGACACAGTGTGAGCAACAGAACAAGATGCTCAATTGTAGCTAAAATATACAAAAAGTCCTAGACTACAACAGCATGCATTCTAGAGTAACAGATGAAAGAGAGTAATGTTTAAACTCCCCACACACGGAGGCCTAGATAAAGTCACAGAATTTAACTCTCTCCCACAGCTCTTCCAACTCCGAACCCCATTGGCTTCAAATGCACCCCACACCCCCAAAGAATCTTAGCCTTTGTACCCAAACGGAAAACATTAGATTTTGCATAACAAATCAATCCTCATTAAAGCAATTCACCAATCCACTGCTATCTCCCTGTAAAGAAGCTGCCACTTCACAATCTATAAAAATATGATCCACACTTTCCCCCTGAGCTGTGGGGAGCGAAACAGCTTTAAGGCTTTCTCTTTGGACAACATCACAGGTAGTGACCCTCCCATGCACACTTTTACCTTAGGAGGAGCCTAGCTGTCCAAAGAAACTTTGCTGGAACAAAGACTGGATCTGCTCATCCAGTGAGGACTATGAAAAAATTTGCACGAGAAATTTACAGTAGACTCTAGCTTCTATCTCCTTCCATCTTGTTTGGACTACGCGAATTTTGTTCTTTCCAGCTCCAGCAACAAAGTAGAAAACTCCAATACTTCTTCGTCATTTAGATTTATTGTAAAACCAAAATCCCAGCTTATCGGAGGGTAATTGCAACAGCAAACTTTCAACTGTTAAGCTTTGATATCTTGTTAGTCTGATGGAAAAGTATGTTTGAAGTGTACATCCGCCACCCAAGAATCTTCCCAAAAGCCAACTCTTTTGCCATTCACCACCAGTTTGACAAAGGGCGATTGATTTTATCCTGCTAAAATGACATTCCAAAGGGTTCAACTTGACACTCAAGATCTGTTATGCATTTCAACCTTTCTCATCATACCCATACTTCACTCTTGATTATAGCATGCCAGAAGAAATCCCTCTCCAACGGAAATTTCGATAGCCACTTTCCCTAAAAAGATTTGTGCCTTGCTAATAACTTCTAATCCCCTGGTCTCCCCTCTCCAATGATTTCAACTATAGGAAATCCCCAATGATATTAATATGATGCATGGCAGTTTCTTGGTGGTGGTTTGGAGTAGGGATGGGCGAACAGGTTGTGGAGCCTTCAGGTTTAAGATGCCACATTTATTGCGGGGTCAGGTGTGGGGTTCCCCATTTTTCAAATCTCGCAGACGGAGACTCAGCACCGGTTTGTACATCTATGCTGCCAAGCCAAACAAAAGGGTAACCGAGGTGTTGTCATGGCCATGTCTTTTATTTTCATGTATCCCATGTCATGTTGACATCATCACTGAAACATGTGATGAGTTTTGTAGTCCGGAGAATCTTTTCTGAGGTTGATTTTTCCTAGTTTGACCAGGAAGCCACAAAATGTAGAGAAAAGAAATGAAAAGTCAAGCTTTGGTTTTCTAGATTCCACGACTAAATGTTCCTGGTCCAATCTGGAAAGCGTCCAGATTTCGACATTGCGGGGAGCCTGTTACATGTGGAGGCGAGGCGTGTGGGGATGGGTGATATCCCCATTGTAGGATATGAATTGTTTCTTGGAATCTCTTTGGCGTCCTTGTTCCCTATCTCTTTTTGGATATGTTAATTTTTTTTCTGTAATGCTTCGCGTTCTTGTACTTTAGCCTGTCATGTTGGACATTTGATTGGTGTTTAATGATGCATGCCTTCGTGCTTTGAGTGTATCTTTTAGATCTTGGGTCTTGCAGTTTTCTCGAAAGACATTGATTTGGTTTCCTGTTTTCAGGTTGTGGATTTTTAGTCAACCTCTGTAATTTTCGTGCTCTAATAATATCTTATTTTCTCCTCCGGAAAAAAAAAGTAGATATTGAGTGACTTATCTTTTGTCCCTTTTTTGTTTCCTGTAGGGAATATGAGCCTATCAGATTACTTAGTTTGCAGCTTCTTGGAAGGCTTTTAGTTGATCTTCCATCTGAGAAGAAGGGACCAAGATTTTTCAATCTTGCAGTCGGAAGGTCCCGATCTCTTCTAGACGGGCAAAAAAGAATCTCAAGGCAACCAATTTTTTCAGCCATGTCTGATAGATTATTTAGGTTTCCACAAACAGATAACTTGTGTGCCACTTTGTTTGATGTTCTTCTTGGTGGTGCTAGCCCTAAACAGGTATGTCTTTTTGACGAGCCCTTCCTTTGGGGAGTGAAATTTGCACTCCCCATACAATCCACAGTTAAAGTTTTCATATAAAAACAAAAGACAAGTTTCAATTCCCTTTAAAACTGGAGTGTGGATTGTAAAAATTGGAGTGCAAATTTCAATTCCCTTTAAACAAACAATAAAAAGATCTGGTTATTTCATTTTGTCGATATTGAAGTACAATTATCAGTTGTATTCGTGTATATATTTTCTGTTTAGAGCTTTGCAATTTACTTGTCGGTTAATTTCATTTTACAGGTGTTACAAAAGCACATCCAGGCTGAGAAGCAGAGAAGCAAAGGACATATCTCACATTTTCTTCTTCCTCAAATTTTGGTTCTTATATTTAGATTCCTGTCTAGCTGTGACGATGCACATTCAAGAATGAAAATTATCACTGATTTACTTGATCTTCTTGATTCAGATCCTTCTAACGTCGAAGCCTTTATGGTATTATTGCTGAAGATTTTCTTTTAACATTTACTTGATCTTATTTAAGTATTCTCTAATTACCATGTACTATGAATAGGAATTCGGGTGGAATGGCTGGTTAACAGCTTGTGTGAAGTTTGGTGTGTTCAAAAACTACAAAGTTACTCCAGAAAATCAAGATGACATTGAGAAAACTGAACAAGATTTAGTGAGGAATCTATTTTGTGTTGTTCTTTGTTACTATGTTCATTCTGTGAAAGGTGGGTGGCACCAGTTAGAAGAGACGGTAACTTTCCTGCTAATGCAGTGTGAACATGTACGTGGAAATCTGCACTATTTATTTGACCCGTATTTCTACCCTACAAACCTGTTTTTTTTTCCTACGTACAAACCTTATAATGACTTTTTCTTTTTGAACAAGAAACCTTATAATGACTTTAAGATTTAAAATTTCAGCAGGGTGAAGTTTCATTTCGGTACTTGCTTCGTGACATATACAAGGATCTAATCAGGAGATTGGTGGAGTTGTCTTCTGAAGAGAGTATTATTATGTCGCAACCATGCCGGGACAACACATTATACCTTCTAAGACTGATCGATGAGATGCTTATGTCTGAAATGGACCAAAACCTTCCGGTATTCATTTTAGCTGGAATTCATAAAATCCTAGCAACATTTGTCATCTTTTGCTTTTTGGTAGATTCTTTCTGTCCGCATGGATTATGGGTTCCTTATTCACTTCTTGTTAATAGTTCTTTTGTTATAGAATTCAGTGTTCTCCAGAAAACGAAAAAGTAAAGAAAGTACTAAACTATGATGTGAAATAGATTCATAGACATACAAAAAAGAAATGAAAACATATTGGTTATCTTATGCTCTGCCATTGCACTGTTTCTTTGACCCGTATTTCTACATTCAAACCTTATAATGACTTCAAGATTCATAGTTCCTGAATAAGTAGTTGATGGGATGTTCCCTAGATTGGCATCCTGGAAAACTGACCTGGGCATTGATTGGAGCCTACAAATTACTTCTCTGGAGAAAGATGGACTGTTTAGGTGGAGCATGCACCGATAGCAAATCTGCTCTGTAGTCATTTTGTTGAATCAACCATCTGAATTTATGGGTTCTCCATGATCACATGACACTAAAACCCCATTTCCTTCCTGCCTGTTTGTTTAGGATATTCCCACCTCATACGGATAGATAACTCGAAACTCAACAAAAGACTAGTTTTTCTTCTCTCTTGACAATTAATATTCAATAGTCATTCTTTACAGATCACAAGCTTACTTGTTGCATCAACTTTCTGTTATGCTCTACGAAATGACCATGTGAGATGTTTTCTGGGCTACTGTCAGTCAATATGATTTTTATATTTTTTATGTTCTATAGATGTTCTGCTTATGCTTACAGTCATGCTAAATGCTGTAATTAATGGAAGACATGCGTTCAGACCCAAAATAGAATATATGTCAAGTTTATTTTATGGTGACCTTGCAGTTTTCATTTAATGCTGCAGTGCTTTTTTATTTATTTGTAAAGTGAAAGTGTACATTTTTGCTGTTGTGTTCAGGTGATTTTTCGTGACATGGTTCTTTGTCAATGAGTTTATTTCTTTTAAACAAATTTCTGATGAAAAAATCTTGGAGTTCTTGTTGTAGTACCCCTTGTCTGTAATGATAAGTGACTCTTCTTCTCTAAGCATACATGAATTTACTAGCTGGTTTTCGTACCTTTAACATGCCTTGTTAATTTCTGTTTTCTTTTTTGCGTAGTCTATGAGGTCAATTATCAATTTAATATTTGATTCTTTTGCAGTTCCCAGCAAGTAGCTCTGATTTCTCTCTTGATTCGTTTGAGTCAGAACGGCAAAAGGACTATGGTTCTGTGTTGTTTGAAGTTCTGCAAGGAGAAACTGACAGCCAAATACTGAGGTACTGGCTTCTTGAGTTTCAGCTTTTATTTCTGAAACTGATGGCTATGTCATGTTAGTCATTATTATTCTCTGGTGGATGTTTATCTTTGTATGCCTTTATTTTATCCAGTGAGACAAACTGGCAGCTTAAGAGGTATACGAATGGCTATAAAAGTTTCAAACACTAATACTTTTGCCATTTTAATAGTATGTACCTGGGTCCATTCCATATCTAATGGTATTAACTGTTTAGATAAGCTTGTTCTAACGACAATTCATCTCCAGATATACGAGTACAGTGGCAAACTTTCTGCACTCAAATAAGAAATTTAGCTCTGACCCTTGCATAGTTTGATAGTTTGTTTTCATTATTCTAGTACTCTGCTCTTTGCATAATTTTATATAACTGCAACACTGAAAAGACCCTTGAATAGCTGTTCTAGGATACAGTACCCAATTTTGGATATAGGTATTGGTAGTGCGTAATCCACATCACTGAAATTTGATTTATGTCATGTGCTTGGTTGCATGCGAGGGGGTGTCTTTAGTCTTTGAGTATGTAAATCCCTCCTCAAGTAAAATAATGAGGATGCTCTCATTGTAAAATTTGCTCTAGACACCAGTATCATTTATTAGGATATTTCTCTTTCAATTTTAATGCTTCTTGTCCAGCTTTCTTTGTTTATTTATTTTCCTGTGTCCGGTGACTTTAGGTTTTCCTAGACCTCTTTATTGTACACTTCCATTATTTTGTCAATGCAGAATAATTTGTATTTCATTATTGATTTTTTGATTGCCTCGACTTTAAGGACTCCTGGAAGTTGCAAGCAGCCTGACAAAAGTGAAGATGGCATTATCAATGACAAGTGGTGGGATGTGTATGACAGTTTGTGGATTGTTATTAGTGAGATGAATGGTAAGGGACCAAGCAAGTCATTATCAAAATCATCACCAACTGCAATTCCATCTTTTGGTCAGAGAGCACGTGGCTTGGTCGAATCTCTGAACATTCCTGCTGCGGAGGTGGCTGCAGTTGTTGTATCAGGAGGGATAAGCAGTGCATTAGGTGGCAAACCAAACAAAAATGTCGATAAGGCAATGCTCTTACGAGGAGAGAGGTGCCCAAGAATTATTTTTCGACTTGTGATCCTATATCTCTGTAGATCTTCTTTAGAAAGAGCATCGCGCTGTGTCCAACTGGTCATTCCACTTCTGCCATTACTCTTAGCAGCCGATGATGAGCAGAGCAAAAGCAGATTGCAGCTGTTCATCTGGTATGGATCTTTCACCTTTATTGTTTCTAGCCAAGTTCATAGATTTTTAGAAACATGCACGTGCTTATATATATATACACACATACATATATATATATATATATACACAGTCTGGATGTGAAGCGGACGTCCGCACTCGGCTTAAAGTGCGGACGTCCGTCCGTTCTCCACCCTCCGGCGCCGGCGACGGCGCGCCTCCACCCCAGAACACTCCAGCA
>NC_020491.1:4162348-4184493 GCF_000184155.1 Fragaria vesca subsp. vesca
AACGGACTCGCCGGGGAGGGAAAGTGGTCGGGGACGCTGCTGGAGTGTTCTGGGGTGGAGGCGCGCCGGCGCCGGAGGGTGGAGAACGGACGGACGTCCGCACTTTAAGCCGAGTGCGACGTCCGCTCCTCATCCTTTCTGTATATATATATATATATATCAGTTATCTATAACATTATCATGAATGTAACTTTCAGTTAACATTGTGGCCAGGGCATTGCTTGTTGTTAGGTCGCAGTGTGGAATGTTAGATGACGGTGCTCGTTTTCATGTTATATCACACTTGATTAGAGAAACTGTCAGCTTTGGGAAGTCAATGCTTGCTAGTAGCATTATGGGGAGGGATGATTCCTTGGATTCAAGCAGCAATGTAAAAGAAACTGGATCCATCCACAATCTGATTCAGCGAGATCGAGTACTTGCAGCAGTGCGTCCCTCAAGTTCCTTTTGTGCATATCATATCTACTAATCATGATATCTAACCTCGTAGTTGTGTATATATTATAGTTGCTGTCATTTTACCTAAGGTGCAGAGGTGTAACATGGATGATTATGTGCCTACACAGCTTATCTCAGTTAGGACAATTGTGATCTGCTTCATGTTGTGTCATGCATGAGTGTCCTAGATATGTCCTTGCGCATGTCTGTGTCATGCATGGGTCTGCCTTTGGTTTGTTGTTTCTTTTTTTATTTTTCTTTTTTGTTCTTTCTGTTATTTGCAATTTTATTTTTAAATTCA
This sequence comes from Fragaria vesca subsp. vesca, assembly GCF_000184155.1. Taxonomy (NCBI): domain Eukaryota; kingdom Viridiplantae; phylum Streptophyta; class Magnoliopsida; order Rosales; family Rosaceae; genus Fragaria; species Fragaria vesca. The sequence goes on from NC_020491.1 coordinate 4,163,088, forward strand.
TCTTAGTTACCTAGGTCAATGTTTTATTTTGTTTTGGAATGAAAAGAAATTTTATTCATGACTTTGAAAATGAATTATAAAACTCGTGTTCACTACTTAGTTTAGTTCTAACCATCATGTTATTTGAGGAAAAGAAATGAAACAGAAAAAAAGACATACCATTTATTATTTTATTTTTTCTTGACATTATTCGCTCACTTTGCCATTGATATACCATATGTGATATTTCAGAATGTTGTGGTCTAAAAATGTCCATACTCGATAGGTTATATCTGGTTCTGCCCTTTTCATGCTCGTCCTTTGCAGGGGTCTGTTTCATGCTTGCATTTGGCATACTCCCCTGCGACATGGCTTTGATATTTTTCAACCCGTCTATCTATTATTTCCAAGATTGAAGTAGATGTTATACCAAAACAGTGCACATCACTTGGAAACTAGTATATCCAAGGTCCTGAATCATAAAAAATTGCCTTGATTTTATGTCACCTGATTGAGGATGATCCTTTTCTCATTTCTGCTAAATGTTTCTGGATACCCCAATTAAGGTGAATGAATTAGTATCTCTATTCCTTTCAATCATATGGGATTTCTTCACCATAAAAATCACACCCGCTATTCATTTAGTTGTAATTCTCCACTTTTGGCCTGAAACTAGGAGTAAAGCTATATCAACATCCCATTCTGCATTCTTGTTAGGCAATGCTCTTTTAATTTTGCAAGTTTCCTGTGATTTGTCTATCCATTTATCTCTTTGTTATCTTGCATGTGTTCTACTGGTTGACTGTTGGTTTTCATTTTGTAGGTTGCAGAAGAGTTGAAATATATAAAGTCATTAGATACTGATCGCCAAAGGCAGCTGCATGAACTCCACTCCAGGATGGATGAAAATGTCACTGCAGAATCAGATAACAGGAAAGCTTTTGAAGATGAGATAAATAGTAGCTTAACCTCCATTCTTGCTTTGGATGACAGCAGAAGAGCTGCATTCCAGCTAACTCACGAGGAGGAACAGCAAAATGTTGCTGTATGTGGCCATTTCTCTGTTACTTATCAAAGCTTCTGCAAATGAATAAATAAATGAGGAGCATCCGCTTTCTTTTGTTTATTATATTTGTTTCGTTTCAGACTGGTGATGAATGTACTATAAGTACTTTTGGTAACTAACAGATATACTTTTCAGGAGAAATGGATACACATGTTTCGTGCTTTGATTGATGAGAGAGGTCCATGGTCTGCTAACCCTTTTCCAAATAGTGCTGTAAGGCATTGGAAACTTGACAAGATAGAAGATACCTGGCGACGGAGACAAAAACTGAGACAGAATTATCATTTTGATGAAAAATTGTGCCAACCTTCATCCTCTGTGTCCAGCGTCGAGGTTACACCTCCTTTTAATGAAAGTAAATCCAGTTTTGTTGGCCACATTCCTGAGCAAATGAAGCGGTTTTTGCTAAAAGGAGTGTGGAAGATTACTGATGAGGGGAGCTCAGAATCCAATGAAACTGATACTGAGCTTAGTGGACAGAAGCCCTCCAGCCACAAGGATTCCTCAAACAGCCAGTCCTCAGAAATAGCAAAGGACGCCAGTGATTGGATACAGGACAGGAAAGATTTGTCTTCGTCTTCACATGAGACGGAAACTAGTGAGGTATGTGGGACAAGATATGCATTCAGGATCCCTGATTTTTAAATTAGACGTCTTATAGCTGTGATTCTGTTTCAGGTTCTTACATCAGTTCCTTGTGTACTTGTGTCCTCCAAAAGAAAATTAGCTGGACATTTGGCGGTCATGAAAAATGTCTTGCATTTCTTTGGTGAATTTTCGGTTGAAGGTACTGGAGGATCATCCATTTTCAGAAACTTCCCTGCTTCAAGCAATTATGATTTGACCAAACCTGATCAAAAGCAGAAGTTTATAAAACAACCGATTTGCTTTGGTTTGGATGCTGCAAAGGGCACCATGGTTGATAAGTTTGAGGCAATTAGTGAAAATGTTCTCAAAAGAAAGGAGCTGAAAAATATTAAACGGCATAGGAGATGGAACATTGGCAAGGTAAGGAAACACATTTCATCTTTACATTAGTATCATTGTGTGAAATCTTATTATATTTTTGTTTTCTGAAATTGTCTTCTTATGGTGCATATAGATTAAATCTGTTTATTGGACTCGTTATTTGCTTCGGTACACTGCAATAGAGATTTTCTTCAGTGATTCAGCGGCACCAATATTTTTGAATTTTGCATCACAGAAGGATGCAAAAGATATTGGAACCTTAATAGTTACCACCAGGAATGAATATTTGTTTCCTAAAGGAAGTGGTAGGGACAAAAGTGGAGCCATTTCATTTGTTGATAGACGTGTATCCTTGGAAATGGCAGAAGCTGCCCGAGAGAGCTGGAGGAGAAGGGATATGACAAATTTTGAATATCTAATGATCCTTAATACGTTGGCTGGAAGGTCTTATAATGATTTGACACAATATCCTGTTTTTCCTTGGGTCTTGGCTGATTATTCCTCGGAGGTTCTTGATTTCAACAAGTCTTCAACCTTTCGGGATCTTTCAAAACCAGTTGGAGCACTTGATTTGAAACGATTTGAGGTTGGTTTATAGATGTTATAAATTCTAGGCTATGTATATAAATCTAACAACTATGTTCTGGTTCTTTCGCTGCAGGTGTTTGAAGATAGATATCGTAGCTTTTCTGATCCTGATATACCTAGGTAAGATATCCATGGCCAGACCAACTGGTCTTTTTTGAAGTCCCATAACTCCATGGGTTGTCTTTTCCGATTTTTTTTTTCTTTGAAAAGAAGAGGGTTTTATTGAAAAAAGGAAAAAAAAATATACAAAAAGGTGGACAAGGATTCCACATAGAGCCTAAGTACAGCTACGTTCCAATCGAATAAGATAGAGGATAAGCTATAGTTCCTGAATTCCCCAGAAACAGAAGCCCAAGTATTGGTCTTTTCTGATTTATCTCACATGGAACGTTACTTGTTAATTTTTGCAGTTTCTACTATGGGTCTCATTATTCAAGCATGGGGATAGTGCTTTATTACCTTCTCAGATTAGAGCCATTTACTTCTCTCCATCGCAATTTGCAGGTACTTTTGTGTGCACTTACGATCAACTACTACACATCTTTCAATTACAATTAAATTTTCTTCTAGTGTATCACAACTTGTTTCTTTCTCAGAAAATCTCTCTTACACACAAACCCTAATTTTATTTGGACAATTTCATCTTCTGACTTTATAAAACAAATGAACTATTCATTGCATCTTAACTACCCTGTTACATCATGCCACAGCTACCACTTTTTTGTCGCCACTTTCTCCTCCGACATCTTTTTATTCTTACTTGATTTTCAATAGAATTGTGGCAAAAGATTAGAAGATTAAAGAAATGAAAATCGGGAACAAACTCACCACATTCAGGACCTATATTATATTTAAGGGGATGGCTAATCATATTCAAAAATTTCAGAATATGATATTCTGCAGCTTCTGCCTAGAAAGCTACCACTGGTGCTGCAAGCTTGGATGAGTGTATATCTGGCGCACATTTCGGTCTTAAATGATTTTAAAGAGTAACTACTAAATACATCTAAATGAGACATGTGACATGAGAACATAAAAATATCAACACATGATGATATGCTGTATGAAAACTGTCAACCTTTCTTACTGGTCCTTGCCTTTATAAATTTTTGTTCTAGTAGTATTTTCTCTTAAATCCACCTCTATGATTCTTGAATCTTATTGATTGATGAGATATTCAAGTGGTCATAAGTGTATTATCATTGACTATACTGACTCTGGATTTCACTTGTTGCTTGTTATCAGGGTGGTAAATTTGACCATGCGGATCGTCTCTTTCAAAGCATTGAGTCAACCTATCAGAACTGCCTTTCTAATACAAGTGATGTGAAGGAGTTAATACCTGAGTTCTTTTATTTGCCAGAGTTTCTTGTGAATTCAAACTCCTATCATTTAGGAGTGAAACAAGATGGCGAACCTATTGGGGATATTTGTCTCCCTCCCTGGGCCAAGGTATGTGATATTTCCTCAAACTACTTGTTTCTGTAGCAGAGAAAATGTCTTTCCTCATGAATGCCTTTGTTTTGGTTCATAATGTCCATTAGTTTTATACATAGGAAACAAAATGTTAGTTAAAAGCCAAAGCAAACTTGTGGGAATAGTTGCACAACATCCATTTGCTCCATATAAGAAACGGTAAATTGCCTAATGAATAATATATGATAATTGTATATGTCGTTGATCCAATACTTGGACAGGTGACGTCTTTCTTGATGGATAGTAGTTCAATTCCTGTGGTCCAACTCACATTTACTCTTCATGTTTTGATAACATTTCAAGTCCTTTCAATTGATAATCCAGTGATTGAAATTTCTGTATTACATGTGGATAGTATTTCAAGGTAAAGTTCTCCATTACTAGGATGACCTGTCCTTGAAGATGGTCTCTGTTTTTCAAACTTTAGTAATTACGGTATGCGCTTTAATTGATAGAAAGGAGGGAGGGAGGTTTATTTTTTATTTTCCAGAATAGTCTGAATTTCTTAATAGAACGTTAACAATTACAAAGAAAAAACATATTCAGCAAAAAGAGGAAGTACCCTAAAAATATACATCTTTTCCAAGTTATTTGGCCTTCACCAGTTTGAATCATGTCCTTGGTTAAGTTAAAAAATTGTAGAATAAAAGGCCTTAATGTTCTGTTATATGTTTTGCCTTCTTTAATCAGTAGACCCCCACCAGCGTTTTGTCCTAAGCTTCTCATTTACCCTTAAATCTAGAAGTCCTAGATTCATAGTTGGCTTGCAAATCTTTCCGCAGCTTCTTAACTAGTGACAGTTCAGATCCAATCTTTGCTCCTGCAAAGTTTATTTGGAATGTCAAAGCCCCAAATAAGGTGATGATTTTGGGTTGGCTAGTGGCACTTGGGAAGACAAATACTTGTAATGTTCATCAAAGACGAAGATCGGGATGTTGTTTTTCTCGTCACTGGTGCATTTTATGCAAAGCTCATGGGGAATGTGTTGATCATGTCTTTGTGCATTGTGAAGTAGCAAATTTCTTAATGATGAAGTTATTCAGGGAGGCAGGAGTGGACTTGAAAATTCCTTTAGAGAGGAGTGATTGGCTAAAACAAAATCCTTTAGCTTTTGGTAAAGGGAAAAAGGCCAGAATTCTTTGGGGTTGTGGGGTGCTAGCAGTAGTTTGGGTGGTGTGGATGGAAAGAAATAGAAGATTATTTGAAAGCTATGACAGGGCAGAGAAGGAAGTATTGTGGGAGCAAAGTTAAATTCTGGGCATCTTTATGGGCTTCTACGTTTTAGGAGTTTAAGGATTATAATTTTTCTTCCATTATTCTTGGCAAGCAGCTGTAGTTTGAGCCCATATGCATTAATAGTTGAGCTGCTAAGACCAGCCTCTGGTCTTAGCAGCTCTCTTTAGTTTTTAAAGCGGACTCCTTATCCGCCTCCTTGTATTTTGCTTTTTTCAGTAAAAAGCTTCTTTTGAAAAAAAAATAGTTGGCTTGGCTACCGGACGCTCTTCAAAGTTTTAGTTGGTGTGGTGTGAGTGCTTTGAGTTAATAAAAGAGTTAAGGATGCAACCATCCTTTTGGTGCCAACCACCCAGTGGTATGACCATATGAGGAATGTTTAGCCAGCCACCCAGCACTGGGGGTAATGAGAATTTTTGATAATAAAATATACAAGTACTATAATTTCTCTAGTGTGTTCAGTAGGAACCATTCTCCTTTTCGTGACCTACTTTATGGAATCAACAACCAAACAACCATACTATCTGTTAGGTAGAGCTGAGAACAATTTGAGGCTTATCACTTATGTCACAGTGAATGGCAAAACTTCTGTCCTCACATTTGAAGGTTGGGCTAAAGTCATTTCATGTAGTGTCCCATCTTAGTGGAAAATGTGCCAATCCACTAGCTCCTACAATTACATTGCTTTGCTTAAACAAGTGGAGTTATGACCAAATGTATTCTGGTAAACTCGGTAGACCAAAAATGTATTTCAACTTATTAAAAAAATGATTTACAGTAAACAATGTTCTCGCTTCGCAATGTAAAGTTATACTTGCAGTTGACATACATAGTTACCTTCCATCTCGGCATAAGATGATCAAATATTTTTTAATAATCTTCTCGTTATTTTGTTAGAACTTACTGCTTACCTGCAACCAATGCCCATGATTTTTTTTTTCTTTTCTTATTTGGCTATCGATTTCTTCGAATTTCCATTGAGAAAAAGACGTACAGAAACTAATCAATTTAAAGAAAAAGATTTACAATAAACAATGTTCTCGCTTCACAATTTAAATTTTATTTGCAGTTGACATACATAGTTACCTTTCATCTCAACATAAGATAGTCATATATTTATCAATATTCTTCTCGTTGTTTTGGTGGAAAGTATGGAAGCACCAGAATTGTGACACCATGATTAAATTCACAAAATGTATGCAACGACTCAGTTATGTTGCTTGCTAATATGGGTGCCCACTTATAGGATTATCACTTTTGCATTTTAAAACTAGGGTAAATGATTTCTGCCATTCAGATATATGCTAACCTCTGAATGTGCTTTCTCTACCCAGCTCCCCTGCCTATTTTGAATGACAGAGATTAATATATTATACTGTTTCATTTGGATTATTTTTCTTTTTGTTCTGCAAGACAACTCGGACCCACTTTTTGTGCAGGGCTCACCTGAAGAATTTGTTAACAAGAACAGAGAGGCCCTTGAAAGTGAATATGTTAGCTCTAATCTACATCATTGGATAGATTTGGTATTTGGTTACAAACAGCGTGGAAAACCTGCTGTAGAGGTACATGAAATTTTTCTTTTTTAAAGAGAAATCCTAATCAAACTTGCAAGTTCAACACTGTCATTTTGTGCAAGTTTACTGAGCTCATAATATATTTTGTAAATACAGGCAGCAAATATATTTTATTACTTGACCTATGAAGGCGCTGTTGATCTGGAAACTATGGACGACGATTTACAAAGATCAGCAATTGAAGATCAAATTGCAAATTTTGGACAAACACCAATTCAGATTTTCCGTAAAAAGCACCCAAGAAGAGGACCACCCATTCCAATTGCTCATCCTCTGCGCTATGCACCTAGTTCGATTAACATGAGTTCCATTGTTAGTAGCGCAAGTCAACCAAGGTCGTCTTCATTGTATATACGTACAGTGGACTCAAACATTGTTGTTGTAAACCAGGGACTCACCTTGTCAGTCAAGATGTGGTTGACATCCTCACTGCAATCTGGTGGAAATTTTACCTTCTCTGGCTCCCAGGTTCAGCTTTAGTTCTTTCATGGATCACTGTATTTAGTTATTGTAATGGTTGGTTTTGTTTCTGTGCTTATTTGACCATCCATTCCAATAATACATGTACAGGAACCTTCGTTTGGCATTGGTTCTGATGTCCTTTCTCCCCGTAGAATTGGGAGTCCTTCTGCTGAAAATGTTGAACTTGGACCACAATGCTTCGCAACAATGCAAACAACATCAGAGAATTTTTTGATCTCATGTGGCAATTGGGAAAATAGTTTTCAGGTTATATCCTTAAATGATGGCAGAATGGTGCAAAGCATCAGACAGCATAGGGATGTGGTCAGTTGTGTTGCAGGTATTTTTCATAATTTGAAGACAAAAGAATCTTTACCGTTACAAGTGCATGCATATGGTGATTGTTTTAGTGGGATTTGTCTCTTAGATATTGTCTGGAATGTGCTAATTCTAGCTTATTGTGTTTGCTCTTATTTTTTTATGTTTATTTTCTTACGTTTAACTTTTTGAACATGGTTTACTACTTTACCATTCACGAAGTGTGCATTTATTTTAAGTTGATGAATTTTCATCTCTCTTTAAATTAAAATAATACACTGTAGCAAACTACTGTATTATTTTAACAAACATAAATTTATGAAAGAGGACTGTAAAACCCTTTATATTGTGTTTGTCATTGTAAACTATGATATGACATGAAGGAAATTGTGAATTAGGAGTGAAATGCTGTGTAAAACTTTTAAAATTCTATGTAGTTGAGCATTTTTTGTTTTCCTGAAAAATGGTAGTGTTAACTGATGGGCCCCCCCCATTCTATTGTGTTTATCATGTGACCACTCCACTGGTTTGTCCCTACCTCTTGCTGGGGTTCTAGTGGTTGTGTTTTTATTTATTTTGGTTATGTGCTACTCAAGTATTTTTCTGAGCTGTATAAATGATAATGCTGCAGTAACATCTGATGGACGCTTTCTTGCAACTGGAAGTTATGACACTACAATCATGGTCTGGGAAGTTTTTCGAGGTAGAACACAAGAAAAGCGACCTCGTAATACACAGACAGAACTACCCCGAAAAGATTATGTCATTGTTGAAACCCCTTTTCGTATTCTATGTGGACACGATGATATAATTACATGCTTATTTATCAGCGCGGAACTTGACATAGTAATCAGTGGATCAAAAGATGGAACGTGTGTTTTTCATACCCTGCAGAATGGAAGATATGTAAGATCCTTGAGACATCCAGCTGGATGTGCGTTGTCAAAGCTTGCTGCTTCTCGGCATGGAAGGATAGTGTTTTACGCTGATGATGATCTCAGTTTGCATCTTTACTCCATTAACGGTAAACATCTTGCTTCTTCTGAATCCAATGGCCGCCTCAACTGTATTGAGCTGAGTGGGTGTGGGGAATTTTTGGTCTGTGCTGGTGACCATGGGCAAATAGTTGTACGCTCCATGAATTCACTTGAGGTCATTAAGAAATATAATGGAGCCGGAAAGATCATAACATCTCTAACTGTGACCCCAGAAGAATGCTTCTTAGCTGGAACAAAAGACGGAACCCTTCTTGTGTATTCTATAGAAAATCCTCAACATCGCAAAGGCAGCCTTCCTCGAAGTTCAAAATCCAAACCTTCTTGAACAGTATGGATTGTTTCTTTTCTCTTGAAGTCATGCAGCTGAAAAGGCAAGCAATGATCAACGATGTTGATCCCAGGTATGCTGTAGCTAAAGCCTACAAGTTTTCCCTTTTCAGTGTTTGGTCAGTTTCATGTCTGCAGACATAATTTTGACTGATTGATTGTCCTGTGCAACATATGTTACCATTTAATATACTGATTTAAATATAATTCTTTTATCCAGCAAGATGTGCATCGGTCTTAGCATAGTGGTGCTAAAGAGAAGTACCGCATGTCTTATCACCGTTCAATACAGGAGTCTATGAAAATGATTTCAGAATTCGAGACATGTCTGTCTGACATCCCAGGGCCCAGGCCTCAAGACTCCTTTCGGTTGGGTTTTGCCTCCTTCACATTTTACCAAACAATTTCGGATACATGCAGCTCCACCAGAATTACTTGCACAGCACATTATATTGATTTAGCCCATGAAGAGGATTTGGTGATGTTATTCTTTCTGTAACATTTCACAATGGTAAAATACTTCTCTATCTTCAGGTGAGCGCATCCATGTACATTTTGTTGTCTGTAGGTTAGATTTAAAGGAGTTGTGTATTAACCACAGTCAACAGGCTAACTCTGACTTTTCCTTTTCCAAGTAGCGAGTGTTAATTCTTCAAACTTTGTATAGATAGGATGCACATATTTTTCTCTGTAGACACTTAGTTAGTACCTAGTAGACATAAGCCTCTAAGGAGATGTACTTCAACTGAGATTTTGAGTCAGCATTCAGTAGCATTTGCCCTCAGGAAATAGTATTTTTCTTTAAATAGCATTTTCGTTTTTTCTTCTGCCTTTGGAGCTAATGTACTCGTAAAAGTCGAATCCATGTGTTATGGTGATATTTGATATGCAGCAATAGTCGAATCCAAGTGTTCATGGTAATACATGATATGTAGTCGTTGAATCCAAGTGTTTATTGTAATCATGACTTTTTCATTATCAATATTATTAATTTCAACGCTATAATATGATGTTTGGCTGTAGAGGCGTCTTCTTTTCCAGCTCCATATTATATCATCTATGTAGAAAAGGGTGTACGTATGCCATTGACTCTAGTCGAGAAACAAATCGATCAATTGGTTCCGGTTTCATTTTCATAGTGCAGGTACTTTTGCTTGGCAAGGCAAGTGTCTACAACCTAGTGCAGCAAACATGTATAAACTTGACTTTAAATGCAATGCAAGAAGAACAACAAGCATATAACTGAAAGACATACTTATCCATCAATCAATCAATCAATCAAGCAAAACCTCATCATATATACAACTTTGTTTTGAATCCAACCCACCAGTAGTAGGACTCGATTAATTACAAAATCATCTCAAGAATTCCCTAGGTGAAATCAATATGTAAATACTTTTCGGCTACAAAGGGATGAGATAGCAGCTTTTCGACGGTGGGCCTATCCATATAATTATCTAGACAACAACCTAGAAAATCCTCGCAACACCTGAGATTTCATCTTCAGGGATTTTAGGCACAACTCCGTCAACAACAACGATCTTGTTACTCTCTTCATCGTAACAGTGGTTCCGAGCGGGCTCTCCGGTGATCATCTCAAGAACTATGCACCCCAAGGCCCATATATCACTTGGCTCCTCTTGTTCATCGAACCGTAGAGTCTCAGGAGCCAAGTACATGGGTGTACCTCTCCACCTTCCAGGAACCTCGTCCTTCTTCTTGGCCAATCCCAAGTCTGCCACTTTAGCAATTATTCTCCTAGGGACGTCCTCGTCTTCATTTTCCACAAGAAGAACATTCTCTGGCTTCAAGTCACAGTGGACGTAACCACACTTGTGGATGTAGGCAATCCCTTCAAGAATGTCACGGGTATACCTTCGCACATCGTGTTGAGGCAACCCACCACCCACATTCTTTATAAGCCTTGCAAGACTTCCCCGCGCGACTTCCAACGCCAAGTTGTAAACCTCTTCGCCCTTACTGCTCGTTGTCACCTCTTCACCGTAATGGTCGATAATGAAAGGGCAAAGACGGCCGCGATTCTTCATGTCGTTGTATACCTCGAGCTCGTATTGAATAGAACCCGAGTCCTTCATCTTTGCAGATTTCATGGCCATGGCCTCAGGCATGTGGTGGCTGTGGATGTAGGGTATCCTGGTGAAAGCTACGAAGACAGAGCCGAAGCCTCCCTCGCCGATCTTGCTTCCCCTCATCCACTTGTGGCCTGAACCCAAGCTCTCTTCTGCCTTCCTCTTCATGCCTCCCATCTCTCTCTCTTCTTTCTTTGAAACGAAGATTGATTTCTCCTCTAAGTTTCTCTCGGCTTATAGGAAATGGAGATATGAGGAAACTTCTAGCTGGCTGTTAATTAAGAGAATTAAGTGCGTGGATGTCAAGCAATCAAAATCCCCAATCAAAAAGGAAATTAAATAGGAACTGAGCAAGTTTAAAGATAAGAACGAATGATTAAACAGTAGGAAACTGGGAATGTCGGTGGTGTTTTGAATGCTCGTCCCATTTCTGGCTGGATATAGCCGTTAAGAATCCTGTTGAATCCACATCCCAATAGGATTATGGCTTGGGTGCCAAGCAATCAAAACCACGACGCATAGTGGAAAATAGAAACTGAAAAAGTTGAAACATTTTTTGTGTTGCTTTTGAGACAGGCGTGTGCGCTCAAGCTATGACTGCCTCTCATGCTGAGGTTAAGGGCTCACTTCAACAATTCCATACATTTACTTGCAAGTTTCCCAGGGACATTTATATGGCTGCCTCTCATGTTGCTCATGTAGTTTTTTCTGGCTGGACTGCATTTTTTTTTTTTGTACGTAAACGTCGTCACTACGTTTCTTGCTTCTATAGCTTACATATGTTAGAAGCCAAAAAAAAGAATCCCAATGGACATTAACCAGGTGACTTTATACTATATTGGTTGATCTGATGGTCTTTATGAAGACCTCGTTAGAGAATAGAGACTCTCCTCAATGACCACTCAGTAAAACGTAGTAGAACAGCCTGAGGCCATGGCCGTAAATTTACGTCGTTTTATATTCTAAGTCCTATATGTATTGTTGTAATCTCATTCTCTCTTAATCAAGATAGACACAATGTAGCCTCCATAGTCTTCTTTCTCTTCTTTGTTGTTTTCAGCATTTACATTCAATAAATCCATGATTTCTAGCAGAGAGAACCCTTTTCCTTGGTGTATTGTTTTGTTTCAGTTTGTTTCTTGTGTCTTGCTCTATCAGCCTTCTCCATCTTCGTAAGTTCTTATCCTTATACGTATCTATCTTTGATGGCAATCCATGTCTCATTCGAGCTTCGTCTTCAATCACCATCATCCATTCCACCCTGTCACTTTGGATGGATTAGCCTGTTTGATCTGCTACTTGTTTGGGCGGTGTTGTGGTCCTCGTGCTCAAAAAAATGCATCCATAGTTATCTAGAAGGGAAAATTTTAGTATATAATATTGTATAGCATGTTTTTATGAGTTCATCAAATTCTATCATGGTACCATCTTAAGGAACTCGATCATAACACAGGACTACATGTAGGTGTAAACACGAAATAATCTACAATGAATAACGGAAAGACACGTGTACAAAATAATATATTTGTATTGATGAATTTGCGGATTACAATCTCTGCGGGTATTCTTTTACAAGAATTTCCTCTGATTCGATCACCGACGTCGATTTGATCCAAGGGTGACGAGCACTTGATCTTGAATCGATTGGTTTTAGTCTGGATTTATTGTCGTTTTGACGATTTGTAGAAGTTGATTGACGAAGGGCCGTAGAGGCTTGTTCTTGATCGGACTTAGGTCACGAGTGGTGTCACGTGGTGAATGTTCTATGGCTTGATAGCGGATGAATCGGCACGTGTGTTTGGTGCTTGTTGATTCTCCACGAGCTTGTTGAAGAACTTGGTAGAAGTTTTGATTTGTTGAAAGACTTGAAGACGAGAGTTGATCAAGGGTCGTAGAGGCTTGACGTTGATTAGGTTTGGGCCACGAGTAGTTCCACGTGGTGGTTGCTCTTCGTCTTGTAGTTGGTGAAGATGTCGGCTATTTGGCAGCTTGGTGACTCTTCGGTATTTGACAACTTCTAAGCTTGAGGTTGATGAAGAATCGGCTATTTGGTAGCTTGATAATTCTTCAAGGGTTTTGGGAGAATTCTGAGCTCTCGGGAGTAACTTTTCTCTCTTGTCCGGAAATCCTTCTCTTGATATGAGAGTGGGTATTTATAGTGTCGATGCTCCTTCGTAAATGAAATGCATTATTGAAATCACCACTTTAATTGTATTTCTTTAATGATATAATTAAATCAATCACTTTTGATTGATTGATTCAATTATTCAATTTACCATAATTAAATCAATCAGTGTTAATTGATCGATTTAATTATGACCGATAAGGTATTTCACCAATTTGATTAAATTTCCGACTTCCTTTTTTATAATCGATTTAATTTGATTCATATCTGATAATCGATTGACATTTAATATTTGATTTCAGTCGGGATTGATGATTTTGTTGTCGACCGACCATTCACATGCCGCCACATGTCATTTCCGAAGATTTTTCAACTTTACCGACTCACGAGTCACGTATGCAATTTGTCCGGCCCATGCGTTGTATGAATAATTTAATAATTATTATTCTTATTAAATTTTATGCGTCTACAGTAGGATGAGACTAACCTGTATACAGGTCTAGTTTGATGAACTCATCATATTATGGAGACTATATTTTTTGCTGGGTATTTGTAGGATCTTTACTTTAAAATTGTATGGAGAAGTAGAATTGCCTAGTAAATAAGATGTATTCAGAATATAAAATCTGAACTAATAAAACATCGATCATCAAAACCTCAAAAATGAAAAATGGATTCATTACCGTGGCCGGTATCTCATGCAAGGTAATTAATCTTAAGCTAGCTTGTTCGGCCTATTCTCCTCAAGAAAACATATGAACTCGTTCTCAAGTCGACTGTTCCTATTTCTATCTCCAAATATACCCTTTATTTCCTTGACCCTCCTCCTCACCATCTCGCCCTCCTCCTCCACCATCGCCAACCTCACAAACTCGGCCACCGCGTCACGCGTAAACGACCCGTCTAGCTCGTTCCGAGGTATCTCCACCCCGAGTCCCTTACCGTTCGCCAACCTAGCATTTAGCCCTTGATCATTCAACATAGGAAAGAGTATCAAAACCTTCCCGAACCCTAACCCTTCAATCATCGAGTTCCAACCACAATGTGTCAAGAACCCTCCCACCGAGTCATGACTCAGTATCCACACTTGTGGCGCCCAACCAAAATGTACCATCCCACGGTCCCTAACTCGCTCCAAAAACCCATCAGGTAACATCTCCGACACGGCCCGAGTCGACTCGGGCGGGTCTCTCAACACCCAAAAGAATGGTAACCCGGACCGCTCCAACCCTAGAGCCAGCTCGGTTAGTTCCCCCTGACTCAGAGTCGCCTCGGTCCCTAATGCCACGTATACCACCGAGTTGACTCGCTGCTCGTCCAGCCAGTCCTTGACACGTGTCGGTTTCTCTTCTACCAGTGGCGGCAAAAACCCAACCGGAAGAACCGGTATGCTCCTCCCGTAAAGCTCTCTGAGCAACTCGAACCATTCGGGCTCGAACTCCTCGGAGCTTCTCATCAAAACGACGTCGCTGTCCCTAACCGCGATCCCAAAACGCACCGTATCGGGCGTACCGGACTCGTTCTCGTGCACGTACTTGGCTACCTCGTGGTACCGAAACGCCATGTCGGATTTAAACGGAATCCACGGTGAGACCACCGTGAAATCCTCGGTCTTGGTCCTCTTATCCTGACCGTCGATCAACAAAGACGGCGGACCAATCACAGCCATACACGCGGCGGTGAAGAGGCAGAAGTAGGCGCGTGAGACGCCGAGCTTGGCCGCGAGTGGGGGAAGCCAGTGAGAGGCGTAGTCGTAGACGACCCAGTCGGGAGCCGAGGACTCGAGAAAATCGGCCATGGGTGATTCCAACAAGTCGAAGGCCTTTTTTAGTAATTGCTGTTTGTTGTACGGCACGTCGTTGGAGGACTCGGCGTCGTCCGGGAGGTTTTCGACGTGGGGCAAAGGAAGTGGTACGAGGGTGATGAGAGAGGAGAGGGATGAGTGTGGGGGTATTTTGGGAAGTCTCTGAAGGTTTCTTGGGGTTGAGATGAAGGAGACTTTGTGACCCTTTTGAGCTATGAGCTTGGAGAGGTGGAAGAAGGGTATGAGATGCCCCATGGCTAGCCATGGAAACACCACCAAGTGTAAACGCTGCTTCTCCTTCTCCTTCTCCTGCTCCTCCATAATATTAAACTCAACTGATGAGCTAGAGAAGTTTTGCTACTTCTGTTTCGTGGGTGCTATTTATCCCTAGTTTTATAAGAGTTGAAGCTTAAACGCCGGTCCAAATTTGCAGAAATGTTTATCTGTTTATTAGTGGGAAATAATGAAAAAGTTAAAGACGGCAAGTTTGAATAAGGAGAGGTGCATGGGTACCGGTACTACAAAACTACTTGCTACTTGGTAGAGACCAATTGAGGTTAATGAGCAGGTAAGCTGATGGAGTATACTTGCGGCATATATATATTAGTGGATGATGATGAAATGACAAAAGAGTCACTAGCTAGCTAGCTGCCATTAATATATAAAATGCATCACTTAATTGGTGGTCAAATCGAATCTTTACTCTCGCCAAGAGATAATTTAGACAAGAAGATAGAATATAACAATAAGAGACAAATCAAGTAAAGAAGAGAATCAGAAGATTTGGTCGTGGAAATGAAGCAAACAAACACCGGTGACCAGGTAGAGATAGGTTGATTAGGTTACGAAGTTTCTCGAGTTCGCAATGACGGCAACTTACACTTGACTTGGTCACTTGGCCATTTCCAAAAAAGAAGAGAAGACAGAGTGCATGGCAGGCTATTCAGGCACTGCCTGCCACACTATACCGAGGGGTTTGCACCCAAAAGTTGCCCCAACTTATAGAACAAAGTGATCGAAATCGGAGCAACGGGACAAGTGGACAACAGAGTTTTGTTCAGAGCAATCTCACCGTAATTGTTGACCGGAGCAAATGTCAGTGAAGATAGAAAAGCCAGCAGACAACTAAACAAGTAAACTCAGAATCGGGAGATCCTTGACAACAGGATGGACGTACCACGACGGGGTGGAGTGATAAGAACACAAATTTAAACCATTAGTTCTCAGTTCCTCAACCCGGAGTCCCGGACAGTTAGACTGGGACAGAGGCGGCCGAGGCGCCGCTCTCTCTCTCTCTCTCTCTCTCTCTCTCTCTCTCTCTCTCTCTCTCTCTCTCTCTCCATTTGCTTCATTTGCTTGAGCCATTTGGATTCATTTCCATGAAATATATGTACGTACGTATATATGTGCTCTTGCGCAGACCAAGTCTGCAAAGAAAAATTCCAGTACGTGTCGATCAGATATATATGCAGTGCTTATTTCATATGCGTCGCCGTCCTCATCCTTGTTAATTTTCATCCTCCATCCTCGTCAATTCCAGCTACGAACCATCTTCTGGTACGTAATTAAGTACTCAAACTGACTAGCTAAGTTAACTCCTTAAGAACATGCAGTAGTGCTCTTAACAGATTTAACGAGTCTAGCTTGTAGCACCAAATTACTGTAATAATTAACTTCGAAGATGTATGTGGAAAACTAAACTCAGAATTTTCTGATATTTTTTTCCGGTAATTAAGTAATAAGGTTAAAACACTAAACTATATATAAGAGATGTTGAATGAGAAACACACTTCATCACCCATACTTCTCTTATAAGCACATGTTTAGCCCTTATAAGCACATGTTTAGCCCTTAACTAAAGAAACAAATTTGCTAGGTCTTCGTAGTTAGTACTTATTTAAATTGATTAGGCTTGTGTTATAGTATATGTAATTCTTTGATAGTAGCTTCGTGAAGTAAAGTGAGTATATAACTTTTTTTCATACCTTATACAAAAAGTTATGATATTGAACAAAGTTAAGTAAAGTGAGTATATTTTAATAATCGAACAAAGTTTTTTGTTTAATAAAGTGAAACAACTTTATAGGTAGAAACTCAAAAGGGCATAGTTACAAAATAGATCTTATTACAAGCATATTGAAACACATCGAGACAACACATGTGGAGTATAATCAAACTACGAGAAATTTGTACAAGCTTAAGGCAAGAGTTTCGTTAAATATATATATATATATATATACACACACACACAATTATTATTATTATGTCCAAACATCTTTATTTATTCAAAATGTACGAATTTCCTTAATTGACTCACTTTTCAATCATATTTTCTCATCTTAACTGTTCAGCTTTTAGGTGTATATGAGTAGATCATCTCTACAAATTTTTAACTAAATTGATAATCGTTGAGGCATTCAAAACTATGATTTAGAACTAAAAACACGAACGGTTCTGATTGAACAGTTTCAGTTCGTTCATTGATTTAATTCATTTTCGATAACTTAACGATCACCAAATTAGTTGAAAATTTATAGAGATGATCTACTCATATATATATATATATATGAGTACTATTTGAATGGTTAAGATGAGAAATTATGATCGAAAAGTGGGTCAAATTAAGAAAATCAGTACCTTTTGAATAAATAAAGAAATTTTTATCTGAAAAGGCATATATATAGATATACACGTTGTGGTAGAACCCACAATGGGTAAACTCGTTGTCCACTCATTTGACATTTCATTCTGTGCAACATAATAACTTTAATCGTCCTTCGGTACTACGTATACTCTAGGTTTAGGCGATTCAATAGTTTCAATTACGCCAAGGGAAACATATTTTATTGGATTGTGTTGTAATTTTAATATAGTACTCGCAAGTGCATGAATCAATTATAGAATAAAAGTGGAAACACGAGGTCGTTCCTTCTAGGATTGTTAAAACAACTTTTTCTGAAAACTATGCCAAACTCAATAAGATAACAAACCATTTTTTGCGATTTTGATTTGAAAACATGAAATAAAAGTAATAAAACTGAAATTAAAGACAAAGAACAATGAGATTTGTAAGAGTTGAGAAACAATTTATGAAGATAAAGCATCATTGAATCCACCACCTAATACTCCTACCCTCCTCTCTAGTTGATAGCAATTGAACTCCCTAAATTGCATGCTAGAGATTTCCGTACATAAGCCTTAGAGCATCTCCAATAGCTTCTCTAAAATTTCTCCAAAATAAGAAAACAAAATTCAAAATCTTCAAAAAAAAATTGCTCTGACTCCAACAGCTTCCTCATTTTAGAGATTTTGGGATTTATTACTACAATTAAGTATTCTACATCATTTTTAATTATAACAAAAATAAATATTATATATCTTATTATAACAACAAAATACTTAATAATATATTTTATATTTTTTTTCTTCTCATTGGGGCATGTGAGGAATTTATGACAATGTAAAATAATTTTGATAATTTAGGAAATGAAGGCTTTGCCGTAAATTTGGAGAATAAATGTTTCTCTTTCTTCTCTATCCCTATTTTGGGGAGTGAGATGGGGAAGCTGTTGGACCTAAAAACAACTATATATTCCCAAAATTGATAAGTTCAAGAAAATAGAGAAATTATTGGAGATGCTCTTATTGATCCCAGACATATGTCAAATTAAAGTTCTTCTAACCAATGAATTCCAACTTATTGATCCTGTATAGAGCTCAACTAGCCAAACTATAATATACTTCACGTTATGATCAGGTTCAAGCAAACATGTTCAACTCTATTAAGTACAAAAGAACTAGGAAATTATGTAAATAAGAATATCGACTATAATCAAGCACTTGTATTCTTAACTAACAACTGTCTAATCACAAGATTAAAATAATCTTTTGGCACCCTAGAAAACATCTACTCTCGATCAAGCCTCATGTTTTCCAACCAAATAACTAATAAACAAAACCTAGGTCTTATTAATCCCGAGCAAAGATTTTGAATAAAAGTTCTATTGAAACGGTGATTGAGAGTTTAACATTGCAATCCATGAATTCAAAAGTAAATCAACTAAAGAAGGGAACTGAAATTTACACTTTAAATTTTACAATTCACACTCCTACTTTCCTCTTTTGATAATTTAAATTTTGTCTTGAATGACATGTGTTTTGTCTTTTTGTGAAAATTTTACCCAAAAACTCAATTATCAATAGCATCAAATAATCCAATTACTTTTTAGTTATTCAATCTTGACTGTACTCTAGATGCAAATAATGAGGAACAAATGTCTCTTGCGCGCATGTTATAAGTTGTCAATGTTTAGGCTACTCCAATTGTGGTTGAAGAATAATTTCTAGACTTTTGAAGATAGTTAACACATAAAGGGTTAGACCACTTAATGAACTTATCACTGCATTGAGTACTCTTAAACTTCATGTAAGTGATGTAAGAGCCTAGGGTATGTAACACCCTGACCTAGATTAATAAAAACAATCAAGAATTAGGTGTTCTGAAAATATAAATTATATCGATTTGGTCTTACCAACGTGCAAGTCTTGTTTAATTGAGAATCATCTTTACACCACGTACGTTGAACTCAAGCTACAACAAACCCTTAGAGTCTTAGAGTCATGAAGAGAACCAACAGCTTCCCTTCACATAATTGTGATCCATATGATGATAGGTTCTTTACTCGATTCATATATATCCTCTTACTAATTTGGTTGCTGGTAAACGAAAGTGATCGAACTCACCCCCAAAAACCTTCCCTACCACTATTGCAAGAAAAAAATCAGAACGATCATGGTTTCTCCCAAAGTGTCATAGACTTCTAGAGAGACACCTCCTTTTATGAGTCAATGAAAGAAATAGAATTGGGGAAGTCGACCTAGTCCTCTCTAGAAACCTCTCCAATATATTCTTGTCCGAGCTCTACACTGCCATTCCAGACTAACGAAAGGTCAGTGGTCTACAAAGCTCTAGTGATCTCTACCCTTAGCTCTCATTGATATCTAATCAAGGGTATTGATTGCCTAGGCTGAAATAGTTTTTCAATGGTTGGGATGAAGCGGTGGTAATTTCCTTTCTGTTAGATAAAGTTCTAAATTTTTTAAAATTTGTAATAATTAGCTCTGATATCCAATATCATCTACGGAAATACTACAAACTTGTAACGTCATGTAGTTTGCTATCGAATCCTTAAATCGAGGATCACCTTGGTGAGAATTATAAAAACATTTATAATTTTTTTATTACCCACCGAGGTTCAAAATTATATTTCGATGAACCTCACTTCAACTTGTCAGGTATTTCCTAGGCTCACACAAAAGATAACACAAGTTCAACCAATATCGACCAATAAATAATCTATCAAATAGACAAATAGCTACAATTAATGACACGACCCACCCCGAATTTCACTCTGAAACCCAGAGTAAGTCGTGCGGGGACCACCTCCAAGGAAAATTTACTGAAAAGATTAAGAAAATCTCCCTTGCAGATGGACAACCCTAACTCGAAAATTTCATATTACACTCTTAATTTAATGCTTCTGAATATCACATAATATACAAAATTCTAAAGTATTCAGAGCTACTAAACACAAGCGGAAGCAAGAAAACACGAGTAGGTTGAACAGGTAACCTACTGCTGAAAACTGGCCGAAAAGCGGGTGACTATGCCTCGTCTCCTACTAGATCCAACCCGAACTCTGCAGACTGGGCAATTTAAAACGAAGGGCCCAGGGGAAAACATTTAATAACGTTAGAGTGAGTGGACAAAAATAAATTAATAATTAAAATATTTATGTTTCCCCTAATTAATTTCTAAGGAAAAATCGAATGCATGCCGCAAGCGATAAAACTTTTATCCCATAAAATATCGAGCCTCTCAGACTCTATAATATATGTATGTATTTACACTCGTTCATACTCCCTATATAAATTCATGGGTCTATATAGGGCTACTACGCTCGCGTCCAACGCTCACGTCACGCCTTAATGCGGTGCTACACTACGCCATCAAGGTGGACCGGGTCGGCCTTACCAACTAACGCCCAATTACTAAAGGTTGGACTAGTACGGGTTAGTTACTAAATTACTTGTGCCCACTACCCCTATAATGAATTAACGACTCATAGTAGGCTACTACGCTACGTCCAACGCTTACGTCACACCATAATGCGGCTATATGCTACGCCATTAAGGTGGACAGACACATATGGCTAGCTAGCATTTTCTATACATACTCTCTCATAAATACATATTTATATTCACCGAAAATCCCATTTTCGGTAACTCTCTCTCAGAGAAATAAAAGCGTCAAAATTAATTGACGGCAAAATTCCAACAAAAGGAAATGTTCAATCATGAACCATAGCATGCATATTATTTCAAATAAAAGTCC
>NC_020491.1:4184761-4189583 GCF_000184155.1 Fragaria vesca subsp. vesca
AGACCGACCGAACGGGACCGGTCCGGCGGTGAACGGAGGTCGGACGGCGGCGGGAGGACGGCCGGAATTCTGCTGGGTGTAGAGAGAAGAAAATCGGGTGGGAGGAGAAGAAAAATCGGGAGGGAGGGAGAAGAGAAAAGAAAAAGGGTTTGGGCCTCACACCCCAAACCGGTCCACACCATTTATAACCCAAACTTCCAAAATAAAAACACCCCGAAAAATAATACCCGAATAAAAATTACCTTTTACTAGCTAAAATTTACTATTTTTACCGTCGTCGTATTTTCCTCATACGAATAATCCTCCGAACATAATCGTCCCCGAAACCCCTCTAGGGACCAATTAAACTATTTACTCAATGATCGAGACGGTAAAATTCTTATTATAATCACGCTAGTAAATAAGGTAAAAATATAAGGGTCGGGATGTGACAATTAATAACTTTGAAAATAATATCTTCCGACTTCCAAGACTCACATATATATATATATATATATAAATCTTTAATAACCGACAACAGGGTATGACAATGAATACAACATGAACGAAAAAAAACAAAGGTATGCAAAGTAGAGACTATTTGAAATAAATCCTAGAGCATTTTACACACCTTGTGCTTGTGAGCTTGTTGTTCTCTATATATATCTTGTGCTTTCTGATCATATGTATCAGGACCCACCCCGAATTTCACCCTGAAACCCGAAGTAAATCCTGCGGGGACCACCTCCAAGGAAAGTTTACCGAAAATTCGGCATAACCTCCCTTGAAAATGGACAACCCTTCCTTATAATACCTGCAAACACTTCTAAAAAATCCAAATCCAACCTTAAACTCTTGGAGCCTTCGTGCTCCCCAAATCACAACACTTCCCAACTTATTCACTAATCTAAAAAAAATAATCTCAAATCAAACAATTCATTGGTTCAGAGCAACTCTAAAAGGAATAAAAGAGACAGAAAAACAAATAAGCAGAAGCTATAATACGAACTATGCCTCGACTCCAAGTACGCCGGACCTCAACTAAGCTAACCTGCAAGCTGGGCATTTTTAAAATGAAGAGCCCAGGGGAAAACATTTGAAAACGTTAGAGTGAGTGGACAAAACTGAATTCAATAAAAATGTTTATGCATTCCCATTTATTTTCTATAGAAATTATGTTGCATGCAACAAGCTTAAAAGCTCTCAACTCATAAACTGACAATAACACGACTAGCTCCGGCTAGTCTCCAAAGCTTTATAAAATAGAGCCTCTCAGGCTAAAATATATGTATGTACTTACACACGTCCATACTCCCTATATAAATTCATGGGTCTATATAGGGCTACTATGCTCGCGTCTAACGCTCACGTCACGCCTTAATGCGGTGCTACACTACGCCATTAAGGTGGACAGACAGGTGTATAAATATGTGTCCATACCCCCTATATCAATTAAGCACTCATATAGGACTACTACGCTCACGTCCAACGCTCACGTCACACCATAAAACGCCATTAGGGTGGACAGACACATATGGCTAGCTAGCATTTATATACATACTCTCCTCATCAATATATAATTATATTCACCGAAAATCCCATTTTCGGTAACTCTTCAAAAGAAATAAAATCGTCAAAATAAAATGACGTCAAATGCTCCAACAAAATAAATAGCTCAACAATCAATCATTGCATGCATATTATTTAAAACAAAAATCCACTCACAGTATCAGGCCTTAGACTTCCAATGCTCGCAATACTCCTCGAGCTCTGCCTCCAACTATTCACACTCTCTAACCAATCCCACGTCTGACGATAAACAGAGGAATAAATTGGTCAGATCGGACTCCATAATAATCATCGATTCAACTTCTTCCTAGTTTGGCTAGGATTCTTGGGTTGACCAGAATTGACCAAGTTTGACCAATTGAATTAAGGTAGGCCAGGCCAACTAATGAAGTTTGGACATTTCCAAATTAACCTTTGACTTAACGATCCGAGTCAAATCACCAAAAATTCTACTAACCGTTACACACTTGGCGTCATTTAAAAAATTCATGAAACATCAAAGCTCCCCAACTTTTACGCTTAAAAGATCGTTTTGGCAACCTTCGGATTCGATTAACCAAACTAGCGTAAATTCAAAGACTCAAATATACGGAACACATTAATCCGGAAAACCACTAAATTACTAAGGGCACCCAAAAAGGGTTTCTATAAATGGAAAGTTTCTAGAAAAGGAAAGTCGCCAAGCTACCTTTACGGGTTCTACCGGAATTGCTGCCTCCCCGTAACCTCCAAATCACCAAGTTATCAACAACAACAACCAAAACATTCATATTAGCAATCAAACTCCAATTTTCTCAAACCACAATCAACACAGCAGCAACCCTAACAACTCCATATGCAAGAAGATTACCTTCAGACGACAACAAAGCTTCTCTTGCCGGCGGTGGCTCTCTTGCCAGATTCCGGGTTCATGGTTCCTCCCACATAGCAGCAGCAACACCTCAAGTCTCCACAACCGATCGTCTTGGCCTCTTGATGCTTAGCAGGTCGTCAGAAAGGAGACAAGAGGTACAATGAAGCCTCATCGACTCTAGCAAAACCCGAAGCACATGCCGGAAACCCTCGAACGCCGGTCGCCGGAGCTAGGAGCTCGAACCCAGAAAAGAGAAGAAAGGGGTTTCTAGATTAGGGTTCGATTCGTACATTCAAGGACCTAGAAAGGAAGAGGAAAGTGAGGAGATTAAGAATATACCCTTCAACGCCGTCGTCCTTGCCGGAGCTCGCCGGAAAAAGCAAAACACAGTCGCCATCCTTCTCCTTCGATCTCCGTCGAGAGTGGATGACTTCCGGATTTAAGGACTGGGATGAGTTGAGGAGGAGGAGGGGATTACTTTGGTGGCGGTCTAGTCGCCAGGGATGGCCGGAGACGGCGATGCTGCGCTGGAGAAGGCAATGGCAGAGGGAGACGAGGGAGAAGAGAAAGGGAGACTCGGTTAGGCTCGGTCAAACCCGAGTTGGGGCTTTGACTGGGTCTGACCAGTCTTCCTCTACTTAACAACAGAAATGGACAACAGGTGATCGATGATTAAAGATCAGCGACCCAGATTTTTTATAAATCGTAAAACATAGCTCGAAGCTCTCAAAAATAATCCGATGATAATGGAGAACTCGTGTCAACGCGCACTACAACCTCAGATCATTAATAGAAGAATTTAACATTTTAAGAAAAACTCGACAATAAATTCGAGTGTTAAATTACCAAATTACCGAGCACGTTTAAATTCTTCAGTAACTCGGGAAATACCAAGTAAATAGGTAAAATTGGGTCCGGGATGTGACAATATGGCTAATTAATCATTGTTTTCCCAAAGCTAAGTCTTTTTTTAGTGTTATACAACAAATATATTCTTCGTTTTCAGCATCTACAAAGAGATGGCAGGTTTCTACAAAACATATGACATGTCTTACTGTGAAGCCATTATCAATAACTTGTCAGGAAAGTCGTGTGAAGATTGTTAAAGTAATAAGGTGTCAATGTCTACAGATAAGAAAGGCTTTGATCCGCTTGGTGAACGATAAAGAAAACGCAAAAATAAACATTTATGGTGAGACTTTTAAACAATATAATCTTCAAAACTTTGAGTTAATTCTTGTGGGTTATGATTGTATGGTATGAGTTGTTCTATGCTATTAACAATGTCAGCAAAGTTCTGCAAGCTGAAAATATGAATTTTGATACGGCCATCAAAGAATTGGAATGTCTTCTTTCCTTTCTTCAAAAGTAAAGAGAAATCGGGTTTGAGGAATTCTTGGTTGAAGCTACAGAGATTTCTTGTGGGATGGGGATTGAACCAATATTCATGAACAAACGAACAATTCACAAAAATAAACAATTTGGTGAAATCTCTAATGAAGCGGTGACACAAACAGTTGTAGAATCCTTCAAACTCAACTACTTTGTTTACATACTTGATCAAGTTATTTCTTCATTCAATTAAACTAGGTTAAAACTATCTTCATAATCATTTAATATGTTAGTTAATGAGCATGAGATTTATATAGTTTATTGAATTCTTTTTTCTAGACTAGATTTGAATAGTCAAATACTTGAGAAGAAAATTTTGGTCTTCTATTTGATTTGGACAAGTTAAGGTCGAAAGATAGAGATAGGTTGAAGAGGTTTTGTGCTAACCATACAAATATTTTAAAGCTTGACCATATATCTGATATTCTGATCTTAAGAAATTTATATATCTCTCTAGTCAAGATCAAGTTGTGAGTCATATGATAAACCACTTTCAATCTACTTTCATCAAAGATGCATAATAGACACATGTTTGGTTGCAAGAGTGATTCCAAATTTAGTTACTGAATTTTTTTTTTACTAAAAACATATCGCACTAGCTGCATATATAACTAATTCTCACATATATAGCTACACCGCTACAGGTTCATATTTGTAGTTTTAACCAAGTATCATTCTCATAAACATAAGTATTTATTAAGAAAACTAAATACATTCAACATGGGAGCTCAATGATAACAAAAGAAAAGTTAGTCCAACAAGGAACAACATAGCTCTATGTAGGATGAATTGATGGGTGGCTGCAATTCTGGATAATAGTTTATAATATTAAAAGTTCAAAGTTTCAAATTATGTCATTTTTATGATGAGGCAATACTAGGACAGATCCTTGATCAAAGGATTGTTACTCACTCTTAGTTTTTATGTGTAACTAATAATCTGGTTGAAAATCTTTCTAAGCAGAAGTTCGTAGTACTGATCATTTCATGTTTTCTACATTGAAGAAGCCAAAGTTCTCTCTCTCTCTCT
>NC_020491.1:4189603-4220470 GCF_000184155.1 Fragaria vesca subsp. vesca
TACGTACTACTACTACTCTCTACTCTCTCTCTCTCTCTCTCTCTCTCTCTCTCTCTCTCTCTCTCTCTCTCTCTCTCTCTCTCTCACAGAGTTAATTCTTAGCAAGCTCCTTCATTGTTCTAAAGTTCAGTGTCATATCTCCTGCTGCATAATAGTTCGGAAGATTGAAAATGTATATGCACAATTGAGTCTGACATGAGATTTATATATAAATGTTTGTCTGTGTTTCCAATTGATATATGATTTGGTTTTCTTTCTTTGATTTGGACCTTATTTCAAAATAAGAATTAAAATTTGTTTAGTCCTTGTGGTTTGAAGTTGATATCTATTTAGTCCTTGTGGTTTTATTTTAACCACATCAGCAATTTAACTGAGAAAATTGACGGAATGACCATTTGAATGAAAATTCGTGACTTTAAGGACCATTCAAATTAAAATAAAATCACAATGACTAAACATATGTCGACTTCAAACCACAACGACTATACAATATTTTACCATCAAAATAATTCTGTTTAATTAGAAATAACATGCAACTCATCTAAACATAAATATAAACTGAGATGAATAAGTAATCTTCATATGAAAAAGAGGTTCACAAGTGTTATCAGAGTCGGCTTTTACCTAATAACACATATAACCTTACAATTTCATTCCTAATGTTTTCTGCACCAACTGTCCACGAAGATTAGAAGTTTCAATGATATTTCCTCTTGGTTCATCACATATCACAAGCTTCAAGGAGGAGCAAAACATAAATTGATTTTCTCCATCTTCCTTAACTACAAAAAGTTCAAGGTTTCTTAATTTCTTTCTTAGGTTACATATTGAGTATACTGTCAACTTGTTGCTGAAAAAGTTCAATTGATTGCTGCTTTAACAATTGAACAAAAGAGCATATTCAAATAATGTCACAAATTACTTGATAACCGGGCTTTAAGGTCACTCTAAGAGAATAACACTCCTCACAAGTTTCACGTTGAAAAGCTTCCAGATAATTTAGTAACTGAACTTCAGAATATTTCTCTTACACAAAAACTCCATAAATAGGCATTACGACTTGAGTCCTTCTTTACCATCCCCTGAAGAGATTAAAAATACATTTATTTTTTTTGCAATGGATGAATTTAACGCGCGCCCAGTCCAGATAGTTTTGGTGGTTGTTTTTTTAAGAGATGTTATATATAGTGTTGTTATTTCAGATGTGGTCACAGCTATGTAGAGGTTTTTCACTACGGAGTTTATTATGCCTCACACTTTACTTCCAATTTTGATCAATATGATTCCAGATAATTATTTTACATGCCATTAATTTGTTGTAATCTTCTTTATCACCGGGTATTAGAAACTTTTTAATGCTATCTTGAACTTTGATTTAATTGTTCTCTACAGATCAGAGTGATTTATAACGGTATCAGATTAACAGGCATGATCTATGGTTGGTTGCTTCTTTGTGGTTATGATTTCTTTCTCTTTTTTTTTAGATCATACTTTGTGACCTTTTTTATTTTATTTATACAGGCCACGAAGATGGGTAGATAGTTAAACAAGAACTGAGTGAAAAAGCTAGAAGAAAGAAAGATGCAAAGAATTGGAAAGAGAAAGAATTGCTGGAGAATGAGAAGATCATCGTCGGAACCGTAGTTTTTCTTTTTTGAGAAAATATGTTTTAACTAGCTGAGAATAACATGTATGGTAAGCCAATGAAATTGGTGTAGCAAGAAACTTGAATACTTAATTACATAATGTTTATAGAAAGGAAAACCTATACATTGTAGATATATTTACATCCTACTTGTTTTCTAAAGCCAATTAGAAGGAAGCTAAGCAAAACCACTTAAGAGCCAAAAGGAGAGTTAGCATAGACTTAGGCAAGAAGTCAAGAAGCTCTGGCAAGATATACTCAAGCTAAACAATTCAATTTAGTTCAATCGTATGAAAAAAAATTGTATAAGAAAACAACGAAAGTAGCACAACCATTCTTCCCAAACACACACCAAAATAGAATCAAAGCTATAAAGAAATGTTGTTTTTTATACCTCAAACTCCTAGGAATTTGATACCAAAATTAACAAGAGAAGTCAAGCCAAAACCTCCACAAACACAAATACCCAGTCCACATACTGATCCATTCACCTAATAATGGAATTTTGGGTGCGAGCAGACTCCTTTCTATTTAGAAACAAATTAATCGAGAATAACTAAATTTTTAAGAGATTGGAAACAATGAACTTACAAGAACCAAATTTTGTCTAGAAGGCTAAACACAACTGAGTTTGGGTAAATCAGTGAATAAAGTCTGAAGCAGATCGAGTACAAAAAGAAAAGAGAATAAAAAGAAATAGTGTGTTCGTGTATGGCTGAGATGTTATCGTACAAGGGATGTTTGAATCAACAACTCAGAGTAAGTAACATGGAAATTTCAGAATATGATTGAATAGTTCTAATTAACCCCCTCCCCAATCAGATATTTCCTTCAAGTTAAATAATATTAGTTAAGTAAATAACTATAAAAACATGTAGTCCAATTTGGACTATAACATGTAATCCCTAACAAACACAAAATCACATCTCACTTAGAGCACAATAAACAAAAACTTGGGTTTCGGCGGAATCCAAGAACGTCAATTCGTTTGCAATCTTGTACGATCTTGTTAATTTGCCATGAAAACACAAAGAAATTTTCAATAAAATACGAAATAGATAGTTTGATAAAAACCTATTTTAAAATTTAAGTCGTCAAAATTGTGGTCTTGTTTATCAGATTTATATGTGCGGTCAGCTCAATCTTGTGGGTAGTGTCATTGAACATATGAATGTTGTACTAGTTTACTCTTTGCATCGTCTCATTTTATTTAGGTCAATGTTTTAACTTCTTTAATTTTCATAGTAATCACTTCAAATAAATGAGCAGTGATTTTCAAACAAAGATTGTTTGCTAGGTCTTCGTAGTTAGTACTTAGTACTCGTTTAAACCGATTAGGCTTGTGTTATAGTATGTGTAATTCCTTGATAATAGCTTCGTGAAGTGAAGTGAGTATATAACTTTTTTCATACTTTCTAAAGAATACAAAAAGTTATGATATTTTAATGATCGAACAAAGTTTTTTTTTTTTAATAAAGTGAAACAACTATATAGGTAGAAGCTTAAAAGAGCATAGTTACAAAATAGATTTTGTTACAAGCATATTAAAACATATCGAGACAACACATGTGGAGTGTAATCATACTACAAAAGTCTTATCAATGCCTTTAGATTTTTTTTTTTACCACCTTCATTGGATATTAACCACCATCATTGGATAAACATAGACTTATTATATAGACGAAGACTCAAAAACCGGATTACCAATAGACAGAAGTTAAAAAAAAAGAAAAAAGGAGGAGGATATCTACTCACATTCTGGGTTTAGTTGGAGTAGAATTCCTGTTGAATACCATGATGATTGTAACAATATCAAGATCCTTAAGAACTCGAAACCTCTGTTCACAATAAGTATGGATGAAATGCTCTACAAGCCTGAAAACGGAGAATCAAAACGGGAAAAAGAAATTTCGAGTTATCAACGTGCGTAAGAAATTATTTTGCACAGAAGAAATACTTTTTTTTCTGGTCATCTAGACGGAGAGATTCAAGCTCACTATAGGCGGCCATAAGCCATATATATGGTGGCGTCAATGCCCACTTTTTTACCGTCTAACCCCAATTGGTCAACACTGGTGTCGACTATAACTTTAGCTGATTTTAAATAGGGCAACAATCCAATTACCCCATCACCAATCTGCAGAGAAATTGGATATATTAATTTATATTTTTTTATTTAGCCATGAAAACTAAATACATGAGATTAATTATGTCACAATTTCACTAATATTTAGGTTTGAGTAAAAAAGAGTCGAGTGATTTGACCACATTTAATTTGTATAAGAATGACAATATACAATATATAATACAATACAATCCCAGATTGTTACCTCCCCGGACAAGGTCTCAAGAAACATGCTCTCTCAAAACGAGCCTAGATTCATCTTAAGTCGAGCTCTATCTACTGAGCGAATATGGGAACAATTATGCACCCAACTAGCTTTTGTCTCCACTAATCAGACCACTAATTCATCTCAGTTTCCTCATCCAATTCATTCTAACGAAAATTAAAAGAGGTGATGAAGGTTTGAGGTTTAGATTCGATGGTTGCCGGACAAGATTGGCGTTGTAAGGCCAACAACATATGGCTTAATTAAGACGAAGACCACAACTGGTCACGCCACTATTTCAGTTTGACCGCAAAACGAAGGAGTAAAATTTTTTTTTTCTTTTTTAAACATCATTACATTTAGAAAAGCAAGACGACTACCACATAGCTAGAGCACAAATATGATTGAACTTAATGGAGCCTTTCTAATGAGGACCTCAATATTGAGGTCTAGTTGATGACTTTTTGGTTTATTCCACTTTTCGATCTTATAACCATATATTGACCGTTCATTTAGATATTTATGAGTAAATCATTTATGTAAATTCTCAGCCATAGTAAACGTTAAGGTATTCATAAGTCTGATTTACCAATTATGAACTTGAACGGTTCATGTTTGACAGATTTGATTCGTCTATTAATTTGATCTAGTTTGTTACCTTAATGATCACCAATTTGGATGAAAATACGAAGAAGTGATCTACTCATATAGACTTAAAAACAGAACGGATGAGATGTCAAAATGTGATCCAAAAATGGGTTTGTTAATCTATAAACCGAAAAATCCTCAACTAGTATTAGAAGGGCTCCATTGAAAAATATGGTCTAATGAACTATCTAGTTCACATATTCAACTAATCACTTTATAAAAAAAATATTAATATTAGAATTGATGAATTCGCTATCGAGCGGGATTCATAGGGTCTAGCCAGCCAATGGGCCACACATGAGCTTTGAATCCTCCTCCCTAGCGCTGATTCGGGCAGAGCGAGCGCCCAATATCTTTCACGGGTAAAATGATGACCCTAGACAATATGATATTCCACATATTCAACCTCCACAAAAGAGCATAATGGTTAGTTAAGAAGAATCTCCACATATTAAGCTCGAGCAAATTTGCACATTGCATGACCAAATATTAATGTGATCAGCTTAACCACATCACAATTTATTTATTTATTTATTTTTCCAATATTAACAACGGTGTAATCCTTGAAACATTTGAGAAGCAGTTCACAAAAACTCTTACCCATATAGTCATCTAACCAATAAAGAGCTTCATTCAAATGGTCAAAATCTAACCTCTGTTCCTGACAATGAGGGTTTGCGCAGCTAGAATCCATAGACCACCACAGAGAGCATAGTTCATGTCATCCTCAAGAGAACTTGATGATGAGGAAGTCAATTTGTATGTCAATGAGGTACCAACCCCCTTTGACTTTACCATCTTCTCCTCAATCCTTTCAGGATAAAATCAAAAGAGTTTGTGGATTTAGTTTACCCCATCAATTTGGTAGAAATAACACATCTTCAGTCATAATTGAGTTTTTAATGAATATTCTCAAAGAATGATACGTTTTAACAATGTTTACCTTGGGTGTAGACACAACCCTCTTAAGTGAATTTAAAACCTTTCGTTTGTTTGTAATGATTTATATGATTGCTTAGTTTAATGACGCCGTTTGAGTCGTGAATTCTTAGTTGATACAGTTGGATAGTTGAATTGAAATCTATCATGTGCAACCCTTTCAAATTCGACGAGTAACGAGATATTTTTCGTTCTCTTATGCCGTCGCTTTAAAAGTGGCATAAAAGTAGAAAACAAAATCCTAAATAGCCACCCATAAATCTAAACAACCGGAAAGGTGCCCGATAGAGAAGGAATCATCAGGCCAATTGATGATAGAGATGAGTAACGGTTATAGGTTTTTGCAAATGGCGTTTGGCAGAAAAATGAGTGAATATAAATATAAATTTATTTTTCTTATATATATATATATTTTTTAAATTGGCAATGTTTGTAATTATCGACATTGGGAGGGCCAATTTGTGTTGGTTATTTACCCATACGAGGGTCCATACCATCGTCCCCTGAGCTGTCCTTTACTCTCTCTCTCTTTCTCTCTCTGCGCAGAACCTTCGATTCAATCCCATCTCGACCCTCCCTCTCTCCCTCGTCTCTTCTCCTCTTCACTCCTCTTCCCTCATCTCTCAAACCTCAAACCCCACAGCCAATTAGGAAATTCCAAATTAGGGTTAGGGTTAGGGTTTCGCCCACCACACCTGATCGAAATTTCTCCCTCCCTGTAATGCCCCAGTAACCCTTAGGTCCAATTCCCCGAACCCAATGTACGGCCACGCCCACCCCATGCAGAATCAGATCCCCGCCGGCGGTGCCAACGACGACGACGCGCCCGGCGCCGAGTCCATCGACAACGCCCACATTCACTACGAAGGCCACACGCTCGAGGACGGCGGCGTCGTCGTCGAGGAGGCCACCTCCGATGACGTGTACATTCAAGGCGGAAACACCGACCTCGACATGGCTATTCCTTACGAGGGCTCCAGTCAGCTCACGCTCTCGTTTCGCGGCCAAGTCTACGTCTTTGACTCCGTTACCCCCGAAAAGGTAACCCAATTTTTGATTTAGGGCTTTTTTGTTGGAGTGTGTGTGAATTGTCGAAATTATGGGCATTTGTTGAATTGAAATTCAATTGAGTTGGATTGGATTATAACTTTCCGTATAGATTTTTGTTCTGTATCCGGTGTGTTAGTGTGCTTTGATAACTAACATTTTGTGCATTTGGATGCGGTATGAAGGTTCAAGCTGTGCTATTACTGCTAGGGGGCTCGGAATCATCTTCTGGTAATCAAGGTGGTGACATGGCAATGCAGAACCAGAGGGTATGTTCTTAGACCGGAAAGCTTTCAAATTGGAGAGTTTTATAGTGTTGATTGTGTTTTTTCATGTGTTGTCGGCTATGTGCAGGCCATAACAGAGTTTCCGGCAGGCTGTACTCAGCCTCATAGAGCAGCGTCGTTAAATAGGTTCCGTCAAAAGAGGAAAGAACGAAACTTTGATAAGAAAGTCAGATACAGTGTCCGTCAGGAAGTTGCACTCAGGTGATTTTTCTGCTCAAGTTGCTGAACTAGTTGAGTGAAATAATAAAAAAAAGTTCCAGTGGTGAACAATTTTTAACTAAACAATATAATTCTGAGGACATATGTCAATACGCATTGTTGGTTTACTCTTCCTCTCGAATGAGGGACTTTTAGTTTTGTTTATATTACATTTGTAAAACCCAAAGTTTACTTTTAAGCAAATATATTGTTTGCACTTGCTGTGTGATCGATATTAACTGATGGAAAATCTATACAGGTTTTAATTTGATGAATGTGGATCCTTTGATACATATGTTAGATCTGTTATTTTGGTGCATGAACTACTTTCTCAGTTTGATGACATTATAATTTGAGGTGGAGAGAAGGAAAAGAATATCTTAATTACAATGTCTATAGTCTGATTGTAGTTTCTTTATTGGTACACTCTGTCATTGTAGAATCCTAAATTATGGCAACAGGTTCATGTGATTAAATGTGCAACTACTTATCAAATTATATCAACTGGAGCATCTCCATGAAAATCTTGCTCATATCTGCTTGTGATGAATGAAAACATAATTGATTATGAAGTGAGGGTTTAGTCAAGTAGTTAGGCCCACGGGTTGCTTCCATGCTTTATGGGGTCAGAACCCCAAGGAGAGAGAGATTAATGTCCAGTAGATATATGGTTATGGTACTGCGGTTGAAATTGTTTTGGGATTTCTGGGTTAGGAGGGGATGATGAGGGGAGATTAATAACCTGTAAATATATGGTTATGGTACTAAGATATGCAGTTGAATGGTTAGTTCACATAAGTTACATCAGGCATGCTTAAAAAGTATATGACACTACTATAATGAAGTATGGTGTGTTTTGTATGATTTTATTTTAATATGATCGCAAACTTGTATCAGCCAACTGCTTATCATATTACATTATTAGGCACACTAGGAAACCTACATTAGGAAGGTAGCAGTTAATAATTAAAAGAAAAAAGATATCAGTCGATGATGATAGGAATGGGTTTTGGACTTCTACAGCGTTTGTGTTCTCTGATGAAATTGTATGGTTGCATTTCACAATCTCATGAAGCTTTGTGCTTTATGGGCCACTCAGTGTTGATATGCAGATTCTTTAACATATAAGATTGTAGCATATAACCTTTCTTTCGTGCTTCTACGGTTATTTATTTTCTTCTTTCGCCTGCCCTGAACAGGGGAGCCGTTGAAAAGTTCCATTCAAAGAAATGGGTTGTCACTTGACATTGTTGTCCTCTGTGTCTATGTTCTTAGTTTGGATCTTAAAGTGAAGTTATCTACCAACCCCAATAATTTGGGATTAAGACGGTTGTTAATGTGACCTTTCTCTCATTGCCGTGCTTTGTTCATGTGTTGCTCATTACTGCTCTGGTGTGTTGCTTATTACATCTCTAGCTCGACCACTTCAATTTGTGTTACAATCCATGCTTTGTTCATGTATCAATGTCTTACCTCAGGATGCAGCGTAACAAGGGGCAATTTACTTCTTCCAAAAAGTCAGATGGAGATTACAGCTGGGGTTCTGGCCCAGAGTCAAGGCAAGATGACAACAATGCAGAAACCTCGTGAGTATACTTTAGAGTGTCCTTTCTTTTTTGTACTATTTTATTAATTGCCTGCTTTTTGAGTTTGCTATATGTAAGTATATATTTTTACACGTTACCTTTATATTTTTGGTGGTGCTTCATGATTTGCAACTTTTATCTGGTTGTCTAGATGCACGCATTGTGGAACAAGTTCAAAGTGCACGCCAATGATGCGGCGTGGTCCATCTGGTCCAAGGTCTCTTTGCAATGCTTGCGGGCTCTTCTGGGCAAACAGGGTCGGTATCTCTTATGAGTTAATTTCTTGATTTCTTTTATTGCTGTATTTCTATAGAGTTGGTTTCTGAAGTTGTAAGAACTTTTGATTTTGTTTGTCCTCACGAATTAGTACACATTCCTTGAACATTCTGAATTTTTGGTGGACTGACTGATAATCTGCAACTGAGAATGTGGGGACTTTAGGTCTTGCATGTTGTCTGGAAACAATTAATAGGGTTAAAGAATGCCTGACATTGGGTCTCGGCTCACAGTCTGCAACTGAGACTGTGAGCTGAATGCCAAGACATTGGGTCTTGGATGCTGTCTGCTTATATCTATTATGGAATGTGGTGAGGCTGGTTATTAATTATTATCGTTTTACTTTCTTTTTTCGTTAAAAACATACATGGGTAGATATATGTTGTGGAACATGGAAGAGATGGTATATTATGATAGCCTTATTTTGTGGATGAGCAAATCCAAGTAGATAGTATCTATTAACATATGCTGTACTTGCACTATTTGTTGTTGTGAGCAAATAAAACTTTCTTGCTTAAAATTCTCACGGGTGCTGGCGGACCCAGTATATGCGTACTGGCGGCTTATGCTGTCACTGGATTTTTTCCCCTAGTGCAGTTGATAGGTAATTAGTATAAGCAGACAATCTTTCAAAGATAATTTACTTATAAGTCTTTAACCCCCAATAGCCCAGCCTATTTTGTTTAAATGATAAGAAGATCTACTAATCAGCCCGATATTCTAGATCACATGATACTCATAGTTAATCAAACTTATATGTATGATCTAGAATTGTTTGTTTGTTTTTTGTTCTTTCTCAACACGTTTTCATGCACCGACTAAACATTGAAATGTTATTGATGTTCAAAGTTTATGTGTGATGTTTAACAATTGGTAACTCTTTTTTTGAGATAAAAAAAGTTATTAATTACTTTCTCATTTTCATCACGCCCGTATAGATAAAACCCTAGGTTCGCTACTGGTCACGGGTATTAATTCAACTTGCATATTCTGACTTTTGGATTTGAATGTTTATTTGACTTTGATAGCATCTGTTTCCAGTTGCACTGCTCTAGACATTTTTTGGGCATTACCGATAAAGCTGCTTTCAGCTTATAACCTGCAAAAATTGTTTATCTAGCAGAGACTGCGGTAGTTCTCACAATTGACATCACAAATTTTGCAGGGGGTTTTGAGGGATATTTCCAAGAGACCACAGGGTCATTCTCTGGCAGCTGGAGAACAGGTGTGTTCATGACCCTCTTGACATTTGTTAAGGGGATTAGTAATTTTGTATTGCTTGTCAAAATCAACTTTATTTCCGCACATGTGTAAATGACTAAATGTCATTACCCATTTTCACAGGGTGAGGCTGAAGCTGATGACTCAGACACTGGAATGGCAATGGTTGTACACGGTGGTGCAAATGTTGTTCCCTTATCTAATGGTGATAACAAGGCTTTAGTTGCTGAAACTTAGATCGTGTGATTAAAATGCCAATTTGCCTCTGGCATCACATTCAAGTAGGTTGGGTCGTAATTTTCATTATGTACAGTGATAATAGTGCCTTGATCAATACAAGAAGTAATCTATTTTTTTCTTCCTTTTTTAAGGTTTGGGTACAGTACCCTGGGAGGACATAACGTATTTGCAAAACCTAATCCAATTTATAATATCATGTATTATCTTGGCACATGACCATTTCATCTGTCTTTAGCTGCCCCGAAATACATTTGTGGTAATTTGATTGCTTGCGCAGAACCGCAGACTTTAAAAATCCAGCGGAGTCTGTATCTATGGACAAAACCACCACCCTGAAATGATCCTCTCATGCCTATTGAGGACGAAGCAAATGAAAAGGGGCATCTCTCTGACTTGCTCCTGTGGGCAAGCTTGGAAAATGGCCAAACTATGTTTGCTCCGTAGGCATGTGTTGTTTGGTTATATGGGGTCTTGAATCTCTTTCATAATCCTAAGACCGCAGATTTACCCTAGGCCAGGATAGAATGTAGTAGTGTAGGAAAGTAGTAGGAAACATGGTTATGAAAGAGGATTCCGAAAGGCATGTTAGTCAGTTCCAGACTCTGCCTCCTTGGCTTTGAGCTCGTATATGAGCTGTGACATCGGCAACAAAATTTGCTTCTTTAAGGATGTGCTTGAGAGAAATATAGCCGAAATCTCTTGCAATGTCTTCAATGATTTCTTAAATTCTCCAAGGGGTGTGGCTTCATTGTTGACAGCATCTATAATACACTTGGAATCTACCTCCACAACATAACATGAGAGAGACCCTTCCTTCTTGCTAACGGAAGGCTATCTCTTGGAAGTCAGTGTAACACTATGTTGCATCTTTTTAACCACCATTTTAAATTTTTAATCAGTTTGAAATATAACTCTTGATGAAAACTTTAACAAGATCGGATTCTGTGTACTTATCAAATGTCAATGAATCTATTGACGATAGTAATACCATATTGTTACTTAATTGGTTCTCATTTTTGTTTTTTTAGTTCCAAATGAACTAATGAATAATGGATTCCTAGTTTCCTACTCTAGAATAACATAGGATCTAGGAGATACATTGGTGTTCACCTGCTTACTAATACACCAAATAAACTTTAGAGAAATTTTAAATACACACCCCTAATATCTTAATACACACCATTTACTTAATACACCACCTATCAAGTTTTTCATTTCAGTATTATACTTAATATACATCTCAAACTGTCTAAAATGCCCTTAATTTATGAAATATTCCGTTATTTAATATAATTAATATATATTTACTATTTGGTATCTCTTTTTACATATTATTTCGTCTAATTTTTGCTAGAAATTTTTGGTTATCATCGTTCAATTTATAATCAAATGATTATTGTTATATCCCAACTCCAAATCACCAATACAAGTTTCCAAAATTTACAAGTTAGTACAACTGTAAAAGTACAGTAGCTATTAAACATAGACAACTAGTTATTCAATAAAACATGTCATAATAAAGATGTAGTACTTGACAATAGACAATATGATATGCAAGATCAAACTAAAGCTGATAAAGATGCAGTACTTGACAATATGATCTGTAAGATCAAACTAAAGCTGATACGGATACAAAAAAAAAAAAAAAAAAAGAACAACCCAAATGAATTGTGGAGAAGAATTATGGTTAGGGGAGAAGACGTGTTTTCGACGATTTTAAGATAGAAGATGTTGAAAATAATACTTTAAACTTTAATCAACCATCCTCTTTAAACGCGATTTTTTTTTAATAATAGATATATGTTTTGGTCATTTAGCTTACTTATAAAATCTTAATAGAAACATAAAATAATAGGGTGTGTATTAAGATATTAGATGTGTGTATTTAAAATTTCTCTAAACTTTAATCAACCATCCTCTTTAAAATAAAATAAACTATACTTATGAATGATTCATCTCACAATTGGATTTACATCCAAACGTGGACGAAAATGAATTTCCTTTTCAGTTAACACGGTTGTATATTAAGGAAGCAAATAAGGATTCTGATTGCCAATAAAACCATCTATGAATTGAGTCAAAAGAACATTATCTTGTGATTAACATACCTAATTAGAATACCTTATCCACCTAACACTCATCGTAAGTTGAGTTGGTAGAGTATACTGCTAGAACAGATAGAAGTGCACCACATCTGGATATATCATAGATGATGTTGTGCCGGTCTAACCTCTTTCTTTTTTGTTATTATTATTTTTACATACACTAAACATAAAAGTTATAATATGGTAACTCCCGCAGATCCTATCTTTGCCAATTACTGTTCAATAGTCCCGCCAAAACTTGATGGTGAGCAAAGAGACACCAGCCTAAGTCATATCAGTCAATTTGCTCATCACACAATAGTGACAATACGGTAAGAAGACATATATGTTTATTGAATAAACTTATAAAAGAAATCAATAGACTCACAACGACAAACAATGAAGTCACTAATCTTCAATGAAGTCATATCGATACTTGTGTGGTCTATCTGTGGACTAGTTCAAACTAGAAACCCGGTAAGATCTCTATCATTGGTGTTCATCGTGGGAAAGTATTGGATGCATTGACCCCATATAAACTGGACCAATGTCACATGTAACACTTACGTTGTATGCGTAGACGTTTATGTAAATTATCGGTTACTTAAATTACATGTAAACTGGACCAATGTTGCATGTAACACTTGCGTTATATGCGTAGACGTTACTTAAATTATTGTCACATTGAAAACATGTTATTCGTCACCAAATGATAAAATTTTGTTTCTTATGAAATGCAATCTCTAATTATCCAACCACATTCTTTTCTTTTGTATGTGCATCATCTTTGGGTCAAGACTCAAGAAAGTAGAAACCAACAAAACGCAATTTCTTCCCCAAGCAAGAATAAGTAACATTGTGTACCATAATGGCAGTTCTTGCACAAAAATGCATGTACCATAATGCCAACAGTCAAGTACAGCTATATCCACTTTGGATCAAACTCACCAGGATGCGACTCCACAGTCCACACTTCTTCCATAAATAGAACCCTCCATATTCCCTATTTGGTAATTTCCCCAAACCCCCAGTCCACTTTCTAAACCCCAATCACTGCTAATAAAATCTCCACCCCACGCCTTCAATCACCATCACCAGCCGTTCGATTACAGTAGGCCCCATTCCAACAACGCGCATGTGAGTTGCGGGCCCTACACCCTATCCTAATTGAGCCAATCAAAACCTCCCACCTCACCCTTGCAGCTCAATCCCGTAGTGCTGCGCCACAGTGGAACACTTACTCTGTGTAGAAGAATATATAAAACTGGAAAGTTTAATTTGGATTTTTTGAGAAAAAAGAAAAGAAATACAGTATTACCCATTTGCGGCTATCTAAGGAAACAGAGGAGCAGGCTCTGCAAAATTCTTAGCTATTTTTGGGTTTAAATTTTATTTTCGAAGCTTCTTCTTCTTTTTCGAGCTCTCTTCTATAGGTTCTTGCTGCTGTTAGGGTTAGGGTTAGGGTTTTGTTTCAGTGACTGTAAATTATCCGATGGAGGAGGTAGGGTTTTGAATTTGGGGAATTTGGACGATATGGCGGCGGTGAATCCACAGCCTCTGCAGGCGCGTCCGTACGAGGACCACGTGGCGGCGGCGGGTTCGTTTCAGGTGGAGGACGATGAGGGCGAGTACGAAGACGGCGGCGGCGATGAGATTATGGAGGAGGAGGAAGCGGAGGCTCACGCGAGCTCGGTGGCGCGTGGAGGAGTGAGTGTGCTGACGTCAGAGGCGGCGGTGGCGACAAGGACCAGTGAGCTCACTCTCTCTTTTGAAGGCGAGGTTTATGTGTTTCCGGCTGTTACGCCCCAGAAGGTCTCACTCTCGAGCTCTGTTTTTTACCTATCTATTTATTTACTGATCTTATACAGTAAAAATAAGATTTTTTTTTTTTCTTGGTGTTCAGTTTAATACATTTTAACTGCAGAGGGTTGATTTGGGGTGTCAGAGTTTAGATTCTTTACACATCCTGTTGGGGTTTAAAGAGTACAGAGCTGATGGGATTTAAAGTTGCAATTTATGATCAAATATTTTTTTGTAATATCTTATTCAAGATCAAGACTTTACTACAGTGATGCTGTTTTGGTATTACCAGTTATGGAAATGATACATATATAGAAACAAATATGTACAGTCACAGTCCCTGCCATTCTATTTAAACTTAAAACTTATATTTTGATTTGAGTTATTTTGTCAAATGCTCAATTTTGCAAAGTAATATGGAAAATTCCCAAAGATATATGAAACCAAGTTAATTTTTTATCTGGTTAAACTCACAGCCTTTTGTTTGGTAATGTGGGTTTTTGTGGTTTGGATTATGGTTATTTTAAGACATGGGTTGATGGGTGCTATACATGCAATAGGTACGAGCAGTGCTCTTGCTATTGGGAGGACGTGATATGCCAACTGGTGTTCCTACAGTGGAAGTGTCTTATGACCAGAATATAAGGGTAATGCGTAGGTTGACGTTAATGTGACCGCTTTCAATACAACTTCTGTGCTAATTTTTATGTCTTGCCTTACACATTCTTTAGGGTGTGGGTGACACCCCAAAGCGTTCAAATCTTTCGCGAAGAATAGCTTCCCTGGTTAGATTCCGTGAGAAACGGAAGGAGAGATGTTTTGACAAGAAAATTAGGTACACTGTGCGTAAAGAGGTTGCACAAAGGTGAGACATAAACAGGATCCTTCTTTCTTGTAACAACTGCTTTCAGGTCTACCATTTAAAAATAAATAAATTCTAGGGTTCATTTCGGAGATCATCCTTAGATTAGGTATATTGGGAGATCATTTATCTTATTAGTTTCATAATACTCTCTTCTCCCTGGTCTTATGGAGCTAATGATGTACCCTTCTTGTTCTTTTTATGCCAGAATGCATCGTAAGAATGGACAGTTCGCATCATTAAAAGAAAATTCTGGCGGTTCTGGTTGGGACTTGGCACAAAGTACCCTTCAAGATGGCACTCCTCGACCTGAAACTGTGTGAGTTCCAAGTCAATTTAGTTTTTCCTGATCAATACTTGGATAATGTATAATATTGAGTGAGATTAGTGAAATTCTTGTCGTAATGATCACACTGTTACCTGTTGTTCTGTGTGTTTTCAGCTTACGAAGATGTCAACACTGTGGAGTTAGTGAAAATAATACTCCTGCTATGCGCCGTGGACCTGCTGGTCCAAGAACATTATGTAATGCTTGTGGTCTTATGTGGGCAAATAAGGTTTGTTTATTCTGCTTTTATAATCTGATAAGATGCTCATTACGTGAGTGTAAATACGGCAAGCTCTCTCTCTCTCTCGTTGTTTTAGACGTGGTCGTAATCATTTGTTCCCATCTCTTCTAGTCATTTCATTTTCCTTTACCAGTTCGTTGATTGTACAGGGAACATTGAGAGATCTCAGCAAGGGAGGAAGGAGCCTTTCCATTGACCATATCGAACCTGTATGTGCAACCTTAAGATATTTTCTTCTCTTTCAGAAGTGAAAATCCGAAAATCCATTTTTAAGTTGTGAATTAAATTTTTTTTATGTGCGTGTACTGTGTCACGAGTTGGGTTGACCCCCTCCTTCCCTACCCTCCCCCCCCCCCCCAAAAAAAAAAAGACCTCTCCTTTTGTGGGTTGTCTTCAATTTTTTTATTGGTTCCTAAAATACATCTTTTGATTGCTGAATATTTTAGCGCTTAAGAATCATACGTATCAGATGTTTTTGTCACAATGATAGATATATTTGTGCTTTGCTGTTTCCTTTTTGCTGCCATTGAAATCTATGTAATGAAAAAAATGAGATCTGCAGGCAACACCACTTGAAATGAAGCCATCAATTGTTGAATGTCAATTCTCTGCCAACCAGGACGGGCATGTATGTTGTCTCCCCACCCTCCCCCCTCGTCTTATGCTATTACCTCCTACATGAAGTGTGAAGCTTGTTATACATGCCTAATACCATGGTGTATGCAGGGAGCTCCTGAAGATCCTTCTAAATCAGTCATTGAAGGGTCCAATGATGCTTCTGTCAACCTGGATGTGGATGTATGTTTACCTTTATGTTCACAATGGTTTTAAATGTGCCTATGCATCTTGGTATTTTGTTTTTTTAGTACTGCTCGTCATGCAATTCAAATACACTGTTGATAAACTGTTTCTTTCTCCTCTGACTTGGTTTAACTATTTTCATTCACTGCAAAGCACACTGGTTCCTTTTCCTTGGTATACTGGAATTTAAACTAGTCATATGCTATGTGATATGTTCACATTAAGAATTTGGATCGACTTTGTAAGGTGATTGAAAAAAATATCTCTTAATTTCCGTGCTATCGTGTTTTCCCTAATTTGGTCAGGAAGATATACATGGAGATGACTATCCATATATCAGTGGTATTATCGATTACTTTCTATTGTGACATATATTCATGCATGCAGAATTTTCATGAATCTCCCGAGGATCTTACAAACACTTTGCCCATGGGAATTGTTTCCTCGTCCAATGATGATGAGCAGGTATAATGTGCTTATCATGACTGCAGAGTCTTGCCATTACTATGTTTGGTTCTGGTCTGCCAATCTCAGTATTGTACCACTCTGCTATTTAGAACTATGCTATACTCTGATGAAATATGAAAGCATTCTTTGAAATGTAAATTAAACCTGTTGATGAAAACTCTCTGATGTAGAGTATCTTACATTGAAGTTTGGTATCTGCAGGAGCCTCTGCTTGAGCTCCCTAGTACTTCAGATACAGATTTAGACATCCCTACTAATTTTGATTAGAAGGTGATGAGTTGTTAGCTGATTGATGTCTTGAAGTATAGTTGGCACCTGGACCATGCTGGTTTTAGTTTCTCTCATGCCCTTGTGCAAGATTCAGGCCAAAGGTATTGTACGCATGAAGTAGCAGTATTTAGCGACTTCTGAGTTAATATATGCCAAGAACCATGACTGTCTGATTGCAATGATCTTGTGAGTGGGGGCGGCAAATTGGTTCTTTCAGATGACATTTGTTGATGTGGATATAAGTTGTATTTACCTTCTGTACGATAGTTGTTAGGATCATAAGAATGTGTAATTTGTTTAGGTCTCTTCTGATTGCATACTATTGAAAATGCTGCCTTTCAATTGTAGTAACAGTTAGTGTTGTTTGGAATGATAAGATAGTTTTATGGGATGAATGACAGTGTTAGCTTTATACTTGTTTCTGAGGTGTGATAATAAAAGTGAATTGATGTCGGATCTTCCTTTTTTTAAGAATCGCCGTGTGGTATCCTTGTGTCAGTGTCAATGTCGGTGCAACATAGGTGTATACGTTAGCTCACGCGTTAGCATATGAAACGACGAACACCGTGAAGGTCACGAGTTTAAGAAGTCTAGACCCTTCCAACATAGCCCAAAGAGGAAGAACAATCAAACTTTGCCCGGCCCGAAACCACGCCCGGTAAGGAAATAGAATCAGCACCATCCTCCGTAATCAGTACTGAACGGTCTACATTAGACCCGAACCTTCTAGACACTCCCTCCAGAAAGGTCTTTCTCTTTCCTATATAAACATCCCCAAATCCTCTCCACCACAACACTTCGAAATCTTTCTGCAAAATCAAAACCCTAAATTCAAGCTTTTTCTCTGCGATTCTTAATTCTTTCAGCCAAGTCTTTTGAGGTACTGCAATGGCCGGAAAAGGAGAGGGACCAGCGATCGGAATCGATCTCGGAACCACTTACAGCTGCGTTGGAGTGTGGCAGCACGACCGTGTCGAGATCATCGCCAACGATCAGGGCAACAGAACGACGCCGTCGTATGTGGCGTTTACTGATACCGAGCGTTTGATCGGCGACGCCGCCAAGAACCAGGTCGCCATGAACCCTGTCAACACCGTTTTCGGTAAGATTTCCCAGATCCTTTATCTTTTTCCAGATTTGTGCTTTAATCATTGTGATCTAAGTATGTGGTTTAGCTAATTGCGTAGTGTAACAGATATTTG
The DNA here is from genome assembly GCF_000184155.1 of Fragaria vesca subsp. vesca. Classification (NCBI taxonomy): domain Eukaryota; kingdom Viridiplantae; phylum Streptophyta; class Magnoliopsida; order Rosales; family Rosaceae; genus Fragaria; species Fragaria vesca. The sequence continues at coordinate 4,208,077 of NC_020491.1, forward strand.
ACTTGTTTATGTAGCAAATTTTACTGTGCAAGATTTACTGCTGTCTTGTTTATGGTGTTGGAAGCTTAAATTGCAGCCAAGAATTAATTTCTTATGGTTTTTGGCTTGATGAGTTGATGCGATTGGTTAATTTTTTGAAAAGAAAGTAGATTAGTCTACTGGGTTTATGATATTGTGATGTTCCTATTCGCTACCGGACCTGTTTTTGTTTAGCTAACTAGTTGGGTGAATTCTGCTGCCAATTTTTACTGCTTTAGATTGTTCTAGGGTTTTTTATGATTCCGATGAAAAGATTATCTTCTCGTGATCTGTGGCTTTGTCGAAGTAAGATTGTCCATATATTTTCAACTGGAATTTATACAAATTGTTCAAGTTTTAGTGTTAATTTGGTGGTGTTAGTTAAGTAAAGTGCCTTTGAATTTCTCTGGAGCTGTAAGTTTAGTTTGTTAAAATTGTGTATGGGTTTGCTGATTGTTATAAAATCTTTGGGGTTTCGAGTTTATTGTGTTTGATTCTGTATGAATTGCATTCTAAATGGGATTTGTGATGATTGCAGATGCAAAGCGGTTGATTGGAAGGAGATTTAGTGACTCCTCTGTTCAGGGAGACATGAAGCTATGGCCTTTCAAGGTTGTTGCCGGCCCTGGTGACAAGCCCATGATTGTTGTTTCTTACAAAGGTGAAGATAAACAGTTTGCCGCAGAAGAAATCTCGTCTATGGTTCTGGTCAAGATGAGAGAGATTGCAGAGGCGTATCTTGGGTCAACAGTGAAGAATGCTGTTGTTACTGTACCTGCTTACTTCAATGACTCCCAGAGGCAGGCTACAAAGGATGCTGGGGTCATTGCTGGCCTAAATGTGCTCCGTATTATCAATGAGCCTACTGCCGCCGCCATTGCATATGGTTTGGATAAGAAGGCGACCAGTGTTGGCGAGAAGAATGTTTTGATATTTGATCTTGGAGGAGGTACTTTTGATGTCTCTCTTCTTACAATCGAAGAAGGTATTTTTGAGGTGAAGGCTACAGCTGGAGACACCCATTTGGGTGGTGAGGATTTTGATAACAGGATGGTGAATCACTTTGTTCAGGAGTTCAAGAGGAAGAACAAAAAGGACATCAGTGGAAACCCAAGAGCTTTAAGGAGGTTGAGGACAGCTTGTGAGAGAGCGAAGAGGACTCTCTCATCCACTGCTCAGACTACCATTGAGATTGACTCTCTGTTTGAGGGTATTGACTTCTACTCATCCATCACCCGTGCCAGATTCGAAGAGATGAACATGGATCTGTTCAGGAAGTGCATGGAGCCAGTTGAGAAGTGTTTGAGAGATGCAAAGATGGACAAGAGCAGTGTCCATGATGTTGTCCTTGTCGGTGGTTCCACTAGGATTCCTAAAGTGCAGCAACTGTTACAAGACTTTTTCAATGGAAAGGAACTGTGCAAAAGCATCAACCCTGATGAAGCTGTTGCCTATGGCGCCGCTGTGCAGGCTGCTATTCTGAGTGGTGAGGGTAATGAGAAGGTGCAGGACCTATTGCTTCTTGATGTCACTCCTCTGTCCTTGGGTTTGGAAACTGCTGGTGGTGTGATGACTGTGCTCATTCCTAGGAATACGACAATCCCAACTAAGAAGGAGCAGGTTTTCTCTACCTACTCGGACAATCAACCTGGTGTGTTGATCCAGGTCTTTGAGGGTGAGAGGGCAAGAACCCGTGACAACAATCTGCTTGGCAAGTTTGAGCTTTCCGGCATTCCTCCAGCACCAAGGGGAGTACCTCAGATCACTGTCTGTTTTGACATTGATGCCAATGGCATTCTCAATGTATCTGCCGAGGACAAGACTACAGGCCAGAAGAACAAGATTACTATCACTAATGACAAGGGAAGACTGTCCAAGGAGGAGATTGAGAAGATGGTGCAAGAAGCGGAGAAATACAAGTCAGAGGATGAGGAGGTCAAGAAGAAGGTGGAGTCCAAGAATGCCCTGGAGAACTATGCTTATAACATGAGGAACACCATCAAGGATGAGAAGATTGCTTCCAAGCTTGACGCAGGGGACAAGAAGAAGATTGAAGATGCAATCGAGCAGGCTATTCAATGGCTAGATGGCAATCAGCTTGCCGAGGCTGAAGAGTATGATGACAAGGTGAAGGAGCTTGAAGGCATTTGCAATCCCATCATTGCAAAGATGTATCAGGGTGGTGCTGCTCCCGACATGGGTGGTGGCATGGATGAAGATGTTCCTCCAGCTGGTGGCAGTGGTGCTGGTCCCAAGATCGAAGAAGTCGATTAAGGATTTGTGTTTTGATTCAGTAATTGTTTCTTCTCTGGATATTTAGGATGTTTTTGTTTCCAACTAAGGTGGACTATGGTTGTTTTGGGTGGTTTAGGCCTCCTTTTGTATTTTGCTATCTATCAATGTGATTTGGTTCACCACCTTTGCCTATTTCTTCAAGTTTCTGATTGTTGTTCTCTTTTTCTCTTTTAGTTATTAAAATATATTGGGCTTATTATTTACTCTTTTATACAATAGAGATCACCTCGTTATGCAATTTGTGGTAGCCTTGGGCTATGTTGCGTTGCAAACCATCAACCGTTAACCCTTCTTATTCCAAGCTCGAGTCTTATGATAGGCAAAGGTGGTGACTGGTTAGGCATTGAGAAGTTACCACCTGGTTATGATTATGAACAAATTGCACTCGAAGTACTTGACCGTTCACCACAAAGCTCAGCAATTCGAGCAAAGAGTCTTAACCCATTTTGTCCATAGCATTGTGGATGCAACCCAGTCTAAGTTCGAATCCAATCTGCTATTAAAGAGGTTATCCGTTTCTGGTCGAGTCGATGATGCCCGCCAAGTGTTCGATGAAATGCCGAGCAGAGATGAGTTCAGTTGGAATACAATGATAGCTGCTTATGCCAATTCAGGAAGACTGACTGAAGCTAAACAAGTGTTTGATGCCACCCCAAGTAAGACTGCCATCACTTGGTCCTCACTGATATCTGGGTACTGCCGAAGTGAGTGTGGAAGTGAAGCTTTCCGGTTGTTTTGGCAAATGCAGCTTGAGGGGGAAAGGCCGAGTCTTTACACATTGGGGAGTTTGTTGAGGTTGTGTTCGAAATTGGGTTTGCTCCAAAGAGGTGAAATGGTGCATGGTTACATGGTAAAAACACGGTTTGATAGTAATGTTGATGTTGTTACTGGTTTGGTTGACATGTATGCAAAATGCAAGCGCATTTTTGAAGCCGGGTGTCTGTTTGAGAGTTTGAGGAATAGGAGAAATCATGTGGTGTGGACTGTTATGCTTACAGGGTACTCTCATAATGGGGATGGCTTGAAGGCAATGGAGTTTTTTCGTGACATGCAAGTGCAAGGGGTTGAATCCAATCAGTTCACATTCCCTAGTGTATTGACTGCTTCTGCATCGGTTTTAGCTCTTGGTTTTGGGGCTCAGGTGCACGGATGCATTGTACAGAGTGGTTTTGGGCCTAATGTGTTTGTTCAAAGTGCATTAGTTGACATGTACGTGAAATGCGGAGATCATATCAGTGCAAGAAAGGTGCTAAGAAGCATGGAGGTTGACGATGTTGTTTCTTGGAACTCGATGATTGTTGGGTGTGTAAGGCAGGGGTTTATAAGAGAAGCTTTGTCTTTGTTTAGAGAAATGCGTTCAAGAGAACTGAAAATTGATGATTATACATATCCATCTGTTCTGAATTCATTTGCTGCGCTGAAGGAGGTTAAAAACGCAGTGGCTATTCATTGTCTGATAGTGAAGACTGGATTTGAGGTTTATCAACTTGTAGGTAATGCTCTTGTTGATATGTATGCTAAACTGGGAAATATAGAATTTGCAGTTGAGATGTTTAGGTATATGCCAGACAAAGATGTTATCTCTTGGACCTCCCTGGTCACAGGCTATGCACAGAATGGCTCTCATGAAAAAGCACTTAAATTATTCTGTGAGATGAGGGATGCAGGGATCTATCCTGACCACTTTATCATTGCTAGCATTTTGAGTGCCTGTGCAGAACTGACACTTTTGGAGTTTGGCCAACAAATTCATGCAAACTTCATCAAGTCTGGCCTTCAAGCATCGTTATCAGTAGATAATTCTTTTCTAACATTGTATGCAAAATGTGGGTGTCTAGAAGAGGCTCTTAGAGTATTTGATTCTATGCAAGTTCAAAATGTGATTACTTGGACAGCTTTAATTGTTGGTTATGCCCAGAATGGTAGAGGAAAGGAGTCTCTGAAGTTCTACAATCAAATGCTTGCAACTGGTACCCAACCGGACTTCATTACTTTTATTGGCTTGTTATTTGCTTGTAGCCATGCTGGTCTTTTAGAAAAAGGTCAGTACTACTTTGAATCGATGAATAGGGTTTACGGAATAAAACCAGGTCCTGAGCATTATGCGTGTATGATTGACCTCTTGGGGCGCTCAGGGAAACTTAACGAGGCTGAGGCATTAGTTGATGAAATGGCTGTAGAACCAGACGGAACTGTATGGAAAGCACTACTAGCTGCATGTAGAGTTCATGGGAAAATAGAGCTGGGAGAGAGGGCAGCGGAGAACCTATTTATATTGGAGCCCAAGAATGCTGTGCCTTATGTTCAGTTATCTAATATGTATTCCGCAGCTGGTAGATGGGAAGATGCAGCAAGAATCAGAAGACTGATGAAATCAAAGGGAATTCTTAAGGAGCCTGGATGTAGTTGGATTGAGATGAATGGCCAAGTTCATACATTTATGTCTGAAGACAGAAGCCATTCATGGACTACTGAAGTATATTCAAAAATTGACGAGATCATGATGTTCATCAAGGAAGCTGGATACGTGCCAGATATGAATTTTGCACTTCATGACATGGATAAAGAGGGGAAGGAGCTTGGCCTAGCATATCACAGTGAGAAGTTGGCTGTTGCTTTTGGTCTTCTCACCACATCACCAGGGGCACCAATTCGAATCTTTAAGAATCTCCGGGTTTGTGGAGATTGTCATACTGCAATGAATTACATATCACAGGTTTATCATCGGCATATTATATTGAGGGATTCAAATTGTTTTCATCATTTCAAAGAAGGGAAGTGTTCCTGTGGTGACTACTGGTAGGAAATTCATCCGCCAACTGTTTTTCGTTATTGGTGGGAAATCAATTGGCTGGTTCGTGGTGTCACACTTCAAAGGTTGAGAAATGCCCTCTTTTATTGTTCCTTCTTCTCTGATGTCTTTGGGTTATGTAGATCTGGATTTTCACTAAAAAAACCTAAAGTTTGGAGTGTTTTATGTTTGACACAGATGAAAATTTGAAGCTGCTGGAACTTGTACAAGCAATGTTCGTCGATCCTATGACAGTTAACTGAGCACTGACTAAAAGGTCAGAATTAGTTCTAATGCTTGTTACTTTGTGTGAATTATGATATTTTTATAAGTTAGAATCAGTGCATATGTGTTGATCTTTGAAAGAAACATGGATGAATCTTCCCTTCAAATGTGGGTTTAGCTGTATTTGTGATTGTGTTTAATGGCAGTGATTGTGAGGCTTCTGTTACCTTTTTTTCAGCCTACGCAGTGAAGTTTCTATTTAACTTCCTAGTGAGTTTTCTTGGAGCTCTAGGGAGTACTATGCTACAGGCATATGGCCGTCTAGAATTAAAAACGGCACCAGTTCATGCTCCTGCTGAGTGGTATCTGGAAAATGTCTTGCCCACAATGCATAGGTCAGTAAATGCTTTTCACCCTATTTCAATTTTTTGTTTTGGAATTCTAAGCTCAATATCTTGATCTCATATACTATTGTCCTATGATGTATGCTCATAGAGCTAGATCCTACGTCCATTTTGGAACTGGTCCTGGTAACTCAAGTTGTAGTCCTTTAATGTCCTTTCTCTAAGTAAAACTAAGGGAAGGGCTAGGGTTGAGGTGGGATGAACAGTCACACTTTTGAGTATTCATTAATCACGATGATATGATTTACCTGTCAAGCAACCAGCTTTGAGTTACAAATCTTTTAGCATATGTTATTATTGGATTACTGTTGTCTGGGTAATATCATATGGACTAGGTTCAAGTATCTTACTTTTGTACAACCCAACCTTCAGTATATCTGTAAATGCAGATTTTTGAACTTTATGGTCAACATTCAGGATCTACTTTGAAAATCTATAATTTATGACTTGTAAGATGTTAATTGATACAGTTATGGAATTGCTGCTATTTCCCCGTTCTCCCATCGTTTCTTTCGACAAAATGCCTGAAAGCATCCAGCGCCTACGTTGTAAAGTGAACTTTCAAGCTTTAGCCTTTGTTCCTCATATTAGGGAAGTGGGAGAAACCCTTGATAATCGTCTCCACAGCCCTCCTCTAAGACACCAAAATACAGACTCACAAGAGGGAACATATGACCTTGATAAACAGGGAGCTGAAATTGATTGCTTATATTCTCTTTCCCTGCACATACTCATAGAGAATATGGCTGCTCATTCTGCCTGTTATTTTGGTTGTAAAGCTGAGAACTTGCTCTTGCATAATATCACCAAGTAATTTGGCCGGGAAGGATCCTAAAATCTCAGCTCACAGATGAGGAACTCAGAATTCAGGGGCGTTGCCCGTTGAGGCTTGAAGAAATTGTATTGTTGCTAGCAGCTCTTGTCTTCAACAATAGCACACGGCTTTATCTTGCGTCCCACAAGGTTTGTCTTGAGTAAAATTGTTGTTATTAATGGCCAAGGGTAGCCTCTTTGTTTCTTTGTCAAGAGAGCAAGTTGGTTCAGTCCTTATATATTGAATGATTTAATGAAGAAGTTTGAACAGGTGCAGTTTTAATGAATTGAAAGGTTTAAAAGATAATATATTGAAAGGGTCACTTGGCAATAAAAAGGGTTTCATATGAGTTATGTTACTTGGCAATAAAAATTGAAAATTGTGTTAGCAGTTGGGGTTATAAAGTGGATGAACAATTTACTTTCCTTTTTCAGGTTTATGGCGGAGAAGCAAGGATCACAACTCGCAGAAGATTATTTCCACTAATGGAGGATAAGAAGAGCCTTACTTCAGCCGAGCAAAGGGCCAAGGTTGAAGGCAAGGCTTCTCTGTCAGCTGCAGTTGACTATTATGTGAGCATGCAAAGTGATATCTTCATTTCTGCTTCTCCGGGAAACATGCACAATGCACTGGTAATACTTATCAAACTCTCAATACTCAGTAACGGTTTCTGTTCTACAAGATTGTAGGGGTTGAGTTATATACATGGTTGATCTGTAGACTGTAATTGTACGCAAATGTGAAATTAATGCCCTAAATAGTCTGATATGACACGTGGAGTTCCTATTTGGTTGAGACACTCACTAAAGCGTGTGCGTGGCTATTTCAGTATACACAATAGGTATTAAACATTATCCACGCCCAGAGGCTTTCTGGATCAGTCCCAATACCCAGAGGCCAGGATTGTAGGTTTCTAGTATCAGTCGTATGAATTAGATTTTGATATGATATGTGATGTTCCTTTTGTTTAAACAAGTCTGTCCTATGTAGAAAGGGTGATTTTAAATGACTCTATAGTGGTTCTGTTACTCTTTCAGTATAAACTTCGAGGTATTATAAAGTTGTTTAGGCCAGGTGGCCTTTTGGATTAGTCCAATGGTCATGGTGCCCTAAGGCAAAAGTTTTCGGTTGTTTTCTTTTCTCTTGAATAGTAAGATATGTATAAGAACAGTGACTTGAGTCCCATCACATTTGAGGTGTTCACATGTTTTTATTCTCTGATACGTAAGATTCACATGCTCTTTGATCGGAAAATGTTTAGTTTTGCACTAAAAAACTCTGTAGCCATCGTATGGGTTGGGTTACACTGGCATGCTCCTTTAAGCATATATGTTGATCTCAGCAAGTCATTATCCTCTTATGACGTGAGATGAACTAGAGTCATGCACAGACAGTTTAGTTATATCACTTTGAAATATTAGTGGTAGAAAGGTTTGAATCTCAAGATTTATTTTTGTGATTCTATTTCTATTTCAGATTAGTTAAAATCTTTAGTTTAATGTAGTACATAAAAATTTGTTAAATAATGGAACTTATTTGCTTATACAGTTGTATGGAAGACATTGAAACATAATATATACAAAACCAAAGGAGAATTGAAATTGCAAACCATCACAGGGTAGACTTGAATTATATGATTGCTGGTGCTGTGCTTTGCTCTGCTGGCCTTATTTTCTTTCTTTCAATCTGTTCTGTACTGTGTTTCCGTATGGGTCTCATGCCATTAACTTTGTAAATTTATCATGGTGAACCATTTACTTTTATGTTTTACTCTTCCTCCATTTATTTTAACTTTGAAATTAAATCTTCTAAACTGTGGTGCCAATGCTTGATAATGAAATTGTAGTTACTTGTGGGAAGAGTGGAAAGAAAAGAAAAAGGGTATGGATCGATCTTATCAGACATATATAGAAAAGAAAAAACAAAACAATTACCTAAATATCTGTTTTAGATGGATACTGAAGTTTGAGGATGAAGGAATGATTGCAGACTATATCGAGCATATGATCGTTTTATTCTATGGATTTTACCTTGTTTTCGTGCTAGTTTTTGTCCAACTATACTTCATTGTTAAGTTAAGAAAACCTTGGTGTTCAAAATTTAATGACATACTTGGTTACTTATATCTTTAAATTTTAGACTTCTGATGTGACTTGTTCGATTTCTTTATGTTCTGTAGATTAATCATACAAAACTGCATTTTTTTTTTTCAATTGCTAAAAACTGCATATCTCTTTACCAGCTTAATGCAATTTTTTTTTTTTTTTTAAACAATGCTACATGCTTTTGTGTAAATAATTCTTTGCTGATCTAAAGTAGTAACAAGATGAAAACAAAGATTCAAAGAAATATAGGAAAGTGTAATTAGACGAGCACAAAAAGAATCTACTACATTGATAGATATTAACAAAATTACAAGATGAATTGGCTTGAGAAGCAACCAAACCAACAAAATTAGACACAAGAATTGGTTTGAAAAGCCACCAAACCAACAAAATTAGATACAATAGTCTCCGAAACACGTCGTAGCTACAACTACAACTAAGTAGCTACACTAAGAATCCTAAAGTGGTAGAGCAAGTCTCAAAGCACTAATCAGAACCAAATTTGAAGAACTTGGGGAATTGATTATCGACAAACGGCTCTAGTCATCAAATAGATTGGACACTACCCATTCTTGAAAACAAGACATAGAAATGTCAATGCTTTCTTGTTCCTCCTCTTGAAGCTCGTCACCGAAAGCTATCAGAATAGGAGTCTCTTCTTCTTCTTCTTCTTCTTCCTCTGCCACCAGAGCATCACCCAGTAGCTCATCTTCCAAAAACATGAGATTCGGATCATCAATTAAATCATCAACTGACAACATTATGTCCAGATCATCAGCAGCAAGATAATCAGGCAGCAACTCTTCCAGAGAGAAGAATTCACGAGCCATCTTCTTCTTCATCTTCTTCAATTCCCTTGGCTTTTTCACAGCCGTCTTGCTCTTCCTCACTAGCCTCATCCTTAATCAACACACCTCAACAAGTAATAGGGATCACAATTAGGGTTTCAGGGATGTTCGAGAGATTGGAATTATAGGGTTTGGGTAGAGAAATCGAGATCGTAGAAAATGAAGAACAAATCGAAACAGCGAATTGGGGAATTGGGAAACAGAGAGAGAGAGAGAGCGAATTGAGAAAGTGAGTTGTGAGCGGAGTGGGCTGGTATATTTATAGACGCGCTTTCACTCTTTCAGGCAGTGGCAACAAACAGCGTGGGTTTTCTGAGCTGTCAAATTTTGGTCTAAACATCCCAAAATGCCCATAGATTGCGCACTGAAGAACAAGATACTAGGGTCAGTTACGTAATTCACACAGGGGAAGATAACTTTGCTCCTAACGGTAACAGAGACTTCGGGAATTCCATTTTGAAATGTCCCGATTAAAGGAGGCAATTTCAGAAAGAAAAAAAAAATGAAATTAGAAAACTTTGTTAAATAATAATAATAATAACTGAAAAGTGAGGACATCCACACCATAAGCTACCCTGCATCCTTCCCTTCCCTGTTTTTTGACTTTTTTCTCGTCAATCACGTATGTGACGTTTCAGGGTTTGTCCGATCAAAACCCATGAAGCCCTACAGAAACTACTACTACTACTACTACTCCCCCAACCACTCTCAGAGAGCTGCCATGGCTGCCCTCTTCCTCCTTCTCTTCCCTACCTTCTTCCCTAGTCTCTTCCCTCTCCTTCCATTTTCTCTGCAAGTCACTCAAAAGCTTTCAACTTTTCATTAATGGAAACTCTTGGTTCTCTTTTTTTAGACTGAAACCTAAATTGCAATGTTGCAGCCTTGCAGGAATGGAATGCTTCAAAGCCCAAACATTTGCTTCTTTTAGAAGCTGCCTTGTCAACCCAATCTGTCTGGGCTTTTTGCTTCTTCAAAGATCATTTCTGCAAATTTTTAGTCATATTGAAAATCATTGAGACATTCATAAGTGTGATTTACCAACTATGAATGTTTGATAAATTTGGCTCGTCCATTAATTTGATCTAGTTTGTTACTTTAACGATGACCGATTTGGTTGAAAATTTGTATAAATAATCTACTCATATAAACCTAAAAACTGAACGAATGAGATGTCAAAATGTGATAGAAAAATAGGTCTTTTAAACCATAAACCAAAAAGTCCTTAACCTAAGGGTCCTCACTAGAATGACTCTCATGTGTAAGAATGTGAGATACCGTTTTGAAGTTTTACAAAGTTAAGATACCAAAAGTTAGAATGACGGAAATGTCAAGAGTGAAAACTTATTGCTGAAAAAATTAATAAAATATATATGGATGAGGTCGTTTTTAAAACTTGTTAAATGGTTTTTGTTTTTTGTTTTTTTTTTTTTTTTTTTACGAACAGTTAAGAGTGAGAGTGGATAACAGTGAGGAGGAAGCTTATTGAGTGCTTTGACTAGGATGTGTATTGTCATACTGTAATCTCCATACTGTTTTTTGGGTGGGATTTATAAATAATAGCCACTATATATAAAACTAAGTTTCTTTTTACTAATGCAGGAAGGAACAATTTGAATATGTAGTGGTTGCAGACTTGCAGCCAGGCTTGGCCTAGCATTCGACAAGCTTCAACTTCAACTACACACCATCTTAAACTTTGATCAAATTCAATTGTTCGACTGCATTTTGTCTATTCTATATATAGTCAATCTCATAGCCACTTCACGAAATAATTCAGTGTAAACTCAATGCTAGAATTCAGTGTAACTCAAATGTTAGACGAGTATGAATGACAATGATGGCCAATAACATCATGGACAATATTCATTTCTCTTGATTTATTCTACAATCAAACTCTCATGAATCTCATTCATTGAAGCTTACAAATTTGCTTTACACAGCAGAGCAAATTCTACAACTATTACAATGAGAGGGTAGTTGATAAATAGGCCACACTTGCATTTCATGAAATTTAACCTTGTAATTATTAGTCTCTTCCACCATAATCGGCTGATGATGATCTTGATGGACAAGAGTGCTGCCTCAGGGTTTCTATATATAGGTATATGAACCTGAACACCAATCCTCTGCATCATTACCGTTCTTCTTCGCAATAGCTGTTGCTGTTGTTGTTGTTGGTTGTACTTTTTCAGGGTTCTTCCTCAAGACGCAGAGTACAAGTTCTTGATCAGTAGCGTCATTGTTGTGAGTATTAGTCTTCATCTGGTACTCTCGCATCAACCAAGCCCCATTCTGATGGGGATCACATCCATCTTCATACTGATAATCTCGTCGGATTCCAATAACACTGCCATCCTTGTCAACAACATCTTCTGAACCCTCCTCGTCAACATCATCTTCTGAACGCTGCTCTCTCCAAGTTCCGGAACCCACCTTCAGATCGAAACACTTGGCAGTTGGATTGAACTTCTTGCGGTGTGTGTAGAAATAGAGAGCCTCTACATCGTCAGATTTATTACCACCGTACTGGTCCCAAATAACCCAAGGCTCGTTTTGGCCGTAGAAGCCAGGACAACCGGAGACGAATTTGGTCTGGAACTGGTCACCCATAACAGCTCTGTTGAGGAGGTAGTGACCCACCAGTTCCTTGTCAGTAGGATGAAATCTCATACCCACTCGAAGACCATAATACATAGACATCCTTGTTGACGATCAATAGAGAGGAAATAAGATTGGAGAATGAGGACTACTAGACGAAGGGAAGATAAACAAGCAACAATAGTGAGAATGACTTCACAGGAGGGCAATGATGAATTTATAGAGAGAGAGAGAGAGAGAGAGAGAGAGAGAGAGAGAGAGAGAGAGAGAGAGAGAGAGAGAGAGAGAGAGAACGA
>NC_020491.1:4220533-4232434 GCF_000184155.1 Fragaria vesca subsp. vesca
GAGAGAGAGAGAGATTTCAAAATAAGACCGTTGGGGCAGCAAGGAGACGTTGAGGTTAAACGGTCAAATTGATCTCACTTGAGGCACTTCCCTTTCTCTCTGATTTTAAACGTTTGAGCACTCCTAACATTTACATTTTACATACAATTCTGCTACGGGTGTTACTAAATGGACCTAGCAAATGCCTAAGTATACCCAGCAACTAAAAAGTTGTCATTTAATTCCAAATTTGCCCTTATTTACACACCCAGCAGCAACTCTCTCTCTGCTCTTCGGTTATCAACGTTGCTCTCTTTCTCTACCCAGCACCTGAGAATCTTTCAAGAACCATTCTTACTTTGTGTGGTCTCATTCTGGCTTCAATTAATGGGTTTAGGGCTCCGTTACATACATTGGATTAACTAGGTCTTTTCCATTAGAATTCTAGAGGCAATTACATTAATCCAACCAAGAAACGTCAGCTCTTGCTTGGCAAAGTATCAGAAGATATCAATCTCATGAAATTAATTATGGCTTTTTTTTTTTCTTTCTGAGAAACCCATAGCTTTAATGGTTTTGATATATGAAATAATCCTCAACAAAGCATTTGAAAATCTTGTTTTCAAAAAGATTATAATTACCATCACGCATAGGAACATCTGAATATGAGATCACAACGAAAAACTTTGATAGAGAATGTAATTAAGGAGAAACTGAATTCATGATTAAGGCTCTTGACCCAGATTTGTAAAGCTTTTTGATATAGAATTGTGGTCGATGCTGGGTTGCGAAATTCAAGAACTCTTTCATCTCCCACACTATTTCTTCCTCTTCTTCTCTTTGTGGATTTATGCCTCAAATCGATTATTCCTTAATAAATTGTTTGCTCCAGATCATTGTATTGTTCATAAAACAAAATTCTGGTAATGGAAGAGAGGGAGAGATAGCGAGAGGTGTTGGGTATGATCTTTTGAAGATTTGCTGGGTGTAAATAGATACAGGGGCAAATTAAGAAAATGTGTGACAAAAGTTGAAGTGTTGGGTATAATTAGTAATTTGCCGGGTACATTTAGAAACAACCTTTCTGCTAGGGCTGGGCACTTAGTATCGGAATCCTGATCTCGTATCGATTCTGTACTGAAAGTTAACAGGACGGGATAAAGTTTTAAAAATGCATATACCGTACCATTCCATCCCGTTATTGAATTTTAAAACGGGATCGGGACTATCCCGAAAAATCCCGTCCCATCCCACGATATAAAAATATCTGAATTTTTTTTATTTTTTATATTGTATTAGATCATATACATTCATTTCTTAAGTTGTATGAAATCAATGACACCTCTCAAATGATTTCTCAAGGATACTTCCATTTCATGCACAATCCCTATTTGGCCTCACCCTCACAAGGACACTTACAACCTTTCTCTTCTATATATCTACAATAAAACCTCTACAAATAAATAATGTTAGAAACATTAAAAATTATACTTTAGAGAGATTATTATATTATCGATAGACGTACAATATTCATTTATCGATAATTTATTACTTTATATAGAGTTTCCTTAATTTTTCATAACAAAGGACTTTATATAGATATTTTGGGAAATAACTAAATTGAGGAATTAAAATTGTTAAGAGTTTTCTTAATTTGTATTATTATGAACATTAATTATGTTTTTTTTATTTATTTTTTTATTTTTAATATTTTTGGATGATTTTCTTTTTTGGCTATTATGTCGAGACGACCCGATCCCGTCCTGATCCGGCCCGTCACCAATCGGGACGGGATGGGACGGGATGTTTTAAAAACAGCATCCCCGTACTGTCTCGTCCAGTTCTTTTATTTTCGGGACGGGACTAGATTTACCAAATCCCGTCCCATGCCCAGCCCTAAATTCTGCAAGGAATATATAGATGGATCGATAAACTTTTCAAGAGGTTAATTTTAGGGAAGTGAAATCCACACTCTCTAAATTGTAATCCACACTCCCACTTTCCATTTGTGGTAACTTAAATTTTGTTTTTAGTGACTTAACTTTTGTCTTCTTATGAAAATGATGACTAAAAATAGAAAATAGGAGTGTGGATTACAATTTGAGGAGTGTGGATTTCACGTACGTCCCTAATTTTATTGTCACACAGTGGTGTTCACATGGTCACTAGGTCATGGTCAATTACTGTTGGATGTAAATCCAAGAGTGGAAAACAAAACAACTTAACTTTAAAATAATACTTCATACATATCCAAGAGTGATTGACGACCATGATTTCTTTGGTCACTAGGTGACCTTATGAACACCACTGCACTACCACATATGAGGAATATGCTTCTTTGGTTCTTAATTCTTATGGCAATGAGGTAACGACGTACTATTAAGTTCACAATTCGCTTATGATATCTATCATCAACTGAATTAAGCAATGCTGCATGAACTTTAACAAGGCTCATAACTCTTTTACAAACAAAGAAGAAGTTTGATCAGTCAATTTTGACTAATTAGTTACATGATTTGTTCCTGGAGTCCTACTCTCCACTCTTGCGCGCCAGGCTAACTGCAAGAAAGAAGCTGCAAAATGAGAACGCTCAAGATCCGAGAGGTTCATCAATCCGAAATGTAACGGAAAGTTGGAGACAACTCTCTTCAAACTGGTAGCATTGATAGAATATGCTTCCAACTTTGTCTGGGAAATAACAGTTCTCTTCGAGATGGGCAACTCAACTCAGCAAATGACTCGAGTTCGAATGCCCAATTTAAAAGCTCCTCTCCGTAGAAATTACCGGTTTGAATGCAATCAATTGAGGAAAGACTAGTACTTTCACCCATATTATCATTATTAGAGCTGCTACTGGGTTTGTAGGTCAATGCAGTTCCTTGAGTGATAAACAACATATTCCAAAGTGGTTCTCTTTTTCTAAGAATATAGGAGTTCATTGTATAGGTCATTGGTTCAAGATGGTTACAGATAGCTTTCAACACTCGTGGACTTATCTTTTCAAGCATTGGTACCTACGAGTATATATAATTTCCATTAGTATATATAGAAGACATGACAAACAAATAAAATTAAACAATCAGTTACTGAAAGTTGCCGATTCTACGGTACGTATAATATATAGGATCAATGTACTTACTTTCTTTAGTGAAGCTAAACGAAGAGAGGACATGATATATCTTCTGTGTATTATGGGAAGAACAGACAATATATTCAAGTTCTGCACAATAACATCTTTGTCTTCTTCAAGTTTTTGTCGAACACTTTTCCTGATCAACTTGTTTATATCTTTATTATTTGTAAGACTGTTTCTAGATAACCACAAATTAATCTATCTCTGGATTTATCATCTGCATCTTCCGAGCTAGTTTAAGTGCCTTTGATTTTCTTTTCACCACCTGCATTCCCGACAAAGGCCACAAGTCCACCACATGAACTCCATGCATGATTGCACATACGTACGTTTCATTGATTCATTGGCCAATCTTGAAATATATATAAATAGTAATTGCTTATAAATATATATACAGAAACAAGTTAATGAAGCAGCTTACATATATGACATATATGAGAGCTAGAGGTGGCAAACGGGCCGGCTGGTTAATCGGGTATCGGGCCGTGCTTGGGCCGGCCCACGACGGGCCACTTCTTAACGGGTTCGGGCTTGGGCCGGCCCATTTACTCAAATGTAAGGCCCAGCCCGACCCACGGCCCAAGCCCATAACATGGTGGGCCGTGCTCGGGCCGGGCCGGTCCGGGCCCATGAACGGGTCATGTCGGGCCCGTTTCGTGTCGAAAATTGAAAATGGTCGAGATGAATGTCCTATACCACCGCTTCTACTCTCATAATCTCAACTTTTAATTATACATGATACGATTACAAACCAAAATTAATTCACATAATCTATCGATCATTTTTTTCTTTGTTAACAAACTAAAGAAATAAGTGATAAATGCTTATAATTAATAAATTTTTAGGCAAAGACTTCTTATGAGTCCAAGGGAATACAAATTCATACTCAAATAAATAATTATTAGTATATAAGTATATTGTTCACATTCAAAACTAAGTTTAGTATTTATAAATATGTTATCTTCATATTTATAAAATTATATTTTATAGCGGGTCGAGCCGTGGGCCTCATATTATCGTGCTTGGGCCGGGCCGAGCCTATAACGGGCTCGGACCGGGCCGGGCCCATGGGCTCATTTTTCTAAGCCCAGCCCGACCCATTAGAATAACGGGCTTGGGCCGTGCCGGAAACGTGCCGTGCTTGTGCCGTGCCCGTGTTTAACAACCCGTTTGCCACCTTTAACGAAGACTTTTAAGTTAAGGACTAGTTTAAGACTTTTCAACTTATTCCGTTTTTTGATCTTATATCCACATCTTAACCATTCAATTTATATATATTTATGAATAGATTATTTCTGCAAATTTTAAGCCATAGGGCAAATTCTATGAGTAGATTTATTTGTGCAAATTCTACGACCTATAGGGCAAGCCTAGGATTATTTTTTATAGAAAATTTCATTAAAGTCACATTCTCAAGATTTTTTGTAACACAAGTCCACCTTAATATTTTTACCCATATAAGTCCATTTTTAAACCTAAATCTGTCATTTTACATTTACGATGTTCCTAAACTACCCTTATTCCCTACAAATCAGTTTCTCTCCCTTATTCTCACACGAATCCTTTTCACTTTCCCCTCTCCCTCTCTCTCTCTCTCTGTGGCTCTTCGTCTTCCTCCTCCATCTCTTCTCCGATCTCAAATCTCCGGCCATGGCGGCGTCTTAGGCCAACACCTGCTCGACGACGATGGCTCGGCGCTGCTTGATCGATAGATGACGACGTCGCCAGATCGATGACAACAACGCCTGGATCTTGACGCTGCTAAATCTTCATCTCTCTTACATCAATGACGCTCATCCCAGACTCATCATCAGCCCCGATTGGAGTCGGGAGCTCCGTCACCGACTCGTCGACCTTCCACGCCGCAGACTAGTTGGGAGCTCTTCATCTATGGCCGTCTGATTCGTTCGACGACGTATGGAGCCCGCTGCTGATCTAGTCCTCTCGTCGTCGTCACGGTGCCCTCGGCCGTCATCTTCCTTAATGAAGTAAGTTGAGAAAGCTCTCAAACTCTCCGATCTGAGCAATCAATATTATTCCAGGTAAACCTCTTCTCCTTTCTTTGATTTTTTGAACATCCTCAAAATGTTTGGTTATGTGTTGATTTCGTTGCGTTTAGATTGATATAGAGCTTTATGTGGTGTAGTATTGATGAAATTGAAGCTCAAATGTCTTAGATCTTTGACTGAATTAGGGCTTGGAAGAGATGAAGATGTTTGCTAAGCAGAGAGCTCGTAATTCTGTTATGGACAAGTTTTAATCGAATTAGTGTGATAAAGGTTTATTAGTGTGCCACTGGTTTTAATCGGAACAAGTTGATACTATGATACAGTGATAGTAGCTTTCCATAATTGTCGCAGCATCTTTCTGCTACTGTGATAGTATCTTTGTGTGCATGCGGTAGTATCTTGTTGTAGTATCTTCTGCTACTATTCGACGGTTTTATGAGCTAAATTATGTGATCTGAGGAACTTAAATGTTGGAAATTATTTAGTGATTTCATTGCAGTAGTTGATTAGGATTGAGTTTGATTTTTGTTATTTTGTTTTAATACAGGTCATTGATGTTTTTCATTTAGGGAGACCAAATGTTTCCAAGGTATGATATTAGTTTTTGTCTCTTGTATTTTTCTGTCTATCTCCAATTTCGTTTGTTGAGTGTTGATTAAAGTCTTGATTTGCTGTATATATGGTGAATTTGATTTGTTGTCTATCTCCAACTATGGCACTATGAGAATTCTATGTCGACTGTGTTTGTGTAATTGCCCTTTTTTTTGTCATTGTCTTTATTTGCTCTTTTCGATTACATTTAGTTTCTACAACTGTTATAGTGTTTTTACCATTCTATGTTAGTAGCTTTTAACATGATGTTAGTTGCTTTTGTATTGTATGATAGTATACTTTCAACATAGTTATAGTATCTTTTTATGTCTATGTTAGTATTTTTTTTTTTTGATAATGTAGTAGTATCTTTCTATGTCTATGTTATTTAGTATCTTTTTGACACTATAGTAGCATCTTTCTACGTTTGTGTTAGTATCTTTTCAACATTAGGGTAGCTTTCTCATTGTGTGATAGTATCTTTTCAACATTGGGATAATATCTTTTCAATATTAGGGTAGTATCTTTTTAATGCGATGTCAATAGCTTCTATTTTCATTTCAAATACTAATATTTGTTTGTTTCTTTGTTCTTGCAGATTTTTTCCCTTTCATTTGTAAGACTAGATTTCGAAAATCATGTGAAGTTGGATATTGATCCCTCCTTAGAGATCATTAGGTTAACCAAGAAAATCGTGCTCAAGGTGGAGAAATTGAGCATCACCATAAAATAATAATAGTAGCTTTATACAGCTATTGTAGTTGATATATATCCGGAACTAAAGTAGTAGCTTTATGTAACTACAGAATTAGCTTTATACATCTATTGTAGTAGATATCCGGAACTAAAGTGGTAGCTTTATGTAACTACAGAAGTAGCTTTGTACAACTATTGTAGTAGATATCCGGAACTACTTTTTGTACCGTTAAATTTGTTATATTCTCTTGATTGCAGTAGCTTTTGTCGAGGGTGATAATAGCTTTTGTTACTGGTCACAATAGCTATTGTTATGCTTGGTAGTAGTTTTTGTTTTGCTTGGTAGTAACTTGTGTTGTTAGCGACACTATCTTATATGACCTCGTTGAAGGTCGTTAAATCTCACCATAGTAGTTTTTGTTGCTGGCCGTAGTATATTATGTTGGTGGCAGTAGTAGCTTTTTTCACTAGTGGTAGTTTCTATTGTTGGTGGTTTTGTTAGTAGCAGTAGTAGTTTTTTTTTGTTAGTGGTAGTAGCTCTTTTAGCTGACGGTAGTATCTTTTGTGGTCGCCTGAATCATCACCGGAGGCTAGTAGGAAAATTCGCTAGAGGTCGGCTGGAGACTTTACCGGAAAAGAGAGTGATTGTTGACTTTTTAAATTTGTGACATTTTTGTAAATATAAGAAAGAATCTAATTTTTATGATTGGATGACAGTATGTAATTTTGTTGAACTTCAATACGACAATACCTAATACAAAACTTTATTTTAGCATGGGTGGATTTATATGAGTAAAAATGTTTGGGTGAACCTATATAGAAGAAAATGTCTCAAAGTGGACTTCTATGTAATTAGCCATATTTTTTAGGGCTAGTTTTCTGCTATTTTTGTTCTCGTGTATATGAATTTGATTTTAGTATTACTTTTCTTAAAATATTTTCATTAAGGTCTCAATTAAAATTTCATATACTTAAAACTCGGGATGGCTTAATTAAACAATCTTACTTGTAAAGACTAAAGAGCCAGCACTAACCTACAACCTCCCATCCAGATAAATCAAAAATAACATTATGCCACTTATAGATATAAGAGTCACGAACAAGATTTCCATCGAATCGAAATTGGTCTGCAGGTTTGAGCCAAAAGAACTGCAAAATTGATATAGTGGAGCAATATAATAGATGCTATATTTATATATATTTCAATTTTTATAAAATAACAAGTAAAATATGGGGTTTTCTCTCTAGCTAAGTTTACATATAGGCTGCTTCGCACCTCTTTCGATCTTAGTTCTCACATCTTACCATGTTTGATGAGGTTTCAACCCGTTTCGTTGCTGCCTTTGCCATCCATGGTAATTGTCGACTCTCTTAGCTATAGGGCTGCTGGAGCCGTTGTGGTTTCGTCGCACTCTTTTGCGGTGAGATGTCTAATATCCGCCATAAAAAGAAGGAAGCCAGAGGTACGAGCGATTATTGGAACACTTACCTCTGTTTGGGATTTGTATAATAGTTGCAGACGCGTGCTCAAGGGGATTGTTTTGTTCTCAGATTGACTGAGGCGGAGGAACGACGTCACATCCTGAATGGGGGGTATTGGTTGTATGGCAGGTCAATGTTCGTGGGGGTTGAGTTTGATGGGCTGAGTGACCTGGCTAAGATTTCGATCACCACTTCCCGGTGTGCATCGATATTCGTGGTCTGCCGTTGATACTTCTCAATGATGATGAAATGGAGTTGGTAGGGGAGACGCTAGGAAAGGTGGATCAATTGGACACGTTGAGTATTCGGTATCCAAAAAGTCACTAAAGCTTGGGTTTGGAATATTACTCATTTGATTTTCGATCTGATTAAGAAGTTTACCTTCCCATGAAGTTTGAGTTTGGATTAAAGAGAGCCACTGATGGCCTCAGGTGATAGGTTGCCTGAGGAGGTAGTAAGTCGATTGTCCAAGTGATCAGAGCGGGTCTTGTTATGCCACCTCATGGAGGTAGTAAGTTGGGGCTTTAAAAAGGTCTGCATTTGGTTGTTGATATATGAATCCTACATGGGAAAAATGGGACCTTGTATATAAGTTTATAAAGGTTTGGGTCACTTCATCTATTGCTAATTGGTTTTGGATGTGAACCCTAGACTACTTTATCATGGTACCACGTCCACGTGTGAAAGCCCAATCATAGATGATGATTTGGACCTCAACACTTTTGTTCAAGAACATTGCCACACTGGTATGTAACTCTCATCTCGAAATTCTGACCTAATCTGATATTGTTGTTGTGGTCGTCTAGTCAATGTCCTCCTTCTACTTATTCTCATAGCATTTTGAGTGTGCGCTTCGAGTTTCTGATGGGTTTTTGTCGCTCTGGTAAGAAAACTAAGATAGATCGGTGCTAGTTTTACTCATGTTCTCTTTTATGTGGATTTGGATGAGAATTTTGCTCTCCGCAATGAGGTCATTGAGATAATGCCAATTAAGAAATGTGTAAGGCCTAAGGGCAGTATGAACAAACTTAGTTCAAAGCCTAAGGGTCTGAAACCTCGTCGCTATCAGATTCTTAAAGGTTTTAGAGTTGAGGATGTAGTTTAGGTGATGCTAGAAGTGATTGAGGCATGAGTGGGAGATGTGCCTGGGGAAGAGTCTGAGCTTGTGGAGTTTCCTCTATACCGTGGGTGGACAATAATGAAGAAATATGATGTCAAGGGCGTACGATTCATCTGTACGTTTCATTGATACTCATGGATGAAAATTGAATTACTTTGGAAGTGCTTGATGTTTTAAAAATACTGTTTGTGTAAGGGTTTTTTAATTTGTTAGCCCCACAAGGGTAACCTATTATGTATAGTATTATGCTGATCAATAAATAATTAATGATACGTTATCCTATTTCCAAATAACACTATATATATAATCAAATATATATAACTTAGCAAACGAATATGTGTTATTATGTGACTCTTTGATTCTATTGTATTTTTATGGTATTTATAATTTGATTGTTGTACTTGATTAGTTTGGTTCCTAAAATGCTTTGATATAACTATAAGGGACACTTAATATTTTTGTTTCTTAAAAGAGTAGTATAGATATATGATAAATCGATCTTTTTGCCAAAAAGAACAAAGAAAATCATTACTCAAAAAACAAAACAAAAAATCAAATAATATTGTAATAGCAAACCTTAGATTTCGAAGTCCCCACCAAAAACCATGTAACATCTTTGGTATAAACTTTGTTGACCTTGTCATTCCGGACTGATGAGCGTAAAGATATATACCAAAATTATAGATTGTTGCGTTTGGTGAATCAATGGGGCATGCTCTATTCACAATGTTTAAAACTGTCGTGTTGGGTTGCGTAACGTCACCAGTGTCAAGAGTTTCCAAATCACAACCTTTATAATTTAGACAAGCATGTTTCCAACAAATTTGTTGTCGCTCAATAATACCACAAGGCTCTAAATAGCTGAAGGGGCAGTTAACAAGGTAGAAACTCATAAGTGTTTTGAAAGTTATATGATAGACGTTAACGGAAAACAATTAATAAAAGAATAAATATGACACGTTTATTCATAAAATTTTTTACAGTCAAAATTATATAGAAAGTGTTGTCCTAAATGTTCAGAGTGTACATATATGATTAATAAAAACCAAAATACTGCATACAACACGTTAGATAATACTTTTTAGTTCTTACTTAACTTTTCTTTGTTACATACATAGGAGAGGAACTGAATTCGTTATTTTACTTAGTCTAACTCAATTCTCAACTCCACTCCCCTCTAACCACTTAGGCTAACATAAAGGCTTACTTTTTCATATGCCTCTATTTGAAAATTTTCGTAACATTTCTACCATCCAAAAATTCACTCTAAATTTTGGTTGAAACTTTAATTCGAAAAATAAACGTCTTTCTAAAACTATATGAACTAGATAAAACTAAAACACTGATAATCTGATCTGTTTGAGTTGAACAATTAGACAAACGATATTTGTTAAACACATGGACGTATCCGCCTGAGAGGCTACTTAGGCTAGCCAAGGGAAATTTGGGGAAAGAACTTGCTAAGTATAGGTCTATTAGCCTAAAAAAAAATATACATGAATGCATAAGGGTTACTACGTTGATGATTAATTTCATGTTCTTGAGTTGATTGCATATGCTTAACTTTACACTTTGAATATGCCTTCCCGAGTCATGATATAATGTTTAGAGATCAGTAACCTTGAATGTTAAAACATGAAGCACACTAGGTGTGCATGTTAAGGGGTTGTAAATTACAATCACTTAAAGATAAACTTTGTTGGTTTGCATATTTCTTCAATTTCAAACTTCATGTGCTTAGTGTAAGTCACTATTATACGTAACTGGTAGTTAAGTACTACACCCAAGGGGTTGCTCGATACCACAAAATAAAATGAGTTTTCCATTGTCATAATTGACATGCATGCAAGGAATGAATTTGGTTAAAACCTTAGCATCACTCATATTGATTTGTATCGTTGCTTGCAAGGGAGGTTAATAGTAGATCACTAGTTTAGTTTAAAGTAATTTACATTACATTTGAACATTTTGATTAATTTGGTTCACCACTTTATCAAACAACAAACTTCGCTAGCTACCATCACTATTTGCAAATACTCATCATGAGTCTATATTTTCTTGTGATTTTGTAGATTTGTGATTGTACATTCACATATCCCTAGGTGGTAAAAGGAATTCAAATCTTGACAATTAAACCCACAAATTTTCTTAGTCCATATACTATTGTTTGCACCACTTATACATGAAAGTGGTTTTTTCAATATTCTATTTGGTTGACATCTTGTAAAGATTTTCTCAACTTCTATCTTTATAACATGAAATAACTCGGATTATGAATTATTCTAGTGCATATGTTCCTAATGAAGGACTTAACGAGAATGTTAACTACATGTTATATATAGTTCTAAAATTTTGTTCATTTCATAATTGATTGTGTAAAAGAGCAGTTGAAATTACATACTTAGGCAATATCTCTTCTAGTTGTTGTTGAAAAAGAGTGTGATATATATATATCATGTGTATTGTTTGGTCCTAATTTTAATTAAAATTACAAATCGAATCCAGTTAATGTAACAACCCGTATTTTAATTATAATTTTAGCAATTTGAGTCACGACTGGCTAAAATAGATTTTGATTTTATTACCAACGACTGGTATTGTTTTCTAGTACTCAATAATTACAGTAGATTATTATTGGCATCTATGGGTCAATAAATATGAATGTGTAATGTAATACTTGTATCAATGTGCATTGAAATATTTTGAGGTGGACGTTGAGACCATTATATACATAGATAGATCACTATTATTATAGATGAGGAAACAGAAGGAGGAAGGGTCTGGAAGGGTCGGTTAAACCGACTGAATTGAGGATATAAAAGAGGGAGAAGAGAAGTCTAGAAGGGGGAAGAGAGAACGGGGAGAACAGAACAAACAAAGCAAAAAAAAGA
>NC_020491.1:4232669-4240858 GCF_000184155.1 Fragaria vesca subsp. vesca
GAAGAAGAAGAAGAAGAAGAAGAAGAAGAAGAAGAAGAAGGAAGAGAACCTTCCCGATCAATGGAAGAGCATAGATTCCTAGAATCATTGAGATTTTCTTTCCTTGAAAACGGATTTAGTGGATTGACTTTAGTGGATTGACTTTGAATCATCTGGTGTCTTATCATTCTTCAATTCTGGGTAAATGGTTTCATCTTATTAATTCCAGTATTTTCCACCCCATGGGTTGTGATCTTGTGTTTTTCTTATGCCTAGACATGTTATCCATGTTTCTGGGTTGTTGCTTCTGTATATCTATCTGGACTCTTAACTAAAGATGATAAATCATGACATACATATGTGATATGGTTTATTAGTTTTGTCATGCTTGTTTCGTATAATAATTGGTGATTTTAGATTGAGCCAATCACCCATTGAATTTGGATAACTCGATTACATTGTTGTATGTCATACAATACAGACCACTGATATCTTGGTTGAGTTGTTTGCAGCAGCTGCTGATTTCTTTTGCAGGTGGGAAGAAAAATACACAAAGAAAGTAAAGCTCTCTTGATAATTGAGTTACCACTTTGTGTGGGGTATTGGTGATTCCCTTGTCACTTCCTATGGAATGATGGAGATTTCTCTTACCGCTTAGTGCGGGGTTTACTACGCCTTACCATGAGGCATAGGGATAAGCAAGTAGGGATTGTCTCCCTTGGGTGAAAGACCCTAAACCTGATTGGGGCTCGTGGTGTTCGAGCGGATAATTAAGTACGAATTGTGCCTCCCTAGGGTGAAAGACCCAAAACCCAATCAGGATGCAGCGGTGTGCGGCGGATTACCGCTGTATGCGGGGTTTTACGGCCGCGTGCCTGGTTCACCGCTTTGTGCGGGGTGTCTGGATGATGATTGACATATGAAATAAATTGATGATGGCTTGCTTGCCCTTAAAGGGAAAGACCAGTCATGGTCATGGATCGATGGATATTGCAAGACCAATGATGGTCAGGACATATATGATCAGGTATGGTATTTTACTTGAGGTATACTTAAGCTTTTGGAATGTGTATAGATACTTGAGTGAAGCAGCTGATAAATAGATGCATCCATAAGTTTAATTTCTAGAATTTTGATTTTGTTATGTGGGATTTGTTTAGTTTTTTTTTATTGGTCATACCTAGGGTCAGGGTGTGACAGTTAATCCAGTGTGTAATACTTTTGGAAAATTCTACAATGTGTTAATACATGACATCATTAACATGCATCAATCTTATCCTAAAATTATAAAACGAGTCCACAAAGTCCTTAAAGTTGTAAATGAGTTTTTAAAGTTGTAAATATTCTTAGCTACCACACGAGTCCTTAAAGTAGCAATATTAGTCCTTAAAGTAACAATATTAGTCCTTAAAGTTATAATATGAGTCCTTAAAGTGATAAATACAACTTTGAGGACTAAATTACCAATTTAAGGATACATTTTACAACTTGAGGAATAATGTTGTAAACTTGTAACTAAGATTTTACAATTTTAATGACTAATATTACAACTTTGAGGACCAATTTTACTACTTTGATGGCCCATTTTTCAACTTTAGGACAAGTTGATGCATGTCATGCATGAACACACCTTAAACTTCCCCAATAGTTTTTGTGTTTGTTTTACTTAACATGCAACCTATATATATATATATATATATATATAGTAGACAACAGTCACAAGAGTATAATCAATCAAGTTATACATATTAGTAATAGAAGTAAAAGATCTATAGAGCTACAAGTATATGATTAAATTTCTTATTTGTTTGCTTTAATGACTGATATACATGAGAGATCGATAGGAAACTTACATGAGCAGCAAGAATGAATGGGAAAAATTCCAGTATAGCTTTGAGCCAACTTCCAAATCCAGTCTCTTTGTTAGGGTGTCGTTTTAACGCTGTATAGATACGATAAACCCTTGCCGTATATTGGATTGCAAACAAAGGAACAAGTACCATCAAACTGCTATAAGCACTGCGCACCATTATCTGGATACATTATACAATGATTCAAGTCATCAACTGGTAACTAAAAGTTAGTATTTGCTGTGTAACATGCATGTACTAAATGGAACGGTTTTGAGAATAATACTAAATGGATTAAGGTGCATATCATAGTGCATGTTAACCTGCAAACGCAGATTCATTGCCAACTAATTGGGGAAATGGGAAGAGCAACAAGAAAGAGAGGTTCTCGATTTTACCTGTGGAATGGGAAGAACAACAAAACAGTGAGCAAAACAAAGAGGAAACTGCCAAGAAAGGTTGAGTATCATTTCTTTCCGACGACGTGCTGCCGGAAGGCTTCTCCTCCTCCCGGAGATCTTAGCACCAAGTTTCTTAGAAAATCTCCATAGATACGAAGAAAGATCAACTGCAAAATGCAGGTCTGTGGTGTATCGTAGAACCAAGTATGCTGCCATCAAGTTCTAAATCCATATACTTCTTGTCGTCGGAGATATTCACGTAAAGGAACACAGGATCAATCAAGAGAGCAAATGCACAGAATATTGTAAATATAATATGATCCCATACGGAAAAAAATGCTGCTTCATGAGGCACGGCTTCTTCAGCTTTCCCTAAGAGTGTAATCATTCCTCTGTTAACGCTACCCATTTTGTACTTGGTGATCTATGTCCTCCAAATGATTGTAAGATATTCCGATCTGGAGTAATACTGGATAAGACATATAAAAACATTTCATAAATATATCGGTACAACACTCAAGCCACTAATGATCGAATATGGCATGAAATGAAGCCGGGCTCATATAAAGGATATAGTGGCTTGAGTGGTATTTCATAACATACCCCAAAAAAATCAAATTAATAAGAGTATATATATATATATATATATAGCTAGGTAGTTTGAACAATGAAATGACAGCACTACCGGCCGAATGTATCCTATAAATTATTAAAAACATAACATGATAACATATCGATGTGATTAGTGATTAATAATAGGATGACAAAGCATGGTACGTTTATACTATAAATTAATTAGTTAAAGAGACTTGCCGTATTACGGAGTCATTACGGGAGTCCTCCATGACTGGCCGGCCGGAGCTAATATGTTCTGAAATATTAACATAGATGGATCAAGGTAAGGAACTTATTTGAGTAGCTAGCACAATACTACCGGATTCTGCTATTAGCTAAATATGCTTGAAGAACAAATCTAGTAAAACTACGAAGTGTGTTGCTAACCTTGCCCCCGGAGACCAATGAGATTTACTTGCTTACACAAACTCGTAGTTAACCTTGTGTCCAATACAGGGTACCGGAGCAGATAGTGATGGTATATAATTTGGAGACCAAAGAAAAGCAATGAGCAGAACTGATGAATGAATCTAGCAAACCAAATGCCCTCCGAAACCAAATCCGAGACACCTACAATCGAATTCAATTTCAAGCTTGATATATGGTAATTGGTAAGGACTGGAAGGCAGCTAACCAAGGAACGGAAAGATACATATACCTGAGAGTTGAGAGGTTCCAGTGACTCGAACTTCATCTATTACAACTACAAGTCCACGTACACTGTAGTAGTTACACAACGACGATCGAGGTTCAAAATATTAAATAATTTTTTTCTAATTAATTAGGGTATCATTATCCACTTAATTGGTTTGGATTTTGTAATACCACTCGGGCTCATATAAAGGATTTATTTGATACAAATTTAAAAAGGGAATAGAGTTTTCCAACTACTTAAGACAAACAACAAGAGTAAGAAAGTAGGTTATGGTATTTTTCTTCGATTTTCTAAACCAAGTTGGATGATTTTAGGTAGTGATGTCCCAACTTCCATAGCGCCGTTGCTTTTGGTCTTGTAATTTTTCTTCATTTATTTATTTTAATGAGGTGGACTGGTATGAATCCTTACTTGCAATTGGCTGGCCTTCTACACGTACTTGCTACATACTTTGCTAATCCTTGTTCTTCAGGTTGCAGAGAAAGCAAACATTGAGGTATACAACAAAAAATGTCATCGAGAGAGAGAGATCAGTTGTTTGAGAAAATTATAATTAATGCCGTAAGAACTACATATAATAGGATAACAAGTCAAGGGTTTTAGATAATAGACACTTAGAAACATAGAGAACACTGATTATAAAAGCAAATATATCAAACTAATGCAACTTGATAACAAGATCTCACTAATTGTTGACACATAAAAAAACACAATTTCCTTTAAACCCTAGACGTACGGCAAATACGAAACTACAAATTATAGTAAAGAAAAAAGAATTGTTTTAGGTTCACTCAAAGGCCCGTTGGTTCTCCCTCCGAACCTCCTCTTCTTCTTCAGGACTGAAGTCGTTCTTGATGTTGAAAGTCTTCCGAATCTCTTCAGGAGTCTT
This sequence comes from Fragaria vesca subsp. vesca, assembly GCF_000184155.1. NCBI lineage: Eukaryota > Viridiplantae > Streptophyta > Magnoliopsida > Rosales > Rosaceae > Fragaria > Fragaria vesca. Next base: position 4,237,059 of record NC_020491.1, read on the forward strand.
TCCCTTGATCATGTCCGCGACTCTCTGGCAGGTCAGGTCCAGCAAGCTCTTGATGTTCAAATAGTTGGCTGCCATGATGACATCATAGAGTGTGTCCGTGTCGAATTTGACGAAATCTGCGTCCCATGCCTCAAGAGCCTCCTCGCCGCCCTCGCCGGAATCCTCTGCGTGCTTCTTGCAATACTCAAGCACCTTAGAGAGGGTTTTACTGGTGACATTAGGTAAAGGAATGGCGTTGTCGGCACATTCGTCCTCCACCATGTGTTTTATCGTCTGGGATTGGAGGACCACCGCCTCTTCAATCTCGAAAGTCTCTATTGAGACATCTGCGGTAACTAATCCCAATTAGTTATAGCTTGTTATCTCCACATTAATTGTAACAGTTGTATAATCTTTCTTTTAGCAGTAATTAGCTAGAATCAAGGAGCTAACGCATATCTCCTATTGTGTATATATTGTAACACTCGATTCATTGCAATACAATAAACTGATTTCCATCCATATCAAACTTATTATGGTATCAGAGCCAATCCGTTTCTGAGCCAAACCCCATAACCTTGTCGACAAACAATGACAGGAGAAGAACAGAAACCCCAAACCGACTCATCTTTCACAGAAGGGTCCGGCATGGGAGAATTCTAATCACCCTCTATACATCCATCACTCAGATCAACCAGGAGCGATCCTTGTTCCACAATCATTAGTGGAGGACAACTTCAGTACTTGGATCGAAAGCATGGACATGGCACTCCAAATCAAAAACAAAATTGGTTTTGTCAATGGAACCCTAACCAAACCCGTGAAGAATCTGGATGAATTGCTTCAATGGAATCGTTGCAACATTCTTGTCAAAACATGGTTGTTGGCATCAATGTCAGCACCAATTGCTAAAAGCTTCTCTCACTGCAAGGATGCAAGGACTGTATGGCTTGAGCTTTACGAAAGGTTTGGACAAACTAATACTGTTCAACTCTTTCATGTTGAGAATGCTATTCATGACTGTATCAGGGCTCTTCCTCCGTCACTACTTTCTTCACCCAACTTAAGAGCCTTTGGGATGAAAAGGAGGCCCTTTGCAATTTTCCTGCCTGCGTTTGTGATGCGGGAACAGAATTGAGGAGCTATATCGAGACACAGAAGATTATGAAATTTCTGATGGGTTTAACTGATGAGTTTGCCACAACTCGAAGCAACATCATAGGAATGGATCCTTTGCCTTCCTTGAACAAGGTGTACTCTATGGCACTCCGGCATGAAAAGCAAGCAGCTGTCTCGGCAAGTAAATCAATCACACAGCCATCGGACTCAGTTGCGTTCAGCGTGCAGCATCAACTCTTTCCAACGCGTGCGCCTTCTGAGCCTCATACCGCGCTCAATGATGAGCCCCTCACTGAGTCCTTCGCTGGTCATGTACGCCGATCAGCGCGAGGTTCTAGCAGCAACGACGCAAAGCAGCGATGCTCAAAGTGCGATCGCACTAACCATGCCACTGAAAACTGCAAGGCTCATTTGCGTTGTACAACGTGCAACTTCAGGGGCCATACATCAGACACATGCCGAGCCCATCTTCGCTGATCCTTTCGCAATTACAAAGGCCATACCTATGAAGAATGCCGGAAACGAAAAGCTATGCAATCCGGAGAAGGAACAAGCCGAGTGAATCACATCTCGGCCTATTGTGATAGCCAAGGCAATTCTGCCTCCTTTCCTTTCTCTGAAGAAGAACGTGCAAAGCTGCTCACTCTTCTAAGCAGCGCCAAAAATCTCAACCAGGACGGTAAAATTACCAATTATGAGGAACTTTCTGTAAGGCTGCTTCCCTAGCCAATAATTGTTGTCACACACCTACATGGCTTATAGATAGTGGTGCAAGTGATCATATCATTTGTGACGACAAATTTCTTAATTCAAAGCAACCTGTTGTGAATTATACTGTGCGGCTCCCCTCCGGTTCATCTGCTATTGTTACATATATTGGAACCGTATTGTTTTCATCCCAATTGAAGCTTGAGAACGTGCTATGTGTTCCATCATTTTATCTGAACCTGATATCTGTTAGCAAATTGGCTCGTGATTCGTTCTACATCACAATATTTCTGAGACAGATTTGTATTGTGCAGGACCTACGATCGGGGAAGACGATTGGGACAAGAACTGAGAGGGAGGGAGTTTACTGCCTTGATTATCATCAGAAAGGAACATGCAATGTGGCTCAAGTCCAAACGCCAGATCTTTGGCACCAAAGGCTGGGTCATCCATCACAACGAGTATTATCGTTACTTTCTTTTTCCAAAAACAATTGTGCACCAAATAATTGCTTGATTTGTCCTTTGGCTAAGCAAACTAGACAGCCATTTTCTTTGAGTATTACTTCCAGTAAAGATTGTTTTGAATTGATTCATGTTGACATTTGGGGTGGTTATCATGTCCCTTCACTCACTGGTGCACAATATTTCTTAACCATTGTTGATGATTATTCACGGGGTACTTGGGTCTATCTTATGAAACATAAATCCGAAACACGTTCAACTTCTTGTCAGTTTTGTTCATTTGGTCGAAAATCAATTTGATAAACGTGTCAAAGTCATTAGAAGTGATAATGGTCCCGAGTTTGCTATGCACGATTTTTATGCGTCAAAAGGCATAGAACATCAAACCACATGTGTCAATAATCCTCAACAGAATGGGGTTGCCGAAAGAAAGCATCGTCACCTTTTAAATGTGGCTCGTGCTATTCTTTTTCAAGCTCATTTACCAAAACGGTTTTGGGGTGAAGCCATTTTAACGGCCAGCTATCTCATTAATCGGACACCAACCCCAATTTTAAATGGCAAAACACCTTTTGAAAAGCTCTTTTTAAAGGAACCCACACATGATCATCTCCGAGTCTTTGGTTGTCGATGTTTCATTTCCACACATCCTTCCAAACCAAGCAAATTCGATCCCAGGTCAATTGAATGTATCTTTTTGGGTTATCCTCATGGTAAAAAGGGTTATAGAGTTTATGATTTAGAAGACAAGAAAATCATCTTTTCCCGAGACGTTATCTTCTTTGAATCTGACTTTCCTTATCAACACAAATCTTCACATATTCCTGATTCTCCTCCAAAATCATATCCTAATTCTCATCTTTTTGATTATGGGGAACCAGTGCGTGCCACTAATGCACAGGCTGTACAAGAGACCCAATCTTGTGCGGCATCAAATCCATCTCTTAATCCTCATGACACCTCACCCGCAATCACTGCCTCTCCTTCCGTTGAAAATACAAACACGGCATCTTCACCTATCATTCCAAATTCTCTTCCAAGTCTATCTACTTCCGCTGCTCACCAAACAGAACAATCTCATTCCATCTCAAACACATCTTCTCCTCTTCCAACTGACTCAATTTCCTCCACCGAAAATCCTTCTCTCGTACCCGATAATTCTGTCTCTCCAACTCAGCCTCCACAACGTCGTTCTACCAGACCTACAAGGACATCAAGCCTATTACAAGACTTTCACATCGAGGCAGCTCTCCCCTCACGTACTGCTCCATCATCTTCACCGACCGAGGTCTCAGGTACGGCTCATTCTATATCAAATGTGTTGTCTTATGATAGACTATCTCCTACACATCGAGCTTTTATTGCTGCACTAACCATGCACCGCGAGCCTACATCTTTCTCACAGGCAGTCCTTGATCCTAAATGGCGCACAGCAATGCAAGATGAAATTTGTGCCCTACAAGCTGATCGTACTTGGAGCCTTGTGTCACCACCAGCAAATAAACGTCCCATTGGTTGCAAATGGGTGTA
>NC_020491.1:4248540-4294924 GCF_000184155.1 Fragaria vesca subsp. vesca
TGAAACATTTGCGCCTGTTGCCAAGCTTACTACCGTGCGCATCCTTCTCAGCTTATCCTCTCTTCAAGGTTGGCATCTTCACCAACTTGACATTAGCAATGCCTTCTTACATGGTGACCTATACGAGGATGTTTACATGCAGCTTCCTCCTGGTTTCGGAGGAAAGGGGGAGACACGAGTTTGCAAATTGCACAAGTCATTGTATGGACTTAAACAGGCATCAAGGCAATGGTTCATCAAATTATCCAATGCTCTCAGGGAAGCCGGTTTTCAACAATCCTGGTCAGATTATTCTTTATTTACCAGAAATCATAAAGGCCATTTTACAGTCTTGTTGGTGTACGTTGATGATATAATTCTAGCAGGAAGCCATCTTGATGACATATCAAGCATGAAGAAGTATTTATCTGACAGGTTCAAGCTAAGAGATATGGGAGTGTTGAAGTACTTTCTTGGCATAGAAGTTGCTCGTTCTAAACAGGGCATTGTCTTGAGCCAACGAAAATATGCGTTGGAAATACTAGAAGATTCAGGTTTTCTTGGCGCAAAGCCTACCTCATTTCCAGTCGAGTATAACAACACTTTAACACAAGGAGAAGGGAAGCTATTATCTGATCCATCACAGTATCGAAGGTTGGTAGGAAGATTAATCTATCTCACCATCACAAGACCTGATATTGTGTATGGGGTTCATATTCTTAGCCAATTCATGGACAAGCCAAGGGAACCACATCTAGAAGCTGCTTACAAAGTCCTTCGGTATCTGAAACAAACGCCAGGACAGGGCTTACTCCTACCATCCAGCGGTACTTTACAATTAAAGGCATATTGTGATGCAGATTGGGCAAGATGTAAAGACACTAGAAGGTCAGTTACTGGCTATTGCATTTCCTTGGTAATGCGCCTATATCTTGGAAGACAAAGAAGCAGAGTACGGTGTCTAGATCCAGCGCAGAAGCTGAATACAGGTCTATGGCCTCTACTTGTTGTGAAATTACATGGTTGCAAAGCATTCTGAAAGACCTTGAACGTTAAAGGTACGCAACAAGCATTGTTATTCTGTGATAATCAAGCTGCTCTCTACATAGCATCCAACCCCGTTTTTCATGAACGCACAAAACATATTGAGATTGATTGTCATGTTGTGCGTGAGAAGATCCAAAAGAGGCCTTGTTAAGGCTATCCATATTCGAACAGCAGAACAACCTGCTGATATGTTCACTAAGCCGCTGCATCCTAAGCAATTCACAGAGCTCTTAAGCAAGTTAAGTGTAATTAACATACACTCTAACTTGAGGGGGAGTATTGAGACATCTGCGGTAACTAATCCCAATTAGTTATAGCTTGTTATCTCCACATTGATTGTAACAGTTGTATAATCTTTCTTTTAGCAGTAATTAGCTAGAATCAAGGAGCTAACGCATATCTCCTATTGTGTATATATTGTAACACTTGATTCATTGCAATACAATAAACTGATTTCCATCCATATCAAACTTATTAGTCTCATTGTCCAAGGTATGCAGGACTAGTATCTTCTTCGTTTCAGTAGACATTGTTATGAGAATTTGCTAAGACCGAGCTAGTGTTCTCCAAGTTCTTAATTGCTGATGAGAAGAACAAAAGGACCCCCTGCCCTCTATTTATACAAGGTAAAGTTTGAGTCAGAATTCCTTTTTGTGTGTGGGATAGGAAATCTAATGCGATTAGGATTGGGAGGGTCATGGGACTCATGTCCTACTTTGTTTTGGACTTTGGAAAGTGCATATCCCTTACCAATTCCCAAAACCGTAAACATAACTAAGAAGCAGAATGTATATGCTAGATTGCTAGTTAGGTTTGCATATAACTGGTCAAATCTAAACTACAACCAGACAACCACGATGTTTTGCAGATTAGGCCAGTAGATTGTACAAATATGCTACGCTCAAAGATATAATTAAAAGGGACAAAACTGTGTTGACGATTTTTTTTTCCGAGCTGTCGGATACTCGGATAGAACATTGCGAGGCATTGAAGTTTCTCTCATTTCATTTCTGAAAATCGGATTCTTTTATTTGAGAGTTCGCGATATAACTGCTGAAATGCATATTTTCAGTGTAACTTGAGTCACTTGACTGCAGACTATCGTTGCTAAACCACATCATGAGAATGAGGTCTTTTCTTCTTTTTCTGCTATTGACCTGCTCCCCTCTAAGCAAAGTAAAGAGGAAGGGAAGAGACAACAGAGCAATATCTCGATCGTATAACTAGAGCTTTGGAGTCTTCTTCTTCTTTTTATTTTTTTATTTTTTTTATTTTTTATTTTTAATAGGAACTAGAGCTTTGAAGTCATTACAGTACCATTGTAATATGTACGGTGCTAGACCAACATGTTAAGATCTTCGCAAGATTCATGTGCCTGATATTTCTCAATGGATATTGCATTCGGTCACAAAACGTTTGTTTCCTAAAAAAAAAAAAAGTCACAAAACTTTTGTTTCTTAAAAAAAAAAGTCACGAAACTTTTGGAAGCTCCTTTTTGTTGAAGGTTGAGGGCCTTTAAGGAAAATTTGCAATCACAATGTTTTCTTGTTCATCAAGAATCACACATACAACCGCCGTCCAATCTACGTCTCCCACAAAATCCCCAAAACCCTAACCACTATATAAGCCTCCCCCAAACCCTAAACCAGCGCGCACCTCTACCTAGCTTTCAGATCCCCCAGAAACCCTAACCTGCTCCCTCCCATGAAAAGTGAGAGGTTAAAGTGACGGCGCCGTAGCTAGCTGTCCGCCTTGACCGAGCCCTCAGCTTCGTTCTTGGCCCTCGTATTTCTCATCCTCTCATCTTTTCACTACTAATAACCCTAGCCTCTTAGGTTTAATCCGAGATGGGCAAGCTATCGAAGGCCGATAAGAAGACCAACTACGACGCCAAGCTCTGCAAGCTCTTGGACGACTATGGCCAGGTTCTCGTTGTCGCCGCCGATAACGTGGGCTCCACTCAGCTCCAGAACATCCGCAAAGGTCTCCGTGGGGACTCCACAGTCCTCATGGGGAAGAATACCATGATGAAGAGAAGCATAAAGATTCATGCTGCCAGGACCGGTAACGATGCTTACCTCAGCCTCGTTCCCCTCCTTGTGGTGAGTTTTGAGCTTCGTTTTCATTCACTCCACTGGTTTAATTTTTACTTTTTACCATTTTGAGTGACTTTGTTTTTGTTGATTTGGTGTTAGGGTAATGTTGGTTTGATCTTCACCAAGGGTGATTTGAAGGAAGTCAGAGAGGAGGTTGCTAAGTACAAGGTGAGCTTTGTTGATTTGATAGTGGTCGTATTGATCTTTAGTAATTCTTATTCAATGTCATAATATTGTTACTTTTGGTAGTGTATATGATATTGTCTCGGAGCAAATTTTGGAATGTATGCAATGAAATTTCTGTTGAGATTACTGTAATTGATGATAAACTATTTAGTGAGATAGATTTAACAGTAAAATGATTGCTTGGGGTAAGTTCTTCATTGAATAGCTGAGATTTATTCGGAGTGCGATTTTGTTAATTTGGGAATGTATTCACTGAGTATTCACTGAATTTTGATTATTATCATGAAAATCTTTGGTGCACTGTAACTTATAGTCCCATATTTTTTTCATCAAAATTCTAGTAATGTACTTGTTTAATTTAGTACTTCAATCTGGTGTTTAGTTTAGGATACTGCAATACATTGTTTGTTTATTTTTTGTGATACTTTGTATGTGATATAGTTCTTTGTTTATTTGTTGTACCAAAATTATATAATCCATTTCTAATTTGTATGATTGTATGTATAGGTTGGAGCTCCTGCTCGTGTAGGTTTGGTTGCTCCCATTGATGTCGTTGTTCCTCCTGGTAACACCGGTCTCGACCCATCCCAGACCTCTTTCTTCCAGGTCCTTAACATCCCTACCAAGATTAACAAGGGTACTGTGGAAATCATTATGCCTGTTGAACTTATCAAGAAGGGTGACAAGGTTGGATCTTCTGAGGCTGCCCTTCTTGCCAAGCTTGGGATCAGGCCATTCTCTTATGGTCTTGTTGTCCAGATGGTGTATGACAATGGATCTGTCTTCAGCCCAGAGGTGCTTGATCTTACTGAGGATGATCTCATGATTAAGTTTGCTTCTGGTGTCTCCAATGTCACAGCATTGGCAATGGCCGTTTCCTACCCGACAATTGCGGCTGCACCACACATGTTCCTCAATGCCTACAAGAATGTGCTGGCAATTGCTGTGGCTACTGAGTATTCCTTCCCCCAAGCTGACAAGGTCAAGGAGTATCTTGAGGTAAAATAACACTTGTATCATACTCTGTATCCGCAGCTTTAGTGTGGTTGCTTATGACTACCCATATCCTTTTTCTGTTCTATGTAACTGATTACGTTGAATGAATGCAGGATCCATCCAAATTTGCGGTTGCCGTGGCTGCTCCTGCTGCAGCTGCTAGTGGTACTGCTGGCCAGGCTGCAGCTGCTGAGGAAGCAAAGAAGGAAGAGCCTGCTGAAGAGTCGGATGATGATATTGGATACGGTAGCTTGTTTGACTAGGTTATGTTAAGTTCTTACAGATTATAAGACGAGACAATGAAGTTTTTATTTGATCTGCGGAATTATCGTTTGAGGATTTTTGTTATGAATTTGGGATTGTTATCTTTGGTGTTTTGAGGTTTTATTCGGTTTTATTGTTATTCTTCACTATTTTTACATCTATGGTGTTCTTGTTGGTTTGTTGGCTGCTGGAGCCAACGCAATTCATTTGAGCTAGACTTCCCGGGACATAGGAACATAAGGGGTGCACTTTGTGAATAAACTGTCTGATAAACTCATAAAAAGATCTCGGTTCAAATGGAGGTGTGTTTCGTCCTATCTTTTGTTGGCTCCCGTTTTGTGATGCTAAAGAGCTATACATAGATAGTTGATACTTTGTTCAAAATTGAATCCTCAATATATATATGAAAAAACCTAAATCTTGGAAAACTGTTTACCTCACTTTGAACTTTCTGCTTATGCTTCAGAGTTCAGACAACACAATTTCAAGACATCTAGCTCTGTTGTAATGGTCGTCCTTCTAATATTCTTAGAGATCCATGGATTCAAAATTTATTTTTGATCTGATTTCTGAAAGGGTTGCTACTGATCGATATTGGGTTCTGAATGAAACTGTCTCTTCGATTTTCTTGAAGAGAGGATCAGAGACTCTTTTGATTTTCATTTTCTTATCTCAAAGATTAATTTCTGAATTTAGGGTAAAAAGAAGAAATTGACCATAAAAATAAATGGCGGGCTAGGCGGATATGGTATAGAGCTAGGCGGTGCCCAGTTGACCCGGCCCAAAAAAGTCTCGTCCATCAATACAAAAAATTTATCCGGTGTAAAAAGAAAAAGTATAACGTAAAAATAAATTAGCGGGCTAGGTGGATTTCTTGTGGGGCTAGGCGGTAACCACGTAGGCATGGGCCCAAGCAGCTCATGGGGTCTACGTTTTATAAATAAGAGAAAAATTTAAAAAACAGTACATAATAAGTGGTTTATTCTTAATTTTAATGTTTTAAGTTTCAAAAAAATCATAAAGGTACATAACATTAGAATCACGACACATTTTTAGTACATGACGTCAATAACGCCGTTACTCTATGTAATTTCTTAATTTTCAAATAGTGATTTCGGGTTTTCTCCATTCTCTCTTTTCTTTATATTTGTTTTACTCTTTTTCTATTTATATACTTTTTTTAATTTTGTTAACTCAGATCATTATGTTAATGACTTTGTTGTTTACAAGTAGATCACTCTATTCCATTTTCTGTTTTGATTTTGGTCTTTCAAAAATTGTTGTTTTGTTACTAGTTCAGCAATGAGAATTGGATCTTCTGTACTCAAAAATGACTTTGTTGCTCCTAAAAAAAAAGTATTACTAGTTCAGCAATGAGAATTGGATCTTTTTTATTTCTCTCTCCTTAGTAATTATTAATTTAATAATTTATTACTACTAAATTAGGGAGTGACGGATTTGTCCCTCAAATTTTAACAGAAAACACAAAAGATAACGGAAGATATAACGACATGTACATATTTTTTTGGTTGAGATTAGAAGTTCATGTACCTTTATGATTGTTTTGAAAATTGAAACACCAAAATTAAAAATGGATCATTTGTCATACTGTTCTTAAAATTTTTCCTATAAATAAATCTGGGTATAAAACGGAAAAAGAGAACGTAAAAATAAATTAGCGGGCTAGGTGGATTTCATGTGGATCCAGTTTTGCCAACCAGTAAATTAAGGTTGGTGGTCATGGAGACCATCCAATCAAGAGAGAGAGAGAGAGAGAGAGAGAGAGAGAGAGTTGATTGGATGGTCTCCATGGCCACCAACCTTTGCTGATTGGCAAAACTGGATCCATTTCATGTGGGGCTAGGCGGTAGCCATGTAGGCATAGGCCCCAAGCTGGTCGAGATGTCCACCTTTTATAAATAAATCTGGGTGTAACAACAACTCGCAGATAACAACCTTTCACTGGGTGATTCTAACTGAAATTTTCTTATTATGCTTGTAGTTATAACTAGTTAACTACAACACGATTCCAAGACAACAAACAACAACTCACAAGTAACGAACCGAAACATAACTAAGAAGCAGAACGTATATGCTATGCTAATTACACGCAGATAGGCCAGCAGTTTGTACAAATATGCTACGCTCGAAGATATAATTAAAAGGGACAAAATTATGTTGATGATTCTTTTCCGAGCCGAATAGAACATTGCGAGGCATTGAAGTATTTATCATTTCAATTCTGAAAATCGGATTCTGTTATTTGAGAGTTGCCGATATAACTGCTGAAATGCATATGTTCAGTGTTAAGTCGACTGCAGACTACCATGCTAAACCCTATATCCTGAGAATGAGGTTGTTTTCTTCTATTTCTGCTATTAACCTGCTCCTCCCTCCAAACAAAGTCAAAGAGGAAGGGAACGGATAAAGGACAACAGAGCAATGCTCGTTTAAATACGTAGCGAAGTTCTTCAAATGATCAACTTTTAATAAATTTCAAAGATGTAAGATGTACAATGTGGAAGTAGAGAAGGGCCTATTTCGTGCTTGTGATGAGCCAAGTACCCATCTGGCCATCTATTCTTCGAGTCTATACTCTATACCTCAGTGCGTCTATCCAGCTTGCTTTGATCACACCTTCCAAACGCACAGAGAGATTCTGATTTATTGTATATCCCGGTAAAGTTATGTACAAATATATGGAAAATCACCCCTAGCTCATGTATAATTTTAGGAGCTTCTGTACTTTCAGCCCAAAACTATGAAACTATATAGACAGCCGGGTGAGGAAAAAGGAACTTACTTCCTCCTCTGTCAGAAGACTTCAAACTTTTAAGTGAAGAGCCGCTTCAAGCCGCACCGCATGATCACCATGTCATCATCTTCTGCTCTTCTGCTGCTTCATGGAATGCTCTCCAAGTGTTAGTCAGGATTATTTATCTTCCACATGCTTTTCCGAAGACAAATAACAGCATCTGACAAATTTCCCTTCATTTTCAGTGGTTTTGGGAGTTTACAAACTAATTTTTCTCATTTCTGCTCCCAACTCAACTGAGAATGGAAACATGCACTGTCCTGTAGTCTCAGCCACTTTCAAGGAGCCTCTTTAGAAACCAAAATGCTGCCGTCATTAAATCCATCGTTAAAATCCTCAAAGGGTGAGTCTTCACCAGAAGAATCACTTTCCACAGGAGAGGTCTCCCTCGGTGATGTTGGAAGAGATTCTCTCTGTTGTGAGGACGAACCTTACACAGACAAAAGAATGTTTCAGACTCAATGTTCAATAATTGTGCACAAGTTTCTTGAAGGAAATAAAAGCAGTGGAGAAAGTAAGGTAACAAGTACTCTCATAACAAGACAAAACAATAAAATGTTAAATTAAAAAAAAAAAAAATTAGCCAACCTTTTCTTGCACGGAATTTCTTTGTGTGCCGCCTGATAAGCCTCTTAGCTTTTGTTATAGTGAGCTGCCTAGCAAAGGGAGAAAACTCTGCATCACTTTCACTCCAATCTCCTTGGAAATCATTCTCAGCTTCACCCCTCATGGTCCGCAGCACGAATGCCTTGGCCTTACGACGCTGAGTATTGAAAAGGCCTCTTATGGATGTGACAAATCCATCACCTGCTCCATCAGTGGGACGCTTGAGGAAGGTTATTGGATGCTGATCAGATTGTCCTGGCTGGCCTTCATTGTCGCTGAAATTAAGCTCACTATCGGGAACCCCTGATCCACCGGGGTCTCTCTGATTGTTAGACTTGTCTTTGAACTTCTTACCCTAAAAGTTGGTTAAGAGAAGTCCCTCAATGAATTGACAATGCCATGGTAAATTTTAATCAAAACAAATGGAATCAAAATACGACAATGGTCAATGAAAGTTATTTGCTCGCTAGGTTTGCACAAATGAAGATATCTTGGTGGAAGTATTTGAAGAAAAACTAAATTATGAAGTTAAGACGGAGGGGGAGAAATTTCTCAGACTGGATTTGCATGAGTAGTAGGAAATACTATCAGAAAGTATAAAGCAGACCTGCATTCCTGTTACAGACTTCAGGACCCCCCAGATGATGTGTTTCTTAACACGTGAAAATAGTCTCCGCCAAGTACCAGTGAACTCAATACGGTGAAATGTATCCATTAGCAACTTGAGATCATTGACGACAAATCTTGATCCTTCATAGGTCACACATAGCTCAACCTGGAAAAGTATATTAATGCATATGACTACAAACATTAAACTGTTGAGATGACAGATCAAGAAACTGAACCAACCTGGCTTATCTTGATATTGTGGAACTCCATCATCTTTCGAGGCCTGCCAGATTTTTTTTCTTCTTGTGACTTTTGTACCTTCTTTTCCTCATGGGATGACCTGCCAGATTTTATAGCTTTTGGATCTTTCAATTTATTTTTAGAGGATTCATCTTGTTCAATAGACCCAAGAGGCCCACTAATACTCTGTAAGACAAGTTCAGTAGCAACTGATTCTGCAACAGTCTCTTCCCATGATCTGTCAAAGGAGGATGTTCTTCTTAACTCAGGGTTTCCACCACCCGCAGTGGGTGCTTTGCTTTGCAACTTTGTTTCCTGCAGATAGAAATTATTCAAAAGAAAAATATCATGAAAAATGCAGTTTCTGCATGAGCATATCAATGAGACTGCATCTAGCGTAACCGTGCAATAAAACATTCACTAACTAAATGAATATAATCCAGAAAAGGCAACAGGGATGTCCCAGCACATAAAACTTACAAGAGCATCCAGTGACAATATTGCCTTCATACACTCCAAAAAACACATATTAGAAGAGATCCAGGACACTCACTTGTACAAAATCTGCAGGAACAGGGGCTTGACTGGAACATGGGGCCAAGGCACTTGATTTGGATGAACCCTCAGACTCCTTCATTGTTTGACTGCTAAATGCAGACATGTCGGACACTAAAGAAGCTTTCTTACCACGTTTAGCACCAGTAGTTGTTGAGATCTTCCAAACTTCCTGCATGCCACAATGGGAACAACCAATTGATTTTAGCATTAATAACGAGTTCCTTACCATTCGAATTTCTCGGAACAGTCAAAAAGTTTAAAAATCAATTTTACGACCCACCTGCCGTCTTTGTGAATCTTGTTCTTCTTCTGGGAATAGATATCCCCACATCATTCTGTACATTGTTTCTGTTAAATGGATCTTGAGAGGATAAATCTCTACCTGCAGTGCAAAATTAGCATTTATTAGCACCCATGCAAGGATAAAAAGTTTTAATATTACTAAGATCAGGTAGCCTCTTTATTTCCCAATAAAATATTGGTTTTAGACTAGCAAACTATATTCCCTTCCACATAACACATACTATGTTCTCATGTATGAACAGCAGGCCAAATTTGGCAGGCATGTAAGCTAAGCTATTACGAGCTAGCAGGTTGCATATGACCATTGGTTTTCCAATACAAATTGCAAACCCTTGTCTTCTTCCATCAGTTGTATTATAATAGTACGGAACCCGGTCATTATTACATAACAAATTGGTGGGAGAAGGAAGGGTTTGGCGCTAGGTAAAAGTGTTTCAATGGCTGTCTTCTGGGTCATTTAAATGGCAAAGTACAGAGAAAGTACGAGAGAAAATATTTAAGGTGTTGAAACTAGGGACGGTTATGTTAATTCATTTACAGGAAGAAAGAAAAAAAAAATAGAAGTACCTCAAAAAGTTCCAGAGGAGAACTTCCATCCTTTGGAGCTCCCTGCTTTGCATCCACACGAAGCATAACTTTTCTGTAGCCAAAAACAAGAGCATATAATTCCCAATCTTATAAGTCAACATGTGAGCAAACATGATTCCTCATACTCGTAAGATTGTAAACTATGCACAAAAAATTTGGATAACTATGCAACAAAAAGGAAATGTACATACTTTCCCCATTCAGGTGGAGGATTCCAAGCTGATAAAAGCATATCCGATTTGGCATTTGGGAGGCAGTTTCTAACAACAAAATTCTTTGTTGTAAATTGTGCAACACCAACATCCTTGTAGTCACGGTCGAAGTCATAAATCTATGAAGAGAAAATAGGACAAGCACATCAGTCTTACGCGAATGATACTGGAAAATATATTAAAAGGACAACACTTCTTATGCAATTCAAAGAGTTGATCAAAATGATCAGCAGGAATAGAAAATGAAGTTGAACCTAAAGATGTATTTTTCACCATTTTGCAGAAATACTTGATTGTGGGTTTGGAACCCTCAAGCAAGAGATGATTAAATGCAAGAGAGTCAGAGAAACAAGACTTCTCACATTCATTTTTTGTGCATCCTTTTCACACTTACTTTTTTTCAATGACCATTTATAACAATGGAAAACATACGCACCTTAAGATTTGTACATTGAGGACTTATATTGGAAGTACAAAGCTTTTAAATTCCAGCTTCAAGACTAAAGCATGGAACCATCATTTTTTTTTTCTTTTTCTCTGAGCCCTTTGGGCCTCCACTTAACCAAAAAACAAAACAAAAACAAAGAAAGATTCAAATTCTTAAGAAGCTCAGTGCTCACCATGTCATTGATCTCAGCCTCGGCAAAAGATTTACCATCAACAATCATGCTCCAAACCACTTTGTTGATTTGCAAAGAAATACGCATAGCATAGGATGGACTTTTATTCTTCTCCTTTTCCATTAGCCGTAGCTGAGCAGCCTTATGTAGAGCCATTCTCAATGATGCATATGCAGCTTTCCGAGATTTTTTAGAATTAACCAGCTCTCTCTTTAGTCCTTGCACCTGGAAAAGAGAAATCTCGTTAGTTAATATGATATGAGTACTGACACAGAGCTAAGGCAAGTACAAGCATTGGATGAAAAGAGGAGAGGCATGGGATCGGGACAGCAGTAGTATCCTGAGAATATAATAGATTACTTTTCCTGTGCTCTTCACAGTTAAAAACTAAAGTTCAGTCAGTCTGTAAGTTCAGAGCTTTAAGCTTCTTCACACAGAAAGACAATAGTTTTAAGCCTTAGAATCCAATAAGACAGAACTTTCTAAATCCAGCGGTAGACGTATCATGTGCATACATTGACTCCCTCAGTAAGTAACATCTGGAGCACTACTGTAAAATTTTATTCCGTATTAGAAAGTGATACAAAGGTACTAAGCAGTATGTATTTTGAAGCAGACTGGCACAATATTTAGCAGGCTCTTGAGACTTTTCAAACACAAATGTTACTGATAAAATAAAATATGTAAAACATTGAATTAAAAGGCAAAAAGGAAGCTGGGAGATGCTCTATTCCTAGTTCTTAGTTTCGATGTTTTTCTGTTTGGGTCTTATGTAACCAAAAAAAGGCAAAAAGAAGACAAAGTTACCAAGGTTCTCTACAAAGTTTGTTTCTCACCAGAGTAGATCTTGTACAGCTTATCATCCACAGGTCCCCTTCCTTTTCTGGATATAGGTCACCAGTAGTATCACACTGAAGGGATAACTTCCTTATGTCCCCAAGAATCAATCTCTGGTCTCGTTCTTTTTTCTCAAGTTCCACTTTTGCAAGTTCCACCTCTTCAACACCATCAGGAACCACCTCGTCTGACTCCTCCTCCACATCTTCATCATCTTCAGCAGGTAGTGACAGACTACTTTTTCTAGGCCTGGATCGCATGCATAATTCTAGTCAATTTGAAGAATCCCATGACAATAGAATTTTACACAACTTTATAATAGTATTTTTAAACAGCGTTTAGTGATAAACTTGTAACAAAAAAAACACAGTAAACAAAGTGGACAAGGATTCCATAGAAAAATAAGCTATTCCATAGAAAAACAAGGATTCCATGGAAAACAATTGGGGAAACAGACAAATAGGCTTAAGCCAAGCCAGCCTAGAAAGAACCCTAAACTGCAACTGCTTTCCAATCTACAACAATTGAGGATAGAGTAATCTTTAAGCTCCAGACCAACTGTCTCGAAAAGTTCATCAGATCTGCACCAGTTTAGGCTAAAAAAATCCTATTGTTTCCTTCCATTTTACCACCCCCTCACAGCTCACACTACAGCCCCGAAGGACTTTTACCTTTTTTCCCCTGCCAATAAGCACAAAGTTTTTCAACTAACAAATAAATCCTCCCTCAGGAGCTCACCCAATCAAACTTCCCTCCACCTTGACCTGGGGGAGAACCTTTGCTTTGCATAAGAAATATTGCAGGATAAAAGATTGGTCTGTATAGAGCCATGAAAGGACATGCGAGTAAATTTCAGAAGACTCCAGCTTCTATCTTGTTTGATCCAGTTTGGAATCCACTAACCTTATTTCTAACACGAAAAATAAAGTGGACATCACCTCATCATCCTTTAAATTCCCTTTAGCCAGAGAAAAATCAGGAATGCAAGTCTTTCATCTCTTCAATTACAGAATATTGATAGCTTGAACAGTCTCTCAAAAAGAATTTCAAGAGTTAATCCCCAACTCAAAAAGCTTCCCAAAGATCTTACTTCCTCCCATAAACCACCACCATCTGATAACAGAAGGCCAATTGGCTCATTCCAGCTGATATGTTCTTCCAACAGCTTCTATTTCGGCCTCCCAGAACCGGCTTTGAATTCCAGCCGTCATCATGGTACCCATATTTACTTCTGATTAAGACAAGTCGTAGGTAATTGTGCACAACCACTTCATTTACAGACTGCATTTGACTTGGGAGCTTTGTAGATTACAAGCTACCTCCATCTTCTTTTGATAGAAATACTGGCATTTATTACAAAGATAGAGATGATAATCCACTAAAGCATTTCATCCATCTTCATGGTACCCATATTTACTTCTTATTAAGACAAGTCGCAGGAATCGAACACAACCACTTCCATTTTCAAACTGCATATGACTTAAGAACTTTGTAGATTACAAGCTACCTCCATCTTCTTTTGATAAAAATACTCGCATTTATTATAAAGATTATAATCCACTAAAGCTACCTCCATCTATTTAACACCAGATTCAAAACCTCAACCTTGCTTATCAACAAAGGAAGTACCACAAGGTCCACAACCCTTACCACTAGTTCACAACCCAGTGTACCCACACATTAAAAAGTGCCCCAAACGTTACCATATTATGTAAAGAGATCAAATTATTAGTACATTGATAGGACTATTTTTTTGAAAAGAAACAGCTTTTTATTGACACAAAAAGCAAAGAAATGTCACAACGCAGTGAAAACCAAATCAAATTTGATAGGTCTGACATAGTCCTAATACAAATATCTGGCATAGACCAATCAACCTAGAAATGACAACTTTTCAGAGATGTCAGACCCCAAATCCTATTCTAAAGCCACAACACAGTGAAATCCAAATTATATATATACAGTCCTTCTCAGCTGCGGACGTCCGCATTTATTCTTATGGTGCGGATTTCCACTTTACACTCACATTTTAATCGAATTTTCACATCTCCACCGTCTAGTATTTAGATACTAATGTATAGATCATCTCTACAAAATTTCAGCCAATTTGGTTATCATTAAGGCACTCAAAACTGCATTTTTCTGTTATAAACATGAACGGTTCAAGTTCGACAGAATTATGTTCATCCATTGGTTTAATCGAGTTTGAGTGCCTTAATGATAACCAAATTGGCTGAAATTTTGCAGAGATGACCTATACATTAGTATCTAAAGACTAAACAGTGGAGATGTGAAAATTCGTTTGAAAAGTGAGTGTAAAATGGAAATCCGCACTGTAAGAATAAATGCGGACATCCGCACCTTAGAAAATCTATATATATACATATATATATATGAATAAATTTGTAGATGCAACATAAAATTAAGAAGATATATATATTATTTACTCACTTAGGAAGTCGAGCAAAGAGAAGATTTGTCAACACATCTAGCATCACTTGAAACTGGCGAGAGGTCATTGTTGCTGTGATATTATGGGAATTGAAAGTCAGCTCTTTCAAGGGCTTCACCTGCAACAGGATGATTCAAAGATAAGCCAAGTGCTACAAAAAAAAAAAAACAAACAAACAAACAAACATTCAGATAACAGGCTGGGATAGCAGCATCTGTATTTGAAGAATAATTAGATAATTATCTACATATTAAACATATACACATAATGCAGCTTCATGCACATATCTACATCAGCAGTACTAATACCAGAATCTATATAAACTATCCATTGAACAAACAGGTAGCCAACAAAAGGCGAAATCACCTTCAACTCTGGAGTTCCACCTTTGTGCCTTGTGTAGCGAAAGTACATGTCACAAGGCATGAATACCCTTTCAAGCAAAGCACCAGTACGTTTTACTTTTGGAGAGCTTCTACGAATTTTCGGAAGCCACTGCAATCCAGCTCCAGGATCAACATCTGTTGGAGCAACATGAGCTTGAACATGCTCCAACATTACAGAAAACTCCATGCGTTTCCAAGTCATTTCCGGTTCACATTCTGGTATATTTACATTATCAGTACCAAGAGCCTTCTCAATCATCTCATAGCCAACATGAAGAACTGAATGAAATGACCGGGCCAAAACACGGCCACTAACAGCAGCAAGCAAAAACCTTCCCTGTTTATCACAGAAAAAAAAATGGTGATCCCCAGATGATATTACTTATTCTATATGCAAGTTTCAAACTATTTATCAAATGATATGGATGTCCCAAATCTGCACTTTGGTTTCTCTCAACTAGCCTTTACCCGTGCAAATATGCACGGTGTCACAAGATCACCTAAAATTAAGTAGTGACTATCCACAGTTATCTAGTTATCTCTCTTGTTTTCTCAAGTGGAATTGCAATTTTCAATCTTGTACTCCCACTATCTATCCACATTTATCTTCCTTTATGATGGTGATAATAAAGTCTCAAAACATTTTCAATTTAAAAAAAAAAAAAAATCTTCCATAATTATCTCTTTCTTTGCTATTTACTATAATAACCCTGAATTCTATTGTCGCAGTTAACTTTATATGGGCAATATAGGCAGAACACATTTTGGTGAATTTCTTGAACGCCTGGCTTTATAGTAGTAGAGATGAAGTTTATGTTAAAGCAAGTCTTTTTATTCATATTATCATATACCGGACAGAATGCTCGAAAGATCATTTTTTAATATTTAAAAAATTAGAAATGCCTTCTGGTTTAAAAATGATGTTGTCACCTCTCGTCCACAATTTGTGTCAGTCAAAATAGAGAATACTTAGATAAAATCATGCAACCGAACCCAATTTGCTTGAAACAGACCATCTATGCTGTACAGACACATGACTAATTTAGTCACCTTATATTGAAAAGGGTTTAGGGTCTAGAGAAGCCGAAACCAAACAATTTGTTTCATTCAAAATAAAGAATACTCAGATAAAATCATGCAAACAAACCCCATTTGCTTGATATAGGCAAATCTATGCTATTCAGACACATGACTAATTTAGTTACCTTATGTATGATTTCACCAGTTTGTTGGAGAACTGAATAAGTCAAATACCTATTTAGGGACCAGGAAAGAAACTTACATTAGCATCTTCAGAATGAAGATTGAATTGGGGCTCAATAACATTCACCATGAAATGACGAGTCCCGTCCTCCTCTGCATCTTTGGTGTCTCTATGCTTTTCTGCATGTATGGTAAACAAATGGCTCTTATGAGAAATCTGGGGTAGTATAATAACAATAGCGTACCCCCTAAATCAAAATACTACCAGGTCAACACATTGGATAAAGAAGTTTTCAGATCAATTTCAAGGGTGTTTAGAAATTACCAACTACACCAGATGCAGAGTTGTCAACTGCAGATGACGAGGTCTCCAATTTGACGGAAGGTGATGGACATGATAGTGAACCAGATACCTCAGCAGGAGCAGCACTATGGCTGGTAGGGCTGGTAGTGGTGGGCTTAGAGCTACCATCTTGCGGCATTTCACCTCCACTCTGTGACTGTTGTTCAAGTAATTTCTTTTGTGCCAACTGCCTAGAGGGAGATGGTTTGGGGGCTTGAAATGCTTTGGATAGACCACCAACAAAGGACCAAACAGCATCCCTATTCTCAATATTCCACAAAAGTTTGAGTCCATAAACAAATATACGTTGGCAATTGTCAGCTATTACCACATTGTATCCATCATCGTCACTTGGATCAGATCGGGTATGCTCGTCGCTCTCACTTCCATTTTCAAACTCGGACCTCACATAAGTCATCTCAAGATTTTTTCTCCCAGCCTCTTGCCAGGCTAATAAACTAACAGGATCAGCCTTCGGGGCCTGCCTTCTAATCGTGAAATACTCTGACGACAATAGAAATCCATCATCACGATGCTTCTCTGTGCCACTACTCATGTTGCTACTCTTTTCAGTTGGTACTCTATCTGTTGATGCTGGTTGCGAGTTTTTTATCGTCATTTGAACTACTTTTGCAACACTAGTGCTTTCTTCTTTGTTTAAAAAAGCCTTGGGCGTATGAAGGTCAAGGCCCTGGTAAACGAGATCAAGAGGTGCACGCTTGCAATCAAAAGTATACTTTTGCTTACCCCTGCTCGAACACATTTCCAATTTTAACTTTGTCATACTGAATGTCAGTCCTTTAGCTGGATCGTCATCATCTAAAGGTACATGCTTTATACAAGTAGGCGAAGCATCAACGCGGAGCATAAATTCTGTCATCACTCTGTCCAAGGACAAGTTACCTGATCTAGGGATTCTAGGAACTCCAAAACGAGGAAAACGAGCGAAAGCCCGCAATTTGTGAGGAGGAAGGTAATTCAGGTTATAAAACTTCAGAATCCATGCTAGATCATGAGCACCAATATTCACTGTTGGTGGAAGAATGGAAACATTATCTTCCTTATGAGGAGGACCATAAACAGTTCCATCTACATCTACACCATCTACCGCATTAGAATGTGGCGCTTGTTTCTCACGTAAGGGAGAGGGTCTAAGTAAGATATTCCAGCGAAGGGACAGAGAGGTGGATCTGAATGGATCAAACACCTTTTCACGAGGTTTCCCTTCAATAGGAAGTCCAAATAAATAATGATCCATCGGCTTTCCAGACTCACATTCCCAATCCATTGTAACTTCAACAGTAAATGCTGGAGCTTCTATAACAGGACCACATATACCTTTAGGAAGTTTTAAACCACGATTATTTGCCAGACTGTCCAAACTGCTTGAGAAAACCTTAAAATCATTCGCAGAAACATAGATACGACCATCTGACTGCTGGATCTCCATAGGACTCGCTGTTACTTGAAGTTTGTCAAGCTTTTCATAAGGATCAGTAGTCGCAAGAACATTCCATATGGTTTCACTAAAGAGAATCTTGATGTTTCCATGAATGTAGTTTCTCATATCATCCCACCATGGCAAGCTCTTTTCCTTCTTTGGTGGCGCGGGTGGTGGATTAGGGTCCCTAATGCAGAGATTAGCCCTGCGAAGAGCCACAGTAAACGCATAACTCACATCAGCGAAAGACGGTTCATATCCCACTCCAAAGGACACTTCAGCTTTCTGAAATCGTAGGGATAAATCTGTGAATGTTTTCATAGGTGGAGTTGTACCAGGAGCAGAACGAAGCAAGTGCACCTTTCTCCATTTCCCAATGTAGACATATTTGTGTACTTGAGGCTGAAAACTTGTTGCCTGATGCAAAGAGATGATTCCGATTATAAAAGTACACATGCTTCACTATATTGCTGTTCTACTTCTGAACCGATATTCAAATATACACATACTCAAGTCATAACAACAGATTAATTCAAAATGAAATGACACTGTTCCGTCGTATTTTAAGAGTGCCATAGACTTCCACCTGAAGTCTTAGAACAGGAAGGAACAGATATCCACACAAAAACAAAAGAACAAAAAAAAACAAAAACAAAAAACATAAAATAAAATATTAATCAGCCAATATTGGTATGGACCGGGTCACCACCAATTTTTATAATTTGCATCCCATATCATGAGAGACTTGGGGTGTCTGTATGATGCACTTACCCGTGGATTCAAGTATTATTTCATCAATTACAGAACATTCATTAAAACAGCAACTCCAAAGTTAAAACAGCCTACATGATCACATGAAGTCCACTCAATATAATTTACATCCAATGGATGAGCACCACCCAGGATGGAAAAAAAAAAAAAAACAAACAAACAAACAAACAAGCACAAATTAATGAGTAAAGGAAATTTACCTGCTGACCCAGCACAAGGCGACCTTCACATTTACCAGAAGTTCCGGACAAGAGAGGAAACATATAGTCACGTAGCTGAACCACGAGAGAGCCTGTGTGCAGAAGAATATTACCCCCATAAAGTTTAGAAAATGGTATATTATTTTCACGACAGACAGGATCCAGCATCTTTATAACATCTATGATCCCATCATCACCACCATCAATCAATGTCAAGCTTAGATCGAGATCTGTTGCTGATATGGCAAGAAGAGAAGTTCTTGATGTACTGGGCTTAAAACCAGCCTGAAACCCTTCCCTACAGGCACCTGAACCCTTTGATGGTGCTAGATTCTGACATGCATTGTAATAAGATCTGAATGATTGTTTATGAATTTCTTCTTGCATTTTACTAACTGCTGAAGGATCTTGTACATCAATCTCAACTCCATTAAAGGAAGTCTTTCTTTCTCGAATAGCATCGTTTGTTTCAGTGGATTTGGGAGTCTGGCTGACTTTAGAAATAAATTCATCAAGCAACTTCAACCTAACAGCTAACTCAGATGCCTCATTCTTCATTAAGTGATAGTGTTCATCAAGCCAACCTTGCAGTGGTTCTTCTTCGATATCAAAAGTTAACCTCCGTATGAAAAACTTTAGACACCCAAATCTTACTGAACTGGGCTTCTTAGCTTTTGAAGGATCTTTCTTAACCGGAAAGATAAGACTAGTTTTAGCAGAAGCTACAAGCTTTAGAGCACGCAGCATCTCTTCAACAGAATCATCAATGGCACGCAATTCTAACCTGTATGGTAAACAAATATGGACATCGAGGCCTTGTATTACCCAATCCCATGTAGTAGCTGGAGGTATTTTTGCATCAGGGGCACAAGAGGCACTAGGAATACGCGAAATTTGCATCCGGCTACTTTTGAGTATTCTGCACCCATTGAAACAAAGCAGGAATCCTTCCAGAAGTACTCCTATGCGAGCATTCTCGGAAAATATTGACTGTACCTGGACTACTGCATCAACTCCATCTCCAACCTCAGCATAAACATTCAGCATTTCCACATCAACAGCAAAGATAGATTCCCTTTTCTTTTGCTTGTCTAATTTTACTGGTTCTGTAATGGATTCTTTCTTCTGTTCAGAGTTGCTCATGCTAGATACATTTTCCATATGTTCTTTACCATGTACCTGAAGCTTCTGATTGTGTACCAGTAACTTCAATCGAAGTCCAAGTTCAATTAGTGATAAATGTACATCAGGCTCCCACCTAATTGTAATATCAGTAGCACTGAAAAGAGAGCAGACAGCAATCTCTTTAAGACCACCAGAACGTCGTACAAATTTAGCATTCTGCATATCAAACAGTACCAATTTTGGTGCAGGCTTATGTTCCTCCAAGTAGTCCTGATAGATAGATCTGGCTCTTTCAAGTTCAACCTGGGTGGACTGTTTTTCCTTGTTCACACATAAGCTGAAATGGAAGATGTCCAGAGAAATGGAATACTTTAGCTTCTTACAATCATCAGATACTGTGGACATTACTTCTGCAACCCGTTGAGTGCCATCAGCTGACTCACTTATAACTATTCGACCACCTTGTGATCCATAATTCACACGCTTGGGATCTGCGACAACCATTTTTTCTAAGCCCACCTCACCACAGAAATTCAAAGAACACCGTTCAAGATTTAGTTTCAATAGCCGAGTCCCTTTCCCTGATGATTTTGATGATCGCCCTCCTCGGCTTTGTGACGTTTTTTTTTCAGAAGACGACAAACTCTTGAAAAGAGCTTGAAATGACATGGCAGTTGATATAAACGACTCAACACGCTTGAAAGTAAAATAAACAGCCATACCAGTCACATCAACAGATAAAACTAATTTGCTTTTAGAAGCACCTTCTTCTGATGATTCCATGTCCTTTTTGCCCCAGTCTAGACTAACCTTTGCAACATTGACTATGGAACCAGAATTTGATTCAACACCAAAAAGGTTTTCTTTCAAGCATTGTTGGTATTCATCTGCCATATGCAAATTAAGTTCACCAAGCTCCATATGTACAGTGGTTCCGGTATTTGATATGTTATTTGCATATACATGTGATGATTGTGAGCAGACCTACATCAAAAAATTGAAACTTTAAAATCCTGTATGTTCATGCTTATTTTAGAACTGAAGGGAAGGAAAAAGAAAACAAAGAGATTCAAAAAAGAAAACATATACCGGATGACTTAACAATACGACTAAATTAGCAAATACCAACTTGAGTCGCCTACAGAGATGTAAATGTCTACATTTTCTTCAAGAAGAAATACATAAACATTTTAGTAGAAAAGATGGAATAAGGACAGGCACAGAAAGATGCTACAAATCTCAGAGACTAACAAATTATACACCGAAACACACAGCCCAGCAAGCATCACTTCTTTTACCGTAATAAAATTATCTACATTCTGACAATCCCTTACGAATCTAAAAATGCATAAAAACAATTCAGTATGGATGACCAACTAAAAATCCTCATGCGGAACCTATTGTCGGGCTGGCCTGAAGAAAACCAAGATGAAGCCTTTTCCTTATGTCACTGCCATTCATTCATATATCCCCTACAGTTTGACCAAAATAACACCTAGGGAACTCACCCATACCATGTGAACTGCTTAGGTTTCTCTCTCATTCAACCGTTAAGCAGTCAAGCTGGCTGCCTGAGTAGAAATCTGTTCCACATTAACACGCACCCTAACTACAGAATATAATAAAGATGAAGGGAGTACATCAGACTTTACTCTCATAAAGATGTTAACGATTTAACCAGTTTGACACGAGTAAATTAAATCACATGTGTAAGACTCATACTAGTGATACTACTACTGAGCACTAGCAGAAGAATATCTCTCTATAAGGTGGTTTTAAATAGATATAAAAGGACATCCTAATCATTTATACATATTCTGGGGATTTTTGCAATGTTGGTTTCTTTCTGTATATTGCTTGCATATAGGTGTGAAGCCTCCCAGAACACTTATTTAAAGAAGTAAATGCAAAAGAAGAGCAAATAGGAACAGCTCGTTGGTGAAACCCAAAACATTACAATGACTATAATAAAGCTAAATGGATGAACACAACACATACATGATACAGTGGCAAACCACCGAGGCTATGAAGCACAATTGTCATCTCAGGGGCAGAAAAGGTACAAGTCCACATGATGATATTGGTATCGGTTGTTGGAGGTGTCTTGTCAGGAGTAGGCGTTTCCTCCCGAAGTACCATTCTTTTCTTTTTCGAGAAATGGAGGCGCAACAATGGTTTTAATCTGTTCATTATAACGTTGCATTGAGTACCACCCAGCTTTACATCAATTTCAGCTCTAATAGGAGAGCTTGGCTGAAAAAAAAAAAAATCAAATCAAATAACTCTTTGAAGTCAAATAAGATGATGATGAACCATATCATAAATGAAGTGCTTACACATTAGTTTACCAGTGTGCATTCCAAAATACATATGCTATCTCCATTATATTATGAATTACAACCATCACTGAGAACATAGATTGAATTACCGGTGTACTTCCTCATTTTTTATTTTTCCCCTCTCCATCAAATTGGTACATACTAGATTACTAGAGCATCTAATTTATATAGGTAAAAAATAATCAAAACATATACACAGCTGTAAGCACTCTGTATAAAAAAAATAAAAATAAAAAAACCACGACCAAATAATTCATCAACAGTGCTGATATCAATGGTATAGACAGATCCAGTGCTTTTCCATATTTATATGTTTAACTGAGCAATATCCCCTACAACCTAAAAACAAAATGTCTGAAACATCAAGGCCAGAAGATATTGCAAAACTTAAACCGAAAATATTACCTGTATTGGAATGTACAAAAATGAGATTACATCCAGTTTTAGTATCTCCAAAACAGAAGTGCCAGCTTCTCTAAGCAGCTGAAATATAATTCCAAAATCGCTGTCAATGAAGAGGCCAGAATGACGATGAATATAAAATAAGACCGCTAAAACCACTTATAGAATTCAATAGTGAGACCCGTACATGAATCTCACTGAATTCTAATTGAACATCAAGGCGTGTGCTTTCTCCGACATCTTCACTTGATTGTGATTTGCTGCTTTTCAATTGGATGCCCATGATGTTATTTTCAAAAGCAAAATCATGTTCCCGATGCTCAAATCTCATGTCCAATTTTGGCAAATTGAAAGAAACCTACAGTATAGGCAACATATTTTAAATTTCTGAGTAAACTATACGTGTAGATGAACAAGATATCCCATGATGACAGCATATTTTAAATCAGAAAACTTTACATATTTTAATAATAATATCAACAATCCAACGCTCATGACTTGCAAACAAAATTTTTTTTTTTTTTTTTTTAAAAAGTTAAACAGCTTTTTATTTAAACAAAAAGCAAAGAACAAGAACAAGAAGGCGGACAAGGAGTCTGCTTAAAACGAAAAGAGGGCAGCTAAGACTAAAAGCATAGTAGCTCATCTCTAGAACTAAAGCTAAACATAGAGATTAAACTACAGCAGCTTCCCAGTTAAGAATAATGGATGGAAAGACTATAATCCTTAAATTCCTTCGAAATATAAGCCCATAAAGATGCCCAAAACTTGACTCTCTCCCACAGGTCTTCCCTCTCCACCCCATTATAGGATTCAAATAGTCTTCCATTTCTTTCCATCCAGACCACCCAAATTACCGCTAGCACCCCACAACCCCAAAGAATTCACTATGTTTGCAAATTATTATGATTGCAAACATAATAATTTTCACTATATTTTAAAATATATTCTATAAGAAAAATCACCAACCTTTTCAGGAAATAAAGCGGTGCATTTGGAGATTGTAGCAATCATTTGTTGCTTTTTCTGTGCTTTCTTAGAAGCAATAGAATCGATTGTGGACTCTATAGCTTTATCAGGGTCAGATGAAGTCTTTGATGAGCTTTTGCTCTTCGATAGTAGCTCCTCGTTCAGGTTCACAGTGACCTCTCCACAAGACATATCCAAATTCTTGAAGATTACACCAACTTCCCTACAGCCAATTAAGAAAACAAAAGGATATTAGCTGATTAATCAAGCCATGTCATTGGCAAATCTTCAGTGAGAAGCATCATTCCAAGTGGAGTATATCTGTTCAAATTGGAATATCCAAAAGAGAAGTAAAAGGTAACACAACAATGAAATAAGATAAAAAGAGACTGATGATAAACAAATTTTGACTCCAATAACAAAGGCATGGAATTTGTATCTATATGAATAAACATATTTTGCTAAGGGATAATACCTATCATGACCAAATTCACATGTGAGTGAAAATTCTTCACAGACAAAAAGAGTAGATGACCTGTCCACCAAAGCAGATGATGACTGGCCTACAGAAAGGGTTTCTCCGGTGCAAAAAGTGGATGACAGGTCACAACTAGCCCGTGGTTCATTCCTTTGAACAACAATAGGTAATATCTGTAGCTTGACAATAAGATTTTGCTTGGATGTACCATCTTTAGATATGTCCACTTTCAGTTCCTTTACTTCAAGTGAAGCTTTAGGTGTCTGCAAAATTTCAAAAAACACATATAACACCTAAAATGAAATGTTCAAAGGAGCAACAGAAAATGTAATCAAAAAACCACCCATTCACCAAACGAAAAAGAAAGTAATGTGAAACTGACTTACACTAACGACAAGAGTGTGCATTTTATTGGAAAATATGGTTCTTTTTTATAAATAAAAAAATAAAAATTACAAGGAAAAATTATAATCATAACAAGTAATAAATGGTGATTCATATTCAATTATTTTTAATTATTTAAACTTAGAAGTGATTGTACTATTAAGTCATATTGTACTATTAAGTCATATCGATCCCTTTAAAAGGTTGTATCATCCAAAGCATATTCACGCTTTTTATAAAGGAACAGTATTTTCATCCAGAAAAAAGGGCATGGGACATTACAACAATCAAGGCTGCATACCTTCAAAATCAAGTCTGTGATGGAAACAGATAAATATCGAGCAATATTGGCTCCTACCATCCACTTCCCGCGGCCTGAATTGCGGGGTTTTCGAGATCCAGACTTAGGCTTGGCCTTTGCCTTTGCCTTTGGCGTACTCTTATTTGAAGACCTCATTACAACTTCTAAGTCAGATATTAACACTTGCAACTTGGGATCTTTAGAAATAAAACCAACCCCTAAT
The DNA here is from genome assembly GCF_000184155.1 of Fragaria vesca subsp. vesca. Taxonomy (NCBI): domain Eukaryota; kingdom Viridiplantae; phylum Streptophyta; class Magnoliopsida; order Rosales; family Rosaceae; genus Fragaria; species Fragaria vesca. Next base: position 4,273,514 of record NC_020491.1, read on the forward strand.
TTGACCAAGGACCGACGTATGCTGGGTTTTATTTCACCAACAGAAATAGATTCAATAGGGCCCTGCAAAATTGACATAATTATTAAACAACGAATAACATCATCTTATAGGTAGTAGTCTACTGAAGAAAAAATTTGGAAATGTTGAGAACCATATTTGAGGCGAGGAGGAAAGAGCAACAGCAAAGCTCTCGTTAATTGCTTTTAGTTCATACAAACCAGGTTTTCTTCAGACTTTCAGAAAACAATCTACTTAACTAAAGAATATAATTACCTTGCAGAAGAATAATTGATCTTAATGTAATACGCAGAAGGGCAAAATATAATGTTTATATAAAGGGGCAATATACTCTTTCATCTGACACTGATTGAAATTGCATACCAAATATTGTAAGTAATTCTCTAGACAGAGATATCATATAAACAAGCTTTCATGCACAGGCTCTTGCTTCGTATACAACTGGTTTCACTGCTTAACCCCAAAAAAAACACAAAAAAAAGCAAAGGCACTTCTCCATTTAGACATAAAGTATCACAAACTTCAAACCCAAGGAAAGCCAGGCCTCAATGAAAGAACAATAATCATTCATTTCCCACAAGTGGAATAGCATTGAGTGGCTTTAGGGTTTACTACAAGAAATGAAAAGCTACAACTACAACGAAAAGCTATTGAGTGGCTTACTACAAGAAATGTGATTCCGACTCTTGATAGCATGGATTCAGTAAAGAGCCGAAGAGTGATGCAACTAAACCTTTTTTGTATAAACTTATATACATAAATATAAATTTATTTATCTAAAAAAGTAAATAAGTAGTTCTATAAGAGTAACATTCAGATAAAACTAGGAGTGCAACCTCAAGATAGAACCAAAACTGCAACAGTCTGCTCAGCTAGTAAATCTCTTTGAAGTTACCACAACATCTCAACTAAAGTCAAAATAATAGAGCAGGCCACAAAAAGCAAAAGAGGAAACCTTTTTAAACTTCACCACGATATCCCTAACAAATACCCATCCAGCAACCCGAAATTGAACAGATGCTCCTAATACGCGGCTTAAAATCCAAGCTATAAACCTTGAAGCAAATCTGCAAAAGATTGTTGTAAAAAGCTTAGCGACCAATACCAATATAAAAACTTCAAGCACCATATATGTAAGAATGAAAAGGAGACGGAGCATGATAGAAATTACAAAGCAATCAAAAGCATTTCTGGCTATGGAAGAAAATTAAACAACCTAAGGAAAGGCCAGACTACATTATCCTCCTCTCAAGGTATTCACTCAGCAGTAGCACTCCCAGATAACAGTAATGTGTCCTTTCAAGTGTTTCGTTTTTCCAATTATTCTGTTTTCTAACTAACTTAACCTCGTTGCCATGCTGCACACTCCTCACACATATGCAAAAGTCTCTCTTGTAACATCTAAAATCCGCAAAATCGCAACTAAAATTTCTCTTCATTTCTTACTAACAACACTCATATAACAGATAAAAGATCAGAATCACACTACTGATCATTTCTTTTCCGTTTCAATTCCGGCAGAGTTCCAAAATGATGACTGTATATGATTATTCAAACTGTTAAAATCTTTAAACATTCCAGTATAATGATATTCAAAATTCAACGAAACTCTCACTCAACTCGTCGAATTCTAACTCCACCTCACCTAATCCTAATCCGACTTCTTCATCATCAGCTTCATCAATTCCGAAACCAAAACACATAGATATAGTCACAATTTCACACACAAAGAATTACGAAATGCGAGAAATGAGGAGCGTACATGAAGACGAGCCACAATGTGATGCAGAGGATCAAGAAACCGAAGAGGAACTTGACGGGAGAAGCAGCCATTGGTGCGGTTGCAGGTCGCCGCGGCGAAGAGATCGACGGCGGGATTAGGGAGTTGCAGAGAATCGGAGAAGAAGGCGAAGCATTCTGTGCTCATAACTCGGTGGTGGTCATAGTCATGGAAAAACCCTAGCACAGCGAAATAAAGGAGTTTTGTGTTTGTTTAAGGCAAAGCGAGACTGGGTCTTCCTGGCGTGGCGATCGGAGGGCTTGTAATTTTGATGCAGAGGAGAGAGAAAGTGGAGCAGATCCGATCCGTGAGGTGTAGAGAGAGAAGGGAAAGGGGGGTGGGGATCAGGTGCGGTCAAGTGTACGGATGACTTGATTCTCTCTGGGGCGTTGTTATTAGCCGACTTCCGTATCAGAAAAAAAAAAATAACCGACTCTTTAGAGAAGGACATTTTAGTCTTTTCCCCCAACAAAACCCAAGCTCCTAAAACCCTTCTTCTGCTGCCGCGTGCCTCGTACACAGCTCTCGCGTTTTTCTTCTTCCTCTTCACCCTCTCGTGTTCTTTTTTGGAGCTCGGTTTTCCAGGTATGGATTCCAAATCTTATTTGATGGGTATTTGATTATGTATGCTTCTACTTACTCTGGAGGTGGGTTTTCAATTTTATTGTGATTTTGTATGCTAATCTCAGTGTTTCTGTAAAGCTGTGATTTTTGATGCATAAACTAAGTTTCAATGATTCTGATGTTTATCTATGATCTTTGGGCATGGAAAATATTTTTACTTCTTTTGTTTGAGTTACCAGAATCACTAAATTTATTATTAGTCTTTGGCACAGTGTAGAAAAAACTGAAGCTTCAAAGGTATGGAGGATGCTTCAAATTCAAAAGGAGGCCAGGAAGATATAATAAACAAGTCAGTCTAATTTTAGTGAAGGTTGAACTAATGGGTGGGGAGACATGTTCAGCGGTTAAAAGTTTTGTTTTTAATGCTTTTGTTTTCACAGAGAAGCGCCTCAGCTTGTGGCTGTGTTGAAGGAAATGAAGGAAGGATTAGATGTAGTTGATTTCAAAGTCAAGGCTTTAATTGCCAAGGTAGGTTATCCATGTTTGTTCTTACGGAAGTACTTTCACAACTCACATATAGTGGTATATGAAGCGGCTTTGTTTATCAGGTGAAAGAAAATCAGTATCCTACATCCCAAGGGTTTCACTATCTTGAAGCCAAGAATATGCTGCTTCTGCACTATTGCCTGTCACTTGTCTATTACTTTCTTCGCAAGGCTGAAGGGCTCTTAATCAGTGGACATCCGGTTGTTCAGAGCCTCGTTGAGACAAGGTTGTTTCTGGAAAAGGTCTGTGGCTCTAGGGATTTTTCTTTGCTTCCCCCTGTAATTCGCTCAATATGATTACATGAATGTATCAGTCATTACTCAATTGCCACACTTTTGTTTGCAACAGATTCGACCTATTGACAAGAAGATGCAGTACCAAATTGAGAAGCTGACCAAGGTTACAGCGTGCACAACTGAGAATGCACAGCTAAGTGAGAAGCAATCACAATCAAATAACACTAAAGATTTGTTGAGTTATCGCCCAAACCCTGATATGATTCCTAGCAAAATAGACACAACTTCTGAGGTGAAGTGCATATCACTACAATATTTGACATCATCTTTTGCCCCCATGTGAACCATTGTTAAAGTTCGTTTGTATTCATATATTGTAGGATCATGGCAAGTATATACCACCCAAAATTGCACCAACTTCAATGGAGAAAGATAAGTCATCAAGATTCGAAAGAAATGCACTGAGAAAGGAAGAGAACACCATACGACAATCTAAGCATAGTCGTTATGTTAAAGACATGGTTGATGATTTCGAAGGGAGACCTGAAGAGGTTTGTAGTTTCCTGGATTTATTTTTTTTGGGGGGTGGGGGGGTTTATTTGGTATGAATGCTGTATTTGCTGTTCTAAGTTTCTTTTCTTTGTTGATGTCGAATACAGATTGTGGATGGTTATGGACCTCAAAGTTATGAAGCAGAAAGATTTAAGGCAAAGCTGGATGAGCGTGCACGGCAAGAAGAGGAGCTCTTTACTCGTGCTCCTATTACAAAGGAGGAGAAAAGGAAGGCAAAACACTTATTAAAGTCGAGTAATGGGTAGGCACCATTAGTTTTGTTTCCTTATTTATCATGCTGTATTTATTGGTCTATAGAATATGTCAGTGGCTGACTATTGTCAACTTGTTTCTATCAGGTTGCTTGGTTTGACCGAAAATTTCTTTGACGAAATTAAAAGTCTACCATTGGATGAGGGGAATGATGAGATGTCAAGTTTTAGTAACGCTAGAGATGGAAGAGGTGGAAGAAGCGGAAGAGGTGGAATGAGGGGCCATAAGAAGCGCAAGGTACACCATCTTATATGAACCATCAAATCAAATATATAAAATGTGTACTTGGTTCCTCAACCAATTTTAATCTGTGAAGTTCTTTCTTTCATTTGGACTGTTATCTCACACTAGTGTTTTGACTTACTGCTGATCTACTTGTTTCCAATCAGTGGGTGGAGGTATTAAATAGATGATTTCATAGTATTGTTAACTAAGATAAATCGAGTATGAAATATCATGCCTATCAGGCACTGAAAAGGCAGGTCTTTTGGCATAGTTTTGGTTTCTGAGCCTTAGTTGATTGCTTATCGCACCATGTTATATAGAGTAAAAACAACCAATAGAAACCTTCTATCATTCATAGTCATCTGAACTCACCTGGGAATGACTGAATTTTGTTTTTGTCCTTAATGGTTGCATATGTGCATAATCCCTGCTGTTTATTAATGGCCTCTAGACTTTCAGCAGTTGTGAGGTTTAATGTCTTTAGATAATCATCCGAGTGAATCTGTAAAAAATTTATCCTTCACCTGGTTCGTCATCATTATAGTTGGCTGAGTAAGAATAGTTGTTAGATTACGTTTTAGACCGGTTCATTTCAGAAGAATGGGAATATGGGGATTTGATTGGAATTGGAGCCTTTTGATTTCACAAGACAGCCCTTAGATACTTCTAGACATGATTACATACCAACTGAAGTGAGGAGCCATATTAAAGTAGTTATATATTTTTTTGCACATGACAGCAGTAATAACAAGTTTGAAATTGGTGCAAGTCCTTAAAGGAATTTTTCGATTATCAAGTTGATTGTGGTCCATTTTCAGCTTGAATAGCTCCATATCCTGTTTAGTTCATCGTCCTTGGTTTGCATAATTGTGTAGACAATTGACCGTCTTGGCTCATATTGCAGATGAGGCGTTGAAGGACAAACTTATGCAGCTTCGTAACTCATTTGCCTTGGTTTACCTCAAACAAGCTTCATACATGGAGTGGAACGACTATCCATTTAGTGATTAGAATTAGTTTTGTTGTAATCTTGCAATATGGGTACCAACACAGTTTTGACGAATTGGTTTAACACAGCGTATTTATTCCCCCTTCATTGTTTTTGACATTTTACTGCACACAACTTACTGCCGTACATTATTGTTGTCCAATGTATCTTACTGCACACGTGCTGGTATTTGACTCTCTTTTTTTCGGACAAAATGGTTAATGATAAAATTAAAAGAACATATGGAGATGACGAAAAATTTCAAGAACTTTGCACAGTTTTAACAATCATGAATTCATGATTGCTTTGAGGATTAGACATTTGTAGAGAGAACTCCCAACTCCCAAGACTTGTTTGGAGTTTGAATATGCAGCTCCATCCATTACTGCTCATCAAATCTCTGCAATTTCATTGATGACTTCCGTCGTTTCTATGAACAATTCACTTGAAACACCCATTTCAGCATATGCACATCTTTCACAAATTTTAACAAACACAACACAAATCTACTTATCCTTTTCCTTTTTTATTTAATCACATTCACATCAACTCAAAATTTAAATACACAATTTACCGAAACCTAATCATTCTCACCATGGAGTTTTTCACTATCGATTATTCTCACTGCAATACTAAACTCAGCTTAAGGAAAAAAACGGATTGGATTTGGAGACGTAACTAATTAACCACGTAACATCTCACAAAAATAATTTTAACTAATTTTGGAGCAATCCTTGGCAGGCTGGGGTATGCTGTACAAAATAAGACCCAAGACAAGAATTGCACTACCAAAGAGGAAAAAGGGGCTCAACGTTGCACCCGCTTCAAGATATGGCAATGGAAGGGAAAGAACGTAAATCGAAATTGGCACTGAAATAAACAGAAACTCTGTATTAGCAAAATTTTGTGCCAAAAAAATAGATTCAGGGATATATTATAGGAATCCAAGTGAGAGAAATTGGAGAGAACCTGACAACATCACAACAAGCGAAGAAACAACCGCTGAGGAAATCTTTACCACATTCATCAAGGATATATTGAACAATAGATTGGTAGCTACATAAAGCAGGGGGAGCAATGGAGCTCCGTTACAACCTGAAAGAGAAGTGAACAATTAATTTTGCAAGAACTTCTGGAAAAACTTCATGAAGTTTTGAAGTCTTGATTCATTACAACATGAATGGATTAATCTCTTCATGCTGCATGCATCATGAGAAGTACCCCCGTCATTGTTTCCTAGCTATAAGATATGACTCTTCTCTTCAAAGCCTAATGTTGACTTGTATATATTTCTCATGAGTTATTACATTCAGAATAATGTAACTTCACCAACCTTCTGGTTTTAGTGTACCATAATGTCTCTTGCTTGCAATGCAACAATCTTAAAAACTATTCTATTGAACTAGAAGAGGTATGGGGATCCCAAAAGGAAAGAGGCAAAAATAAAAATAAAAAATAAGTAGAATAGAAGATAAACTGAAAGAAAATAAAATCAGATACAACTACTTGCCTGATGCACCAGCTCCAATATTCAAAAAGCAACCAGCACCGTCTTTTAGATATGTAGGAAGTTGAGCAAATGGTATGCCTCTCATATTTGATAAGAAAGGTAAAAAAGAAGTACAAAAAGCGCCTACAAGTCAAAAGAAATTAAGGTTACCAGCAGGATTTATTATTCTACCCTCAACAGAAAAAATAAATATCTTGATTAACCGGGAATAAGTTACTGGAGACTTTATCCTCTAAGTTAACTATAGCTAAACCTACTGGTAATGGTCAAATACACTAAACAAAATATCAAAAATGCATAGAACCAAGTTGTGGTGCTGTTTGAATCTCATCTGTAACCTGTTTAGTCTTATCTCTAGAGTCCGGCGAGGCTCCGGCAAAGTCTTCTCTCTCTTCCATTTTCTCTCTCTATGCATGTTTAAGAGGTGAGGGCAAAATAGTCTTAAAATAATATGGTTTGTTAAGACTTTAGTAAAGATTTGTCCATTTGGGCACAAAAAAGGTTCTTTACATTCAAATGGGCTCATAAAAAAGATTGTCATTGGAATGGGCAATAAAGATTAAAATTAGTACTAAATGGGCATTTGCTACTAAGTTAACTAGAGCTAAACCTACTGGTAATGGTCAAAAACACTATAAACAAAATATCAAAGATGCATAGAACCTAGTTGTGGTGCTGTTTGAATCTCATCTGTAACCTGTTTATCAAGTTAGTAGGGATTTTCACCTAAAGGCTCCTAAAGTATCTCAACAGCTCCCACCTTTCTTATCTTCATATTATCTCCCTCTTCTAGCTCTCTATATCTCTCTCTCATCATATATGTCACGAATACTTAAAAGAGCATTGAGTAAACTTTTACTGTTGGATACTTGGGATACAAACTCAAGTACATAAAAGGACCGTGACTCCAAATAAATAAAAATGTGGAACATTTTTGACAGGTTAATGTTTGAGGTTAGGAATATTATTTGGATATATTATGACATGCTATGTTTAAATTTTTTCCAAAAGCTTACTTATATAGATAGAATTTTTATTGGACTGTATCTTGCCCATATCGTAGTTTGTCCCATACTCTACACTTCACTAACATAAACAGGCAAACGTAAAACTAACTATGCAAAGAAAAGGGAAAAAAAAAATCCTTAGGCAGACACTTGAGACTTGAGACCAGGAAAATGAAACAAATCAATGCCACAGGAGGGCTTCATTCTTTGGCCCAAATTTGTAGTTCTCGTCTTTATTGTTGGTCTAGCCAATTGGACAATAATACTGAGGCGCATCAAAGACCTAATGAAGGAGAAATTGGTACATGTTAAAGTAGACAAAGAAAAGCCTTGGTCACCTGATATGCAGATCCAAAAGAATTGACGACCAATATGTCAAGTGATTTTTCCTGCATGAAAATAGATGCATGACGAAGTATGCAAAATTATCTTGTCAACAAGAAAATAATTCAAATGCCAGCTTATCACTTATATAGGCATGGCCGTACCTTGAGCTGGACAGCAGCATCAACAAAGATGAATTCCTATTCAAAACCAAAAGATCAAGATTAATTATTTTGCTTATGCAGTGTGCCAGTGAACTTAGGATATTCATTTTTTTTTAACCTTGATTATAAATGCACCAGCTTGAAATGCACTTGAAGCAATCATTAGTAGCGGCCACACAGGCTTAACTCCAGATAGCATCCGGCTAGAATCAGACCCACTGCAATTACATAAAACACAGATACATATAAGCATCAGATGCTCAAGTTTAACTATATGGATATTTACTTTCACTAGAAAATTACAGTTTACTAACAAAATTTACCTATCAATATGAAATACAGAGAGAATATTCATGTTGTTTGCAGTAAAGAGAATTACAAGAATTATATTTAGATAGATAAGGGTCAAGTGACACGCTTTATCAGCAAATAACAGAGAATCAAATAATAAGAAAAACCCGAACAGTGATCACAAAGAATCAGTAGACTAGACGAGGGTTAAGGAACTTATGAACCAATAGATATGGTTAAGTTCCTAATCAATAAATATATCCATTGTAGCCAAATGACTCAAATCTACTCCAAAAGAAGATGGGATACTTGTAGCAATTCTAACATAACATGATGCAGAAGGTGACTCTCCACGCTTCTCGAAAAAAAAAGGTGACTTTCACTGACACTGCATTGAATATAATCGGATGCCAAAAGAAGAAGGTCAAGTTTGTCATCCTAGACTCCAGAATCCATCTTTAAGTTATTTGAAATTACTCACAAAAGTGCAGTATGGCAAACCTGGAATGTGACTAGAACTGCCCTAGATCTAAACAAACTCTTGGGGAGAGTGTACAAAGGCATTTGAAATAGAAACAAGAACTGCAGACAGACTATCGAAGAGGGTGCTAATCTACCAGTTGGCAAAATATGACTTGTGTTCATATTTCTGAAAAAAATACCCAGGCTTTCAATTATGCTCCGCACTGACAAATAGCTTCTTCCACTGGAATGGAAATAGAGAAAAGATGTGGAACTGTTCAAGCAGTTGAAGAGACTATTTTTTTTTTTTTCAGAACTGCTATCTTTAAATGTCTTTATGGTGGATAATCTCATTCATTTTGTTTGATATTTTCTTTCAAGTTATCTGCCACATGATACATGAGCATGCAGACTATTAACAATTTTACAGTATCATATGAATATAATGAGAACCATGTCCATGTGACTGCTGGTGGAGCCATCCAAAGACTTGTTTCACATATCAATTGATAAAGCAATCAGACCACATTACATAAAACTGAACAGCAGAAGGACTTTGAATTGTAGAAGAATTGGATTAAGATACCTCGCAACAGCTAGCACTACACCTACAGCTACAAGGATGCAGCCAACAATCTGATTGCATCTGTATCTTTTCCCCAAGATAAGAGAAGAAAAACCCAGCTGCCACACCAACATTGTCTGCATAATATTGTGACAGAAAGGAAAACTGATGAGACAGAATGCGCATGCTACTGAAACATAAAATTTAAATCAAAATTTATTATAATAAAGTAACCATTATGCCTTCACTTCTGAGTAACAATAATGTGCATGTTTTATATGCTATTTGACTTTGATTCACATGTTTTGTCAACCAAAACAGTTCATATCTTATTTGCTACACTAGATCGTAATTAAAGAAGCTGTTAATCCATATATTCAGGGATGGCACAACAATGTTCTGCAATCTGCTAAATCTGAATTGTTCTGTCTATTTTATTTTTGCACAAAGGCAACGTGTTCTCTCACTAGATCTGCCTCAACTGTAATGACTAACAAGGGAAGTAGCTATGAACAAGCAACGAGATAACTTCAATATTGCACCATGCTCGTACAGTCTGCAACATAGAAACATTTGCTCCATGCTCAAAGAGATAACCTCAATTGTTCTGTCTATTCAACAGATTAAGGAAAGGACAAGCTCAAATAGGAGTCTTTCTCGGAATGTTTGGCTCTGATTACACCTATCAGAAATTCAGCCAAAACTTGACTGTTGATCCTAGCATCCGTGACTAACCTCAGCCCGGCACGAGCCAAAATAAAGCTAAGTTGGTTGACTTAGCTTATACATTCAATAATCAAATTGATAAAGAAGCTTAGAATATCTTCTTTTTGTTTTTATAAACTATAATGGTAATTGTCCTTTTTCTGTACTGGACTTCTTCTTAATATTTTAACACAGTCAGTATGACCCTTAAATGCAGCAGAAATAGTCCGCACAACCATAGGGCAAAGACATACTATCTGCACAACCTACCTGAACTGTAATCATCTTAGTAACTAAAATAGGGATGACTTCCATATGTTCTTAATAACCTACTCAGGCATGCTTGTATTTTGTTGGTTATCAGACCAAGAAGAAAAAAAGTACATTGCTGGTTAGTTTAATAGGATACTAGAATATACCTGACTCAATAAGGGTATGGCCGGTCCGGGAAGCATGGCTGTTGACGATACATACAATCCACAAAAGTAAAACACCAAAACCATCAATAAAAAAAAAGTCCAGTACTTCTTACTTGATGAGCTCATTTCTCATCACAAACATGGCATTGCTTTATCTTAACAAACTCACTCACCTCAATAAATAAGAAACTATTAATGCGAAAGTGCAGAGTAGTATAGTACCTACAGCAGCCATCCCGGCCGCGACTCCGAGAGCATCCAATGCACCAATGGCCACAAACGGAGCTTTGGGAAGGGCTATCATTTCATCCGTCACCATCCCAGAACGGTAACGTAGGTACAATATTGAAAAGTATATAATCACATAGCTGCACAAACAAACCCACCATCACATTCACAGTAATTTACACCAAAGATTCAAACTTTGGCAGTAAAAATTCAGACTTGAAATTACCCGAAGGTTGTGAGTTGGGCGAAAAAGAAAGGGTGGTGCTTCATGGGGACGAGCGCGAGCTTGTAGAGCACCTTGTTGCCGACGGCGAGGGCAACGGTCATTACGGAGCTCAAAACGACGCGTTTTGTAGTCGACGAATTAGAGACTGCGGAGTTGGAGGAGGCCGTCTTCGCCACCGAAGCATGCAGCCTGATGACATTGCCCCTCCTCGGTTTCCGATCCGAAACGACCCAAAACGGTGCGTTTCGAGGATAATAATCATGATCCCAACTTTTGAGTTGAAGAAGCGGAGTTGGGTTTGATGTGGAGTACGAGAATATGGAGAAGCACGTGGTGCCGGCGTTTTTGGTGTATTGGGAACAAGGGGAGGAGGAGGAGAGGAGGGAGTTGTGAAACAACGGCGTAGAGGAAGACATTACGAGAGAGTGAAGATGAAGACGGTAGTCATCATCGTCCTCTTCTTATTATTCACGAGAATCTAGGAAAGTGATGATTAGAATAATTTACTAGTTCTCCGCATCTGGAGATCTAGAAAAGAAAGAAGAGGGGCAGTCAAAGATGCAACAAGAGGTAGTCTATTTGGTTTTGATTTTTGCTGAGTTCAGGAGGAGAAGGTAGAGAGAGAAAGCCACCGGACAAAAAACATAAGAAGGAAAAAAAAACGCAGGGGGGAAAAACACAAGGGTCCCGAAAGGAACCGGCCATTGAAGCTGGTCCTCTAGTAGTAGTAGTGAGACGTCAACTTCTACTACCTTTTTCAGCTTTCTTTCTTCTTCCAACTATTCTCTGATTTTTCACTTCCACCTCACTTTCCATTTTACTTCCACTTCACTTTATACTTTTAACACTCACGCCATCAACTTCTCCACCTTCTCTGCTTTTTTTTCTTCACTTTCATCATGAGGACTCCTCTAACCACACATTTTTTAGTCAACTATATTCGGGGTCTTCAGGTAATCAAGGCCTTTTCGTCGATTATTCTGTTAAATGCTAAAGTGGTCCTTTCTTGTGTAGATTGTTCTGTTAAATGCCGAAGTGGTCCTTTCTTGTTTCTTTTTATAATGGCGTCTTTTTCTTTGTTTTTTTTTTTTTCTTTTTCTCAAAATCTTAAAGGTTTTCTAAACTTAGAGGTTGATATTGGCGGAGAATTTCATCTTCTCCTTGAGCATTAGGTATAAGTATAACAAGAGATTTAATGCTAATCAACATCAACAAAATATGAACTCAGATGTCATGCTTATGATAATGAGTTAACATAGCATAAATCAGATATGAACCTGGGTGGTTATGAAACGAGTCATTATTAAAAGATTTTTATGCATCGCAAACGTAAAATGTGATGATACACCGGACCAATAGAAACACATACATGAGATATCATGAGTAGTGCACATTAAAAAAGCAAAGGTAACTATGATATTAACACAAGAATTCTTGTAATTCTGTTGGTCCGCCCTATTGCCACGTGACAGTGACAACCCTTAAGAATTTTTTATTATTAAATTAGAATTTAAGAGTGGGACGTCTTAAATTCTAGCTTTTACAAGAATGGAGTTTGAATCATTGAGCTCTCTACTTAGCAAACACAAGCCCGCTTGTGCTAAACTACCAACCCTAATAAATGATGTAATGGATGACCTACATAGTGTTGATTCACTCTACAATACCTTTTTGCACAAAAATTGCTTAAATAATTGTGGAGACAACTTTTGTTTTCCATTGGTGGTTCAAACAAACATTTCCATATTGATCATCCAACGATTATCTGTTGCATACAATGATAGAATAATCCGAACAAACTATATCTCCAAAGAATGTCCACTAGAGTTTCGTTGGTTACTACAACATTTGACGATAAATCTAAGGGAATATATTTTGATCAGAGTATAAATTGGAAACATAAAGTATATATTTCATGGAGGTATATGAAATTTAACGAAGAAAAAGAGCTTCAATCTGGAATTGGATACATAACAAATCAAGATTATCATATCATCTACTTTCAGAACCACTCTTAGCAGGTTGGGGTATGCTGTACAAAATAAGACCCGAGACAAGAATCGCACTACCAAAGAGGAAAAACGGGCTCAATGTTGCACCCTCTTGGAGATATGGCAACGGAAGGGAAAGAACATAAATCGAGATTGGCACTGCAGAATGAACAAAACCGCTACATTAGCAACAGTTTGCTACTAATACATAGATAAGATCCTGTGTATGTCACATACAAAAACAAGCAAGAGAGATGAGAGAGAACCTGACAACATCACAATGAGAGAAGCAACAACTGCCGAGGAAGTCTTTACTACATTCAGCAAGAATATGTTGAACAACAGATTGCCAACTATGTAAAGCAGTGGAAGCAATGGAGCCCCATTACAACCTGGAGCAAGTGTTAAATTAATTAGCTGAGAACTCTGGAAAAAACTTTATGAAGCTCTTCAGCCTTTTACATAGTATAATAGAATAATCACGTCAGAAAATCGATACTAAGCTACATGAGGAAATTTTGAGCCTTTTGTTTCTCAATGCTTAAGATATGTATGATTCCCCCTTATTCATTCCAAATCATCATGCAGCCATTCAAATATAGCTTTTGTCTTCACCCCCTACTGTTTGCTTGTATCTGTTGTCAGGAGTAGTATCATTTGCCACATAAATGGAGGTTCATATCAAAAACAATTCTCAATCTTATGATTTTAGTTCAAGGTGTTGCATGCAATACCAGAATAGTAAAATTATTTTATAAAAATTAAAAGAGTCTAAGATGCCAAAGGTTCAGAAGAAAATATACCAAAGACATATCGTATGGTGGAAATTGATAGAATGCCACAGTTTACTATTATTTTTGTAAACTGGCCGAAGAGTGCAGTTAATAAAAACCATAATGATACATATCAGTACTTTCAGATTATTGATTGTAGATACTTAAAGCAATCAGCATAAAGTAAATATACAGCACACATATCAAATTACTGAAAGCATATCCCACATAACTCCGATATCAGTGCATTTTACAAAATTACAGAAAGTAACTGAAAGATAGGAGTCATAAGACAGCTTGCCTGATGCAGCACCTCCCATATTTAGAAAGCAACCAGCTCCATCTTTTAGATATGTAGGAAGTTGGGTGAATGGTATGCCTCTCATATTTGATAAGAAAGGTAGAAATATAAGTACAAAAAGAGCCTGCAAGTCAAAGCAAATAAAGGTTACATCAGATTCAATTTCTAACCTCCACACTACTAACGGTAAGAATGAATTTGAACAACCAAGTAATAGCCACCTGAAATCCAGATCCAAAAGAGTTGACAACAAATATGTCAAGTGATTTTCCCTGCATGAAAAAAGATTTGTTACTTGAGAAACTATGCAAAAATTAGCTTGTTAACAAGAAAACAATTGAGAAAAATATCAGCTGATTACATAAAAGAACAAAAAAGGTAAGGCCATACCTTTAAGTGGACTGCAGCATCAACAAAGACAAATTCCTGTTCACAGACGAATAATCAAGGTTAAATTTGTCTTCTAAAGAGTACAGCTAAACTTATAAATAATGTTCATTGCTTTAACCTTGATTATAGATGCACCAGCTTGAAAGGCACTTGAAGCAATCATTAGTAATGGCCACACAGACTCGACTCCAGATAGCATCTGACCAGTATCATTCCCGCTGAAATAAATAAAACACAACAAATATCAGGAGCCACCTTCACTACACGTAGAATGGAAAACTATACAAGTACAAGACACAGTTTAACAACGTGAAGATTCTCTTTTTATAATATCAAACATTACCAGTAGCTAGCATTCACCTTTTTAAAGATGGAACAGATAATTTTCATGTTGTTTCTAGTAAAAAGCATTACTATTATAAATAGGATGAAAAAGGCGGTAGTTGACACATTCTAGTAACTAATAAGGAATAACCACCAAAAAGAAAAACCTCAACAGAAATCATAAAAAATAATTAAACTAGAGGACGCATAAATAGAAATAGTTTAGTTCTTACTTAGTAAGCATATCCTTTGTAATGAAAATTAATCTACCTTTTGGAGAAGATGGGATACTTGCAGCGTGTCTAACATTTAATGATGAAGAAGG
Organism: Fragaria vesca subsp. vesca; assembly: GCF_000184155.1. NCBI lineage: Eukaryota > Viridiplantae > Streptophyta > Magnoliopsida > Rosales > Rosaceae > Fragaria > Fragaria vesca. The sequence goes on from NC_020491.1 coordinate 4,288,701, forward strand.
TGACTTCCTCAAACACGCTTTAAAGACAAAGAATGCCCAGAAGGAAGATAGATATAGGCACGCGGCTATGTAAACTCCAAATTTCTCATCCTACACTCCCAAAATAAATATTTAATTAATTTTCAACACTCACAAGGAAGTGCAGGATGACGAACTGAGTGTGGGAATAGCTGCCCTAGATCTAAGCAAATTCTTAGGGATAGAATAAGCATGCCACATAGATATAAACTGCAGACTGACTTCAAAGAGAGCATCATCTAATAGTCGGCAAATAAAATATGAAACCATGCTTTTTCATTAATTGTCTCTTTCAATGGGAGCAAGATAAAGAGCACATGTGAGTCCAGACATCTCACAAGAACCTTTTCTATTCATAACCATTACCTTTTAATGCATAACCATGAAAACCATGAAATAACCCCCTTCATTTTGTGATTTACGTCTCTAATTATCTTTAGCCTTACCTACCACATGATACATGAGCATGCAGACCAATAACTATTTCCAAGTATCATATAAATTTTAGGAAACCAGGTCCAAGTGACTGCTGGTGGTGCCGTTCGTGACTTGTGTCACAAATTCTTCAAGATACTTGATAATGGATAGAACCACATTACATGTAACTAAAATAGTGGCATGTCTTTGAATTGTAGAAGGATGGATTAAGATACCTAGCAACAGCTAGCGCTACACCTGCAGCGACGAGGATACAGCCAACAATCTGATTAAGTCTGTATGTTCTTCCCAAGACAAGAGAAGAAAAACCCAGCTGCCACACCAAAAACGTCTGCACAATATATCGACATAAAACATAAATGAGGAGAAGTTTGCTCTTACTTCTTTGGGCATAAAAGACAAAAGTTATACATGCTCTTTTAATTTCACACTTTTTATATTTTGTGTCCAAATCAAAACATTTTTTTCTATTACGCTAGATTGAACTGAAGAAGTAGTTATCCAGAAATTCAGGGCTAGCTGAAGAATGGTCTGTGATCCTGCTAAGAAAGCATACAGCATTTCTTTCTCCCCAAATATTTCGGTCATTTTACATGTCAGAAATTAGTGCAGCTCAAACTCAACCTGGGTTGACCTTTTAATAAGCTAAGTTGCAAGACAATCAAAATGGCAGCCACACCCAACTACATAACAAATATTAGATTGTTTTTTATTTCAAAAGCTTTAAGGAAACTAATAGGTTGACGCCACTTTTTTTTTTTACTAATTTTTCTTCTGACTGTTTTACTGAAACTTAACCTGATCCTCACATGCAGCATTGATAATCCGTATACAACCATAGGCCATGACATACTATCTGCACAACCACGCTGGTTTCCAGGCACCTTCACCATAAACGGTTCGTTCATCAATTTTAGCTTCAAGATTATCTTTTCCCATTCAACAGACTAGACTTCTAATACAAATGAGATCCCTGATGGGCCCTTCTTAAACTCCAACATGGCATGGGTACAATATCCTACTCAACACATATGCAATACACTGATGACACATTAATACCGGTTCTTAAGAATAAGTAGCTTAAAGTGGGGATGGTTTTCCATAGGCAGTAACCTACTCAGTGTACAGCATGCTCTTTTGTCTCATTCATTGTTAGTCGTTTGCTAGGATAATAGAATATACCTGACTCAAAATGGGTATGGCCGGTCCGGGAAGCATGGCTGTTGACGAATACATACAATTCACAAAAATAAACACCAAAACGATCAATAACCAATTAAAACTTCCTACTTCATTAGTTCATTTCTCATCACACACAATTCATACATGGCATTTCCACCTCATGACTTAACTCACTATTACCTCGGCACATTATGCTAAAGACACATAACCAAATCACTAATAACAAAAAGTAACTTGTAGGGTACCTGCAGCAGCCATCCCAGAAGCCACTCCAAGTGCCTCCAATGCCCCGATGGCCACGAACCGCGATTTGGGAAGCCTCAGCATTTCATCAGTCACAATCCCAGAACGGTACCGTACATACAATATCGAAAAATATATCACCACATAACTGATTCAAACAAAAAACCCACAATTTCAATCACATTACAAAAACAGTAATCCCAAAAAGATCAAAACTTTACGGTAAAAGTTAACAAATTGAAATGAAGGGCATACAGGGATTGGATTACCCAAAGGTTGTGAATTGGGCGAGAAAGAAGGGGTGGTTCTTCATGGGGACGAGCGCGAGCTTGTAGAGAACGCGGTTGGCGACGGCTAGGACTATGGTGAGCAAGGAGGTGAAAACGACGGCGTTTGAGATTGAGGAGGTGGAGGAGGAAGGGGGAGGAGGGTTTGGGTGAGAAGCGTGAAGTTTGAGATTGCGGGGGGTGCGAGTGGAGGTGAGGCGAAACGGTGCGTTTGGAGAGAGGCGGAGGAGAGAAGGGCGGGGACGGTGGAGGAGTGACATTGAGGTTGGAGAGGAGGAGGAGAAGGAAGTCCCGCCATTTTTGATGAGGGGGGAACAACGGGCGGAGAGGAGGGAGTTGTGAAACGACAACGTAGAGGAACCCATCATCTCATTATTACGGGTGTGATTTGATGGATCCAGTGTTATGCTCTGTGTTGGTATTTTATACCATTGTTAACTTTCTTAATAGATTGGTGTACATCTGGTCGTCATATACCATTTATATAGAAACTAATTTGGTATCAATAGAGCATTTGTTCAAAGCTAAAATTTGTCAGGCAAAGCCTACACTCAAAGCATATATGCCAAAAGCCAACCTTTTGTTATATTTTATACCATTGTTAACTTTCTTAATAGATTGGTGTACATCTGGTCGTATCTTGGTGGGTTTCAATGTTTCATTTCGAAAGTCTTATCTTGTAGTATTTTGTTTTATTTCCATTTCAATTGCGAGGCAGTTTCTACATCTCCCTGATATGATTTTTTTGCTAATAGAAAATGGAATCAATTCCTATCATATCCAAGTCTTCGGAAAGAGTTAAAGAACCGTGTTGGTATTTTATCTTCTCTGAAAGGCTTTAGGATTTCCAACTTGGTTTTCACTGATGACTGTCTTATCTTTTGCAGGGCTACCCCTACTGCAGCTCGTAAGGTGGAATTGATTCTCAAAAAACAAAATAATTAAAATTAGATGCGTCTATTGCCACCTCACAAATTATTTTACTCACCACACGTTCTCTTTACACCCTACTTATATATTTTTTAATTGTAAGTCTACTTTGTTCACTCATTTACAGTACATAAAATATTATTTTCTCATTAGACAATAAGTTGTTAAAAATTACAAATTTTTTTTTTATTTTTTTATTTTTTTGGATGAACACGTACGTACTTCATAAACCTTAACCCAAATTTATCATATACAGTCGTTCTATGTCTGAAGACGCTAGCAATCAACCTAAAGATGAGGTGAACTGTTTATATTTCTTCTTCTTTTTTCTTCTCTTTTTTTCTTTGTTGACGCTTCCGTTTATCTTTTTACTCATTATTTTTCATGTCGGTTTTGTATGTAAATTCTCATGAACAATTGTACCGTATTTATAAACAATGCATAGATCAGTTTAAAACACTCAGAATTATGGAGTAATGGAAAAAAGAATGTATGGTGAACAAAATAGAATTGAGAAAGGTGTATTTTAGGGATTGTAAATGGGTGAACAAAGTAGAATTGAGAAAATGATATTTTAGGTATTGTAAATGAGTGAACAAAGTAGACTTGTAATTAAAAATATATAAATGGGGTGTGAAGAGAACGTGGGGTGAACAAAGTGGTTTGTGGGGTGGCAATAGACGCACCCTATGATAAATTATGAGTTATGGTTTATGAAGTACGCGTTCATCCAAAACAAAAGAAAAAAATGAAAACAATTTGTAACAACTTATTATCCCTTATTGTAATTTTATATCAAGTTAATTGTACATCAAAGTGGTTTGTGAGTTGACAATAGACGCACCCCTTAAAATTTCATGAAACTAGTTGTATTTTATGTTTTCATTTATATAAATAATTACTGTTAATATAAATAAGAATATAATAAGAAATGAGAACGCACATAAATATACATGTTCTAATCTTAAAGTTAATTTCGGATAATAGTTTAGCCATAACTGGTTAGAGACGGTTAATGTCACATCGATAAATTAATTCAGAATATAAGGACACTGATGATATAAGTAAGGATTAAAATCTCTACAATATATCCGATATATCCCCCGATATCTCCTTTTTTGGAGTGACCGATATATCTAGAGGGGTAAATATCCTATTTTACACCGATTCAGTCAAATATCTCCGATTTCGTCAAATATATCTCATATTTAGGAAGTCTACGATAAATCTCTGATATATTAAAGAAATATATGTATAAAAAAATTGGGCATAAACAAGAATCACCATCAACAATATTCGAAAAGAGATAAAAGGGGAATAGTTGGCAGCTCCAAAAAGATCAATGTTCTAAAAAACGTTAGGCGCTAGTTGGGTAGATAACCGGTGACTAGCGCCTAGGCGGGCTAATCGGGGGATTAATCGGGGATTGATCGGTTTTTTAGCTCTCTAGATGAAAACGGTGAAGCACCGCCTAGCGCCTAGGCGGGGATTAATCGGCTCTAGGCGAGGATTTTTATAACATTGAAAAAGATATATTACTATCATATTCAACAGTACAATTCGTAGGGTTATATGTTTTGGTCTGAATATTATATTTTTGTGGACCACCGTACGTCTTTTCAATCACTTGGAGTCTCTTTCTAGATGTAGATGAAGTTGATGTTTGTACAATTTATAAGTAAATCCAATAAATTAAATATTTTAGACTTCCCAAATTTCCGATATTTTTTCCCCAATATCTCTGATATATCTGATATCTCTATTTTTCAAAGTACCGATAGATATGCCGATACAGATAGTTTAATCCTTGGATATAAGGACTGGATAGGTAAAAATACATCCAATATGATCAATTGGTCTGTTTGGAGAGTTGGATATATTGCTGCCGGAAATTGTGTATCTTGTTAGACCCGGATAACAAATCTTGTTGAAGAGGTAGGAAACAAATTATCCACCTAGACTTTGAGAGCCAACCAAACCCACGTGCTTGACTTTTAAATTAAATTTCGATGGATCTGTGAAGAGTAGCTATGGGGTAGGCGGTTTCATTTTCAGAAACCCTCTTGGAAGCCCCCTTGCTACAACTACTTTCAACTTTGGTTCAACAACTGTTTCTGTAGCTGAATCTCTAGCCCTCCGTAACGGCCTCATTGATGCAAAAAGAAGAGGCTTTAAAAAGGTGGAGGTTGAAGGCGACTCCAAGCTTGCAATCGATGTCATTAATGGCTTTCAACTTTGGTTCAACGACTGTTTCTATAGCTGAATCTCTAGCCCTCTGTAACGGCCTCATTGATGCAAAAAGAATAGGCTTTAAAAAGGTGGAGGTTGAAGGCGACTCCAAGCTTGCAATCGATGTCATTAATGGCATCTTTGCCCCCTTGGAGATTGTTCAAGCTTTGTCAAGATATTAAATCCCTTCAAAGCTCATTCGAGTTCATCAACTTCAAACATGTTTTCAGAGAGGCGAATTTTAACGCCATTACAAACTTTGGTCATAGGTTAGAATTTCAAATCGAACCATCAATTCTTTTTTTTTTTGTCGAAAGAGGAGAATTCCATTGATGAGATAATTTCACTTTACTACCCTGAACTTTAAGTCTAAAATCAGTTTGATACCTCATCTTTTTTTTAATCAGTTTCATACCTAAACTTTCAAAATGACATCAATCTTGACCAAAATAACTAAAATAGCCCTGGTTAATCTTTTTACCCTCTCAGAGTTGATCAAACTGATTTTAGACCTAAAGTTCAGGGTAATAAACTGAATTTTTTCCTTCATTGATAAACAGAAAAAGAGGAACATAACAAGGGGAACGGCTGCTATGTACGCAGTACTCTGAGTAAACTAAACTTGATGCACACACCAAGCGCGCGTCTCGCGTGGAACAGAGCAGGTTTTTTTTTGAGAAAATTACGTAGTAGCACATAACTAAATTTATAAATACAAAAAACCCACTTACAATAATTTTTAGACAAATTAGGACATGAACCCAATCCCAAGACCAACAACAGCTAGCCTGACTTGAATTTTTACTGCCGAAATGACGAAAATGTTCAGTTTCACCATAAATTTACAAAGATGCCACTAAGTCTCCATTCTCTTTTTCCTCACCCACCCCACCGATG
>NC_020491.1:4294944-4297143 GCF_000184155.1 Fragaria vesca subsp. vesca
CCTACCTACCTACTCTCTCTCTCTCTCTCTCTCTCTCTCTCTCTCTCTCTCTCTCTCTCTCTCTCTCTCTCCACCCTCCCCTCTGATCTGCTCTCCCTTTCTCTCTCTCTCTAGCTTTCCTTAAATCATCAACCATAAATTCATGGTCGTAAATCGCTTCGGCATGGCTGTGGTGATTCCGATGAAGCCCAAGCTTCCGGCCGGTGAGATCTATAAGTAGCCTAAGCTCCTCTGTGTTTGAGGCAATAGAACATACTTCCTATGTCGATGTCGTCGGATTGGTTGATTAAGTTTATTTTTGCGGAATTCCGGTCTTGATTTGTGAGGTTTTGAACTATGTACGTTTTGGTCATCGAGGAGGTGGACGAGGTGGACGCTTTAATCTGGCCTTGTAATCTTGTGTTGGATCTAAGATCACTGTTACTGAGTTGTGGAATAATTTGGCTGAAATAGTGAGGTCTCTCTCTTCTTTCTCTATCTCTCTCTCAGTAGCAACATACACCTCCTCAGTAGCAGCACTACAATAGTGAATTAAACAATGGAAGCAGTGACAACCATAGCTTTGCAATCTAACAGTAGCAACATTTCAATAATGATCTAAACAGTAGCGGTAGCAGCTAACTTCATGGTCGGCGGTAGCAGCTAGCTTCACAGTAAGCTTTAGCAGCTAGCTTCACAGTAAGCTTTAGCAGCTAGCTTCACAGTAAGCTTTAGCAGCTAGCTTCACAGTAAGTAGTAGCAGTTAGTTTCACAATCGGCAGTAGAACTAGCAGTAGCACCTTTTGACTCGGCAGTAGGCAGTAGCACCTTCCTACTCAGCAGTAATACCTTCTTACTCGGCAGGCAGTAGCACATCTCTCATACAGTAGCTTACTCGGCAGGCAGTAGCACATCTCTCGTACAGTAGCAGTAGAGTAGGTAGTGAAAGGTAGTTTGGTAAAATATGTAGTGACAGATGACATGTAGATATTAATTTGTCCTAATTTGTTAATTTTTGTCCTTAAATGTATAAGATATTGTGTAAAGGATGTATTTGTAAACTGAAATTTGGTTAGTAACTAAGTTTACTATTTTTTTTTTTGCGTCGTGTCTGGGGTTTAATTCGCAGATCGGTTTTGTTTGTCAAGGGACTCTAGTTTTGTTTCCCTCAGCAACCTGGATCCACCGATCGAATTCGCAGATCGGTTTACGTAGAGCTGGAAACGGGTTGTCGACTTCGCTCGGATCGATCTCCCAAAAAGGTATCTTCTGAACGTTATCGGGTTTGTCCATATAGTTTCTTACTTGCTCTGGTATAATTTCCAGTGATAGATTTCGACGGCCTCCGACCGTCTTCAACCATCGCTGATCTCGTTGAATTGTTTTTCAGTGGGTCGTATTTGTGTTTACAGATGTGGGTCGTATTCGTTTATCCATAATTGTTGTTATGGATACAGTAGTGGTTTCTCATACTCTAACTTGTTGAAAACACGAACTTGCCTGAACTTCTCATAATCGATAGACAACGTAGGGAGCAAGATTCTCGATATTAGCTAGGTTTAAATATGCTTTGTCTATTTCTGCATCTTCTATGTAGCTCAATAGAATAGCCTCTTTCTACCACAATTTTATGCTTTGTCTGATAAATTTCATTCTTTTGTACTGTATGTTTATCTGTTTGATCTTGAATTTACATTTTTATTTGCTATTTAGTATTTACAATTCACCTCTAACTCCTATTTGCATTATGGTTTACAAGTCTTGCAAATAGGAGTTACGATTAGTTGAAATGGTCGTTTTGTAATTGTTGCATCCTTTCCTAAGCGCGGATGAAAAAGATGGGAGCATTTGTTCCTCTCTTTTGTACTTTGTTTTCGAATGTGATTAAAGCTTTAATCAAAACCACAAAACGATAGTTGCAGAGCCAAAGTTACATGATGACTTAGCATCAGGGATTGTCTGGATAATTTTGAAGCTCATGTATACCCAATTTGTGATTTTAATTTTATTTGTTCCAAAGTTTTAGTTGAATGAAACCTTATAAAGTTCCTTTACTCACTAGAAATATCCATTGTAATTTTTCAAATTTGAGTTCTGAACTTCAAAACATCTTAAGATTTGTCTAAGACTACAGCAACTTGCATAAAAATATACTGACACTTTAGATTTCTCGGCACTGTTACTTTGTTAGATTGTAAAACTATATATATATATATATAT
>NC_020491.1:4297163-4328690 GCF_000184155.1 Fragaria vesca subsp. vesca
TATATATTCTATGTTTGTTGCCACTGTTTGTCAAGTATCATTGAACATGGGGTGCTTGTTCTTGAATTTATTTTTCTATATATGTTCATAGTCCCTTTCTTCTCCACATAATAAATTTACAAATATCTATGTAAATGGGGAAACACAAAATTAGGAGACCGATTCTTGCTTTTGTTGGAATTTGTCAAATATTGTTTCTTATGTTCAACTTACTGCCAGTCTGCTTTATATTATGTTACGACAAGCTGCTCTCCTTGTTGGCTTATACCTCTAAGATGAAAATCATTAAGTTGCTTTAGGGTCCAAGGCAGAGGCACTCCTTATAAGCTTATAGGTATAGAGTTATCCAACACGACTGATGCAATTGTGTAGTTGTTGGTATCCTATGACACAGACATATAATCAAAGTTGCATGCATGCAAAATAGTAATGACCAATAGTTTCATTTGCTGTAACCAAATCTCCAAATGTAACAAAACATAATGGGGGTTTGACAAAAACCTTTACCTTTGTTTTAAACTTAACATAAATGGCATGTATATAACTGTTTCCATTACTAAGATGTTTGATAATAAGTTCTATTTCTGCGACTTTTTAATTTGAAAAAGTTAATTATCATTCTTCATTATGTTTGGTTGCCATTGTCTGTTAATCATTTGGATTAACATGGTACCCCTCAATTTGGATAGGATCTAATATAGTTTGGACATACCAAAAATGAATCTAAAAAAGTGCCCTATTTCAGAAATGGCATCTCATAGTGGAAGTGCTATGTGCGTTTGATATTTTCATGACAGGAGTGCTATTTGTATGCATTTGTCTATGTAAAGTGCCATATTAGGGAATTCCCATATTCAAATATATCTCCTGCAATCAGATTTTGAGGTGAACTCCCTAGCTTTCCAGTCCCACCAAAAAATACAAAAAATAGCTCCCTATCTTTCAACTTCACCACCCCTATTCGCAGATCCTGCTGCTGCTGCTGTACCACTATGTACCAGTTGGATCTGAGCAAACACCATGTCACCTTCTCTACATCGCTTCACAAGTGATTCAGCTACTTGAAGTTAATGGGTGGGTCAGTAGTGAATGAACAGCTTCCGGGCTAACAATAATAGATGTTAGCCCAAAAGTTGAGACATAAGCACCTCCTCCGTCACTTCTTAGAAGTTATAGGATCACTGATCCCGGGCTGAGAATGATTGTACTTAGTATACTAGTGCTAATCTAGTTTTTAGCAAATGAGACTCAGAATTTCCCTTTAAGTCATGTGTGAAGAGTTGCTGATCAACTTTTCTTTGAGAAAGATTTGATGGAGTGTTTCTTAAAACCAGGATTTGATGCAGTAAAATAAAACTATCAATGGGATGTGAGTCACGACATAGCTACTTCTCTATATACGTTGCATAGCTATATATATGTATATTCATTTCAAATGCCAATAAACATGCCAGAAAGCTAGCCATTTAAGATAATAGGTTAAGGAACAAAAATCGATCCATACGTATGTAAACAAGTATAATACAGACGGGTTAAGAATAAGGGAGGAGTGTTTTTCCTCGAGCATGTCTGTTGGAATATATCTTTTTTTAATCAACATACAACTGAATCATCCAATCATTCATTCATGCTTGTGAATATGGATGCACAGAGGAAAGATGTTCTGCTATATCGCTTTTTCTCTCTTTTACCCATCATGTTATGTTAGAAAGGCCTTACTCAACTTCTTATCATATATATCTCTCTGGTACTGTAGGTGAAAGCTTGCTCACCTTTTTCACTTGGACATTTTTATTCGGTATTGCTTTTGTTGTGTATTAATATATCAGGTTTTTGAGTTTGTTTTGAGATTTTGTTTTCTGGGTTGATGTTTTAAAGACTAAAGAGATTGGTGTGTGTGAACAGCATGTTGTTAACTGTGATTTTACAAAACTAGGGTGGTTTTTTGGTTAATGGGTTACTGTTAGTTTCTCATATGCTGATCAACGAGTTGAAGCCACTTTTAGCTTTTTGAAAATTTCTGATTAGCTACTCATGTATACCAATCAAATAGGTAGAACCAACAGGGATACTTGGCATTTTGACTAATTTTGTTTTTATTTCTTCAGAGATGAATTCATTGCAGCTGATGGCCTTGAAGAGACGTCATGACAGTAAGATGATGTATGGAGATGGCAAGATCTCACGAACGCGGCGTGAAAGCCCGACGTAAGTTGTTTAATTTTGTTTCAGCCTACTTTTGTGGATTTTCTCTGGAAGTTTGTGTTGAGTTGGCATGGAATCATTATGTCGTACTTGGGAATGATCAAATTTTGGCTTTCATCTGTTGTAGCTGGCATTTACGCCATTTTCCCCGGCTTATGATCAGTGGCTGGATATTGTAATTTAGTTGAGTAGAACCTATTTTTGATGAACACCAATTGATATAATTGTCATGCAATCTTGACCACAGACGAAGCAGTGCACCATAAACATTTACAGTGTTAAGCAAAAATGACATGTAAGGCAATACTGTTCTTTTGGGAGAAAGGATTAGTGTCAAATTCATTCTGTCTTCCTAAAATCTGTGATTTGGCTAAAGATACCTGAACCTTTATTTACTGTAAAATTCTGTAAAATATGGGTGGTTGATGTAATTTTCATGTATCACGGGGCAGCTGTGTTGTGTTGAATTTCAGCAGGACTTGGTAACTCCTATTGATCTGAAATTTTGTGGTGTTGTACTTCCAGGTGTGTATTGTTAACTGGAAATTTTGTGTTATTTGATATTTAGATAGTGATTTTCTCAAGTTCAGAGTTCTGTGCTGAAACTCGTGTTATATGCATTGCAGCTGTTTCCATTTTGCATTTCATTAGGATTTATGGTTTGCATATATTACTTCTTGTTCATTTTCTGTTGTTTGCCAACAGCTGGGCCCTAAATCATAACTTCTCATTCACAGGTTCCATCTGGTTTGCTCTAATGGAGGGAACATGTTTTGCAGTATGTATTTTCTTTGTAATGTTTACATTAACTTATTTTCAAACCAGCAATGGGACGATGAATTGATCTCCAGACTTGGTGTTATCCAATGTTTATTTAAAAGTATAAATCATACTGGTGAAAAAAAGATTCAGGATATTGCCTTTCTTATTTGCTAAACAGCTGTTCTCTTCCATTTCTCAGTTTTCACCATCATATTTTGCTTGTATAGCTTAGATTTTACACTCATGGGATTCTGAAGTTAGCATGTCTGAAGATTCTGTGTACTTGTCACCAAAGGCATTGGTTCCTGAGTGCTCGCACTCTAGTCATCTAAGTGAATATCGTCGAGAACTATTGGAGATATTTTACTGGTAGAAGCACACAACGTATTCAATATCTCTACCTCACCTGCAATTGATGGAATTGTTTTTTTGGCTGAGATAGGATCGGTGTGGAAACTATGATGATTATGTTGTGATTTGAGTGCATAATTTCTGTTTTGGAAAGTGATTTGAAAATTTGAAAGAGATTTCATATTTTAGGGAATTTTCCAAGGACTCAGAGGTATAGAAATGGAATTGATTTTCTCTGCTTTCTGTTTCATGTAACTTGGATGATGATGCGGTTCAAGGATTGAAATTTTCAATTTTGTGTGTGATTTGAATTGGTGATGATATCTAATATGGACCGAGAGTGCAACTTTGCAGGTTTAATTTGCATGATTTATTTTGCTCATTTCAGGTATCACATTATGCGATTGCCATGGAATGATTGGGTTTTTTTTTTTTTTTTTTCCCTATAATTCCAATTTTCTCTTTCCAGCTAATCCAATTAATCTGTGCACTAATTTGCTTTGGCAGCATCTTTGTTTAGGTGTTTGTGTGTGTGTCTATGTGAATCAACACTGACAGCAATAGTGTGAAATATAAAGACAGCATAAGTTTCAAGTCTTTTAATCACCTGATTGATGAAACTACTTGTTCACAAATTTTGCTTTTAGTCATTGAAACTAATGTGGCATAACTTATTTAGTTGGTTATATATAAGTGTACAACTTTGTTTGGGAACCAACTACAGAGAGGAAGCAAAAATTTTACAAATCTTGTGAAATAAGATGTGATCGGAATGGTGTACGACTATGGTTGAAAAATCACGTATTTCAGGTAAAATATGGATCCAGATAAAAGCGGTCAACTATTTTTACGCTTAATCTTTCATGTGAGAAGCCTTATATTCGGGAGGTAAACGTCTCTAAATTTTTACATGTGTGGTTACGTCCCATTTATGTGAGAGTTTAACGTGTGGAATAATCAACCAATCTAGGTCACGGAGAGGTAGGTAAGAGCGTTTTCGTGTGATAAGTGACGATAGATTAGGGCTGACCACATCGATCGAGTTCCGAACGTTGCCAAATCGAGTTGAATTTTATACCATAATCCTGTTTTACTATAATGATCATATCAGATGGTGGAATTTTTATTTTGTGAATTTTACTCATCGGAATCACAATGTGCCTACTAATGGGGGTATAACTTGTTTAGTAAGTTAGATTTTTTGTACCAACAGTGTCTAGACACTTATGTAACTGACAATATGGTACCTGAACTTACAATGTTATCAAAGAAATACCCGGACTTAATTTTTCTTATATCTGTAGTACCTGCCGTTAATTTCTGTTAAGTCTCTCTCTCAATTTGACAATGTGCAATGCACATGACTTGTTTAAGTAGATAAAAAGTCTTATTTTCCCTTCATGTGTTAAATTCTCTCTTATTCATCATCTTCCTGCTTGAAACAAACCCAAAACAGTTGCCCATCATTGTTCTTTACTGGGCAATTTCTTATTTCATTTCCCATCTAATTCAACCTCATGCAATTCCTGCGTCGATTTGTTGATCCATCTCCTTCGCCTACCTTAAGTACCATATGTCTCACACCCTCTATTCTTCCTCGGCCATGTTCTGCACTTAGAGGGGAAAGGTTGAAAGGGTACACAATCACCTCACCCACTTGAGTGTTGGTTCAATTTGTTACTAATGGTTGGAATGAGTTTCTTCCACTGAGTTGCTTCCACATTGAAGCTCAATCCGATCACCATTTTCTCTTTTTCTTTATGGGATTTGTTGGGTAGAATATGTTGATATAGCACCCTTTAATGGATATACAGCAAATCTGTTTATCAAATTTACTTGTGTTTGAGAGTTTGTGCTGTTGATCAAATTTTTTTCTTGTTATATTGTTGTTTAAGGGAACTCTAGAGAGAGAACGATGGCATCATACCATTTTTTCTGGGTTTAAGAAGAGGAACTGAATGGGTTCAACCGTTCAAGAACATGAACTATTGCTGGGATTTTTAATTTTTTTGGTTTTGGTTTGGTTTTGATTTTGTTGCTTTGTTGCTGGGCTTAAGACGATGAACATGATCGGGTTTAACACGATGAACTTGAAGAATTACTAGGTTCAGATACTTATCTTGGTTCCTGTCTATACTACACAGGGGTGGATCTGGTTGATAGAATAAAGTAGAATGAAGAACAACCCGAAATTTATTTTAAAAAATGATGGAGTGAAAAGTCTTTTTTGCCCTAATTTTATGACACGTGTGTCAGACATGGTCAACACTAACGGGGACGTGACGGAAGTCAACCGCAGATATGTCGAAGATACCAAAAATTAAGTCTGGATATTACATTGATCGCTTTATAAGTTTAGGTACCATATTGTCAGTCATCTAATTGTCTAGACACTGTTGGTGTAAAAAATCCTAGTAAGTTATATACAAGTGTACAACTTTGTGAACCAACTATAGAGAGGAAGCAAAATTTACAAAAATCTCGTGAAATAAGATGTGAGCGGAATGGTGAAATACGGCTATGGTTGAAAAATTACGTATTTCAAGTAATGTTTGGGTCCCGATAAAAGCGGTCAACTCTTTTTACGCTTAATCTTCCCTAGGGGAGCCCTATCAACGGGAGGTAAACGTTTCCAAATTTTTACATGTATGATTACATCTCATCTATATGAGAGTTTAACGCGTGGAAGAATCGACCAAACTAGGTCACGGAGAGGTAGGTAAGAGCGTTTTCGTGTGATAAGTGACGATAGATTAGGGTTGACCGCATCGATCGAGTTCCGAACGTTGCCGAATTGAGTTGAATTTTATACCATAGCCCTGTTTTACTATAATGATCATATCAAATGGTGGAATTTTCATTTTATGAATTTTAGTCATTGGAATCACAACGTGCCTACTAATGGACTATAACTTGTTTAGTAGGTTATATACAAATGTACAACTTTGTGAACAAACTATAGAGAGGAAGCAAAATTTGCAAAAATCTCGTGAAGTAAGATGTGAGCGGAATGGTGAAATACGGCTATGGTTGAAAAATTATGTATTTCAGGTAATGTTTGGGTCTCGATAAAAGCGGTCAACTCTTTTTACGCTTAATCTTCCCTAGGGGAGCCCTATCAACGAGAGGTAAACATTTCCAAATTTTTACATGTGTGGTTACATCTCATCTATATGAGAGTTTAACGTGTGAAAAAATCGACCAAACTAGGTCACGGAGAGGTAGGTAAGAGCGTTTCCGTGTGATAAGTGACGATAGATTAGGGTTGACCGCTTCGATCGAGCCTCGAACATTGCCGAATCGAGTTGGATTTTATACCATAGCCCTGTTTTACTATAATGATCATATCAGACGGTGAAATTTTCATTTTGTGAATTTTAGTTATCGGAATCACAACGTGCCTACTAATGGACTATAACTTGTTTAGTAGGTTATATACAAATGTACAACTTTGTGAACCAACTATAGAGAGGAAGCAAAATTTGCAAAAATCTCGTGAAATAAGATGTGATCGGAATAATGAAATACGACTATGATTGAAAAATCAAGTATTTCGAGTAACGTCTGGATCTCGATAAAAATGGTCAAATTTTTTTTTACAGTTAATCTTTTCTATTGGGAGCCCTATATTCGAGAGGTAAACCCATAAATTAACCTCACTTATCTCATGAATACTGTAACGCCCCGTATCTAACCTTATCTATTTACCAGGTGTTTCTTCAAGTTACTGAGAAATTTAACCGTACTCGGTAACTTAGTAAGTTAACGTTTAAGTTTATTTTCGAGTTTTTCTCAAAATGTAAAATTCTTATTATAAGGCCCCGACATCGTTGTGCGCGTCAACACAAGTTCACCGATGTCTTCGGGTTATTTTTCAGAGCAACAAGTTATTTTCTACGAATATTTGAAATTTCGGATAATTTTAGATTATCATTTATGATTTTTAGTTTTACCATTTAATCTGTCCTTCTTTTTTCCTCCTTAAATCTGGGCCGTTAATTTTTTAGGTAAAAGGGTTGAAACCCTAATCCCTTCCCATTCGGAATCGAGAGAGGGAGAGAGACTGAGGAGGAGAGCGACGGCGCCCCGGTCCCCGTCCAGGCGCGCCTCCGCCGCCGTCAGGCCGTCGCTGGACGATTGGCGACCACCGTTCAGCTCGTCTCTCTCTCCTCTACCTCCTCCTAACTGTCGATTGACATGCATCCACCACCTTCTTAAGATCGAAAATCCAAACCCTAACCTCCAAATTCAAATTCCGGCCAAATCCCTTCTCCCCCGGCTAGTTTAAGCTTCTAGAAGGTAATTTCACTTTTCCCTCTTCGTTTTCCATCCCCCTTGAGCTTCGATTTTCAGAAATAGAATCCTAATCCGAATTTCCTTTTTGGGTTCGAGGTTTGGTTTCCGGCAAGGGGTTGCGTTCTTGGGGTTTCGGTGAATCTGTCGAACTCAGGCGAGCCTAGCAACGTTCGATGGGTGCCCATATGCACCTTGAAGGAGGCTTGGAGGCAGCTGTTACTGTTTCGGAGGGAGGCAGTGGCTTTGGGTGATTGGCCGAGTGTCTTTAATCTTGACTTTGTTCTCAGCGACTCTCCGATTTGGTTTTAGCTCTAGATTCACGTTTTGAATAGATTGGAGGTAAGGGTTATGAATTGAACTGCACCTTTTGTTAGGTTGATCCCCTCTTTTTTTTGCTGCATTTTTTTCCTGAGTAGCCAAACATAGTTTTTCCTCTTCTCTTCTGTTGTTCTTTGTTTTTTTTAATTGTCTGGATGTGATTACAATTTTGGCGTGAGAATCTTAATTGATGATGTATGTGAAATTTGATTTTATTGTGGAATAAATTTAATAGCAGACAAAATTTTCTGGGACATAATTAAGGAGAATATCTCAATTTGGAAAACCAATATTGTTGCAGACAAATTATGGTGTACACTTATCCCATATATATATGTTGTAGGAATTGGTATATATGTTCCTGATATCATATACATATAAAATCACAGATTCTATATTGAATTTCAATTTCCTCATTCCTTTCCAATCATAAAAATTCTTATCCTCTCTTTACTTTTTCTCATATTGATCTGATTTTTCGTGGTGATTTCAGGTCGCAATAGACCTTTTAGAGCAAA
Source organism: Fragaria vesca subsp. vesca (assembly GCF_000184155.1). Lineage (NCBI taxonomy): Eukaryota > Viridiplantae > Streptophyta > Magnoliopsida > Rosales > Rosaceae > Fragaria > Fragaria vesca. The sequence goes on from NC_020491.1 coordinate 4,305,614, forward strand.
TTGAAGTTGTAGAATAATTGCACAGGTTCATTTCATTTTACATTTTAATCACTCTTTGGGATGGGCTATTTACAAGATATTCACCAAGTTTAATTTTTTGTCCAGAAAATGCTATTAGTCGGTAATCTTTTAATAAGACACATATATGGGTGAATTAATTTGCTTTGTGAAAATCTCAGAAAATATGTCGATGTTGTGATTGGTAAATTCATCTTTATGTCAACAGTTAATATGTGATATTATGTGTGTCGCAGGCCACTTTTGCTAGCAATAGGCTGCCTTGCATTGCATATAAGGGCAGGTATGCTCATTGTTCCTTTCACTTTTACTGTTGTTCATGTCCGGTGATTAACACAGCAGTCTGGGCAATTCTTTGTTTCAATTTTCAATTATGGTTACGGCCTTATGGGTTATCATTTGGTTTTGTTCTTTCATGGTGAATCTGAAGTTTGGTTGTGGGTTTCCGAATTTTGGCATTTTGAGATATGGGTATCGAATTTTGGAGTGAGACTGAGAAAGTGGATTTGGTAGCTGTGATTGTTGGCTTCTGATTTTGCAGCCAGATTTCTAAAGTTTAAATTTAGTCTGAGTAATTGGCTTCAGCCCACATTTATTTACATTTTTTTTTTCTGATCAGTTGTTTTAGAAGATTGGTTTTGTGCTTGAGATATATGTATGATTTTTGTAAGATCAACTTATTATCAGTATGTTCACTGTTTCATGGAACATAAGTATGGAGCATTATTTTCAGCTTTATTTGTTGCAGCCTTCTCACTAATATTATGAGAGCAAGATGCAATTATGTTTCTGCAAAGCTTGCTGAAAAACAGTCCAGAACCGATGGCTATATTCAAGATCAACTTTGAGGAGAAAAAGGCTAATGATGAAGAAAGAGTTGGCTGCAAGAATCGGTTATGATGGTGCATGTATTGTGTCACTATTGTACCTCTCTAGAGAAAAGATAAAACAGATTCAGATATCTTCCATCATTGGCATTAATCACAAAAAAACAAACAAGACAGTTCCTGGAAAATGCAAAGCAACTGCATCTATTGATTCACTACCAAACGGAAATTTACAGACAAGAAAATGCAAAGTAACTCTCACCAACACATGCAAAGTAACTGCATCTATTGATTCACTATGAGAGGGTATTATTTACATAATTGAGTGATGCACATTAAGCATAAGAAAAGATTAATCATCAACAAACAAGACCACAAGTTTCCAGCCGCCTGGAGTGCATAAGAGCAACTGCTTATACCAAATTGGTACTAAGATTTTCCACTAGAATTTCAGTACCAAACAGAAAACATTAAACATCAGACTCAATGAGACTCAATGATCATCATCAAACTGTTTACTAATCCAGTCATGCACATCAAGAATCACAAACGATGAATCATCAACAAAAAAAAAAACCATAAGTTTCCAGCTGCCTGGAGCAAATAAGACCGATCTACTTTCGCAACTTCTTATACCATTTTGGTACTAAGATTTTCCACTAGAATTAAACATCAGACTCAATGATCATCATCAAACACGCTCCCAACCAGTGACCGCAATTATATTTATCACATCACAATCGTGCAAATCAAATCACAGTTTCTATACACAATTTCAATTACAGTTTCACACTAATAAAAAACTAACCTTGTACGAATCAGGTACGCCGATGGTAAATGAGGGCAGATGCTTCACCAAATGCTTTAGAATAACTAAGGTACCTAACATTAGATAAATGGAAACAGAACCGGGCATGAAAGTTTTAAGTCTCTTATGTTTATCACAGGACACAAATTGCTACACAATTATAATTCTTTTTTGGTGCAGCTGTGGAACAGATATCATGATGCAGCAACCATATCAGTTGCATCTAACTATCATATACAACTCAGAAAGATGTTTGAAAGATTTATGGTGAAATTTCCATTTTGTTCAAAGGACTTCATGTTAGTAGATATTAGCTTTATTTCAATGCAAACATGTTTGCAACATGACCTTGCAACATATCCAGAACAATCAAAATTTTCCTCTAACCCTAATCAAACTTAGTTTCAAGATTAAAAGACAGTTTAAGGATGCATAACAACTTCAACATTCAGCTTCTTTGAAAAGAGTGGTAGAATTGCTTGGAATTTGATATCATAATTTTACATGCTTAACCTATCATAATTTGCTCACAGCTTGAACAAAATGAACAAATGACTTGCTTCAAGTCTACACTGTAGTTAATAAGGATATAGTTAGTCTACTCACTGCTCCACCAGATTGAATCTGATTAAACTTGAGGTTATATAAAAACATTTTAAAATAAAGTAAACAATTGAACTTAGACCAGTTATCTCTCTTTTAATTTTCCCCAGTGTCTTAAGCTCATTTTTATACTACTTAGCTATGGCGGTACTGTACAAGATTGACAGGCACCGATGACAAATCCGGGGAACTTATGCAAGCTAACAATGCCATTCTGGTGTTAGCCAGACATTTCAAGTCCTAAAAGCTGTACCCTAGGAGTATAGGACATATTAAAGTAGGCAGCTGAAAAGTTTCATTAGTATTGGAACTAATAAAATAGGAAGCTAACCCATTAAAATGCCATCAGCCAGAACTCACTACAAGAGCTGAGAGGGATATGAACAGATATTACCTCATCAACAGCAGGACTGTGATCAAGCTTAATCTTTCTGTCTGGGCCACCTTCCATCAAAGCAGTTCCCAATAATGATGGCTCCAATGTCCTCATGCGTAGAATATCAATCAAGGGATGAATTTCAGACTTGTGCTGGGTTTCACCAATAGGAGCTGAACTGCGAAAGTTGGTTCCTGTAACTTTCTGGTTTGTTGGAGATGTTGGGTGTATAGTCAGAGTTTATTCTGCAAGAAATTCCAATACTCTTGTCACTACTTGTTTCGAACTGAGAAGCAAAATGTGCATGTAAGAAGAAGAAGAAGAGTAGAAAGAAAAAGTGGTATGCATACTTGTCTGTTTATGGAAGTTGATGAAGGTAGAAGCAGGATCTGGTTGAGGAAATCAGTTTGACAGTGAGACTCATTGCTACAATGTCAGTAGCTTTTCATGCAAGGAGAGTAGTGATGAAGCACATATTTGACATAGCCATTTTTATTTTGCAGCTGAGGTTCGTGTGTAATAGTGCTGTCACAAAAAAGAAAGCCAAAGGGTAAACAGTTAAGCCAAGCAGTAATTGATCATGACTAATTGAGTAATCAGAGACACTCAAGTATAGATAAGAAAATTTATGAAATATGCATGGCACAGAATAAAGGAAGATCCAAACACCCACATCTACAGAGCTTCAGGCAACAATAATGGACCATTAAGAATATCACAACTGATTTTAGACAAAGGTAACATGTCCATTAACAGTGTTCCTTGGATCTCACATAAAGAATTAAAAATTTAATTGAAGCAAAACTTTGGTTAATATAGCAACTTAGCAAGCTATGGCCAATACTGAGGACCATGATTCATTCCACTTTCAGGATCTAAAAACGCAGAGATACTTAGTTAAAGAATAATAACTCTAAAGTTTCCCCAAAGGACAGAACCTAGCTAAAAGGAAAGGCAAAGGCGTGGGAATTTGGGCAGTCCTTGCAACCTAACTAGCAAGTGATAACTACAGAACAAACAAGTAAACCCTCTCAGTATCACAGATAATAGCACATCCTAGCTTTTCCATTGCATGAAGTCATTAGACTCTATAAGGAACAGAACACTTGATCAAACATGAGAAGTAAATGACAGTCTTTTATGTCTTCTAACCAACCTAGTCTGTTAGAAGATTACATAGATTCAACCATATCAGATTTCCTTATTAATAACCAACTCTCTAGCAACCGCTTAGAAACCAAGGTATCAACTTACATAGAAGTTGCTTATCTGAACCAATGCAGATATGCTTAATTTCCAAACAATGCTGTTTATTGTTGTCTAAGAAATCAGTCAAATATGGAGCTTTCATGGCCAAAGAAAAGGGGAAACAGACTGTACAATTCGAAATCGGTAAAGACAGAAAGACATTTGAATGTACAGCCGACAAGAATCATTGAAAGTATAACTTTCTGAATGAAAATGGAGAGGAGGAACATGCCTAAGAAGCTCAGCTTGTTCAAACCTTCAATCAAAACAACAGCAACAAAAAAAAATGAGCTCTCTCTTTTTTGGGCAGAAATTGAAAAGGCCATACAGAACACTGATGGAAATTCTCAACAAAAACGAACAAATGACATAGTCACAAGTCATACGAAAATAGTGACAAAGAAATTCCAACAAAGAGCAATTAAAAAGAGTTTTGAGTACAGTGCAACCAAACTGATTATTGGACCTCATTTCATATATCTAAATCATCCTGAAAGAGTACGTGTACCAACAGCAAAGATTCAAATACCTGTCAGAATCAAACCTAAACAGCATTGAAGCTGCAGCTCATCGGACACGTTTTAGTTCAGTTGTTCAGGTGCGCCATTGAGGGTTTAATTAATAACTAGGTCCAACAATATTCCTTTTCTTAAATCTTACTAGCCTTCCAGCCCGTACTTCCGCGCATGCGTAAGTGCAATGACTAATAATCACAAATGCTAGAGTTCGAGATCTTAATGTATAAAACAACAGCCTTCCACAAAACTAAAGCTTTGGGTCATACCAACATTAACTTCATTCCCAACTTCAGGACAAAGGTGAAAGTTTCCACAGCATCAGAATTATGAAATTCACTATAAGTTACAACAGAAAAAACTGGAAACTGATAGGGAAAAAGGGCAATTCAATTTGCGGGAACAGTTAAGAAGGTCACAAACACGATCAATCAAAATGCTGTAAACCAAAAATATGTACAAAACCAAAAGGTCCCGTTTTTATGCATAACATGATTTATACACAAACAAAAAAGGGCACCTAATGGTTCAAAACTGAACCCAGATCAAATAAAAGAATGAGGTAACAGCCAGCAAAGGCATCAATCTATCATGTTCCTAAATTTCAAATTCCATATGCATCAGTACTTGTAATACTCATATGTCTATAGTGCATTAGAAATCAACCTGCATAAAGCGTCCCAGTGATTCTGGAGCCCAACTGCAGCATGTTCTTCCCTCCCTGAACTGAAAGTACACGTTACCAATCTATTAGCGCGCGCACACACACAAATAGCACATCCAATTAGTCCAACAAATTATACCTATACTAAAGATTAATTAGGAATTCAAGCTCTCGCACTGTCCATACTTACTCAGCTCCTCAGAGAAATCCTGCGAACAAAAACCACATCAAAAAATCTAACAATTTAGGTTTGAATAATAAGAGTAGAGACATCTTGCACAAAGCGGCCAAAATTTTGAACTTGGAGAAGTGTTGAACGAGGTATCTGAATCTCATTCGTATGTGAATTTATAAAACTTCACGATTGCCTGAAAAGTAGCAAGTGAACTGACAAAACTAATGCCCAAAGAATGTCGAACATGCATTGTGGACCACCATGAATAGTTGAAAACTAAGCCAAAATCTAATTACCTATGATTGAAGAAAAGAAAATCAATGTCAAGTACCAATATGGTTTGCAAGGACTTGAATGAAAGATAAAATGAAGACATCATAGACTACTACCTACATGAACATGCTATGATCTGGTTGTAAACTTGTAACAGATATTTGCTGTCCCGGCTGTTTCAGGAAGACAAATAAGTGGAATGTGGAATTACCGCTTTTAAATAAAATCAAGGTACCACCACCTTTTTTTTTGGTTTTTTTCCAATATGCAGATACACAATAATTTAATACAACCAACACATCAAGTTGATGACCACCAAAATTGAACACACCTATAATTTAATAAGTAGAAGGCTCTACAGACACAAAAGGTGAAGAACTATCCACTTCAAAAGCCCACAATTAGATAAAATTTAAAAGCCTTCACATCAATAGACACACACTTGATGCTAACCCATGAATATATACTGCTGACAATTCAAGCCTTAGCAAAAAACATAACATTTACTGAAGAAATAGAGACTAACAGAGTAATAGCAATAGTGAATTCCAATATCAAAATGAAGCTTAAGCCTCAACCTTTTACAGAACAATGTTGGGAAATGAACAATCCATGTTTGTTATCTTCTCCACACACGGGCAGTAAAAATATGTCAGTCTGAATTTGTCAATTTTCTAGTTCATAAGAGGTCGACCCAGAAACTAAGAAGTTAAAAGAATATCCCGGCCATATGGAATGGTACACAGCGTGTTCCTCAGTCATTGTCTAACTAAAGGAGGGTTATCAATGAATCAAGGGATGACTGAGAAAGAGAGAGAATTTAACCCAAACAGAGAGAAGAGATGAAAGTGTACCTGAGATCTTCAATTCAGCAGATGATGGTGTGTTCCTCAGTCGCATTCCCAGGCCTCACCACCGAAGTCGGTGGCCCGTCAACCCAATCAGGCAAATTGAACTCGATCACCAAACTTCAAGAAACGAAAATCAATTCCTAACTCAAAAAACGAAAATGGATCAACACCCACCCACCTCTACCAAACTGAAGCTTCTTCAACACACCAAACCACTATTCCCCAATTAAATCGAGCTACCCACCTCCGTATCGTCGTCGCGGAGGGAGAATTACTGTGAGAGTTATGGAGAACACGCGCTAAAAGCTTCTCCTTGATTATTCCTTGAGCCGGGGCTAGGGGAATGGGAATGAGTTTGAGTGGAAGTAATTTGATGAGCATTAGGAAGAAAGGGTTGATGGGAAGTGGTGTGGTCACTATGGTTTGAGGAGGAGGTTGGCCTGGGTTTTGATAATGGAGACAGCAACCACGACTCCGTTCGTGTTGTCTTCAACCTTCCGAACCAACTTTTTTGAATTGCCACCGCACTGCACTGGAATCTCATCGCCGGAGTTTGTCGCCGCCGGCCATGGTTTACTTTCAACGATGGTGATTCGGAAATTGATAGATTTATTTGTTTCCATACTCAGTTGAGTTCTTTTTAAGTTATCAAGTCCAGGCAGGATTAAAACTTTCCAAATCCAATCTGTTTCCAATCAAATCCATGTCAGGGTTGGATACTAATCCATTCCAGTCTCAGATTCTCTCTCATATAAGATCTCATTGGGAGAGAATTTGAGTCTGAGAAGATTATAAAACCCTAAACTCTTAAACAAAACAAAAAAAACTTTGCCGCTCGACGTATCCATGGCCTCAGCTCAAATCTTAGAGGTGATCTCCCTCCCTCTCTTTTTCCTTAAATTATATGAAAATCAGAGGTTTTTTGTCATCGCAGGTTCCGACGGAGTCGGTGAGGGCGGTTAGTTTCAGCTTCTTTACAGACGAAGAGGCGTCAAAGCAGAGTGTCGTCAAGATTACTAAACCGGACTTGGTTGATGAATTAGGAACGCCGGTGCAAGGTGGCCTTTATGATCCGGCAATGGGTCCTCTCGACGACAGAAGCCACACATGGTAACGTGTCTACTTCTGATTCAGTTTCAAGTAGAATAATACATCTTTGGTAGGTGTTTGTTATAGTTCAAATGTTGATGTTTCATTGAGTTCGTTATTTATCGTTTATGCAGTTGCAGAACATGTGGCCAGAACGCGTATAATTGCCAAGGCCATTTTGGTCATATTGACATTGTTTTGCCCGTCTATAATCCATTGTTGTTCAATCATCTTTACAAACTTCTACAAAGAACCTGCTTCAATTGTTGCTGTTTTCGAACAAGCCGAGAGCAGGTAAGTGAAGTTTGTGGTCAAGTAAAATTATTGTTTTTAAGGGTTTAATTTTTGCCTTTGACCCTTCTCTCTATTTTCTTTTTGGGTAATTTAAGGTTCAAAAATGTGTTTCCCAATTGGAACTCGTGATGAGAGGTGATGTTGTTGCGGCAAAGAGATTAGACTCTGACTCGTCTAATCATCACTCATATCTCAAGGAGGGCGGGGAAGGAAATGATAGTGAGAGAGACAGGCATTCGAAGCCGGAAAGATGGACATCTCTTCAGTTCACAGAAGCCATGTCTATTTTGAATTGTTCTCTGGAGACACAACAAACGTGCAAGAATTGTGGACACAAGAATCCTAAAATCACTAAACCGACTTTTGGTTGGTTTGAGAGGGTATGATCTCTCATCCTTGGTATTCAACAAGCGTTGAAAGGAGTCACGCTGCTGTCAGTATTTTATTATTTGCTTTCGTACTTTTGTGTTTAATATGTGGTTGAATCTAGTTAGGCACCAAACCTGTTTGGGGCTTAATGCTTTTTCCGAATCCTCTTCTGTGAATTGTTTTGTCACTTTAAGCTAGAAAATCTTTGTTGACATGGTTTTTGAGCCTTTTGACTTGACTTGGAAGGTTTTTAGACACTAGCAGCCACTTATAGTTAAACTATTATCACACAACTATTTTCTTGGCTCATTGGCCTCTGGCTCACTTGGCACAAATTGGGTGCGGTGTGAAGAAGTCATGGGTTCAAATCTTCATGTGAAGAAAAATAAGAAAGTAATGATCTAAAGTTCAAAAGGGAAAGAAAAACAAGATTCCAGTTTCAATTTTGTTATTATTCTTCAAACCTTTCTTGTGACCTTGGTTTAAATCCTCTTAGAGGCATTTCATGCCTTTTGTTTTTCCCTCATTTACTTATTGTGACCTTGATCATCTTCTTCTTAGTGTATTGTCTGATAATAATTATTGGTTTGCTTTTTGTGTTGTATTTATAAGCTGGTGCTGCTAAAGAAATAATAAAGAAAAAGACAAGTCGTTAGTTGCACTTCACTTGATATGAAGACATGAAGATATCTATTGTTTATGTATGTGTTATTTTAAATATTCAAACCCCATGATTAGTCTATCCGATAGTTTTGTTTGCATTCCTGGGTTCAACCTTGTAAGTACTGCATTTGTAATTATATATCTCTTTTGTTGGTTGATGGTTGTAGAGTGGGGCTGAAAATGCTAGAAAAAATGTAATCAGAAAATGCAAACTGGTAGGACCTTTAACTGTTCAAGAAGAGGGTGAATCTTGTGGCAACGATGTTGATGCAGGCATATCTGATATATCTTGTGCATCCTCATTTGTGACTCAAGATACTGCAACGAAGAAGAGTGAAGAACAAGAGAGCATAGTGCTGGATCAGTATTTTAAGCAGAAAGAAGCCTTATCAGGAGATCTTACACCAAAAAAGGTAGGCTCCTGGAAAGTATGGGCATGTTACTGTGATAAGTGAGTGATATTAATGTTGAATTCGGTATATGCGTGTGGGAACCTTCAAATGTTCTTTTTTCTTGCAGGTAAAAGAAATAATGAGCCTTTTGTGGACAAAAGAGGCTCAACTCTGCTCTTATCTTAGTGATATCCAACGCCAAGGAGTGGAAAGAAAAGGTCACTATATGTTTTTCTTAGAGAGTGTTCTTGTACCACCTATCAAATTTCGTCCTCCGGCTCATAGTGGTGATTCTGTATGTCTATTTTTCTCCAAGGATCCTTCTCTCTCTCTCATCTATATTATGTTCATATATTTGATTGTGGACCCTTGTATAAGGCCTTGTTAATGGGAATGTATCTGAATGACTTTGAGGTGGAGGAGTTGTCTTAACTGTTTAAGGATTTCAGGTGTTTGGTAGGTTCGAGATTACATTGACGAACATGGAGGGTGGAACCTTTGTAACTGTTAGATTAGTGTGCTGCTTGCGTAGTTGTATTCTTTTTGTGTTGGGTTTCAATTGACGCTTCTTTGATAAAATTGCCACATGTTAAGTTCCTACTAGGCTATCACTAAGCTGAGAATGCAAATAGTGTATCATTTCATGGGGTTTCATTATGTTTCAGTTCTAGAAATTTATATCTTTTGTTCATACCTAAAGAGGGTATGGAATAATTTTTTTATTCCACCTTCTCTAATTCTTAGGTGATGGAGCATGCGCAAACTGTTTCATTAGGTGAGGTGGTTCGGGCAAATTCGTACTTGAAAGATGCTCTGGATAAGAACAAAGTGTCGCAGATAATTCAGTGCTGGAAGCGACTTCAGGATTGTATTAATCTAATGTTTGATGGTGAGTGAATGTTTATTTCAAATATTTTTTCTCTACGGTTTATCCATGATAGATTATGATTGGGCTTTTAAATTTGCAATTCCAAATTTTCTTGAAAATAAACCCTGATTTGTCATAAACAACTTAATAAAAGCCTAAAACGTGTCTGAGTGCCCTTAGAAGTTTTGGAAAATCAAAGCAATTGACACAGCCGTCAAAAGTGAGAATCAGACCCTCTAGTTGCTCTGCCAATTTAAGTACCAGTCCAGGGATGTGTTGGGATGTTAGAGTTTGTCGAGCATGCAACACTTAACCATCTAAAATGTCAGTGCTTCTGAGGTTTTTTTGCCCATGTACAAAGCACTCTCCAAATAAATGTGGACCGGTGCATAAGCTATGCAGATCCATTCATTTTCTAAATTACGCTTTAAGTGTTGCATGCAAAAAACTCAACTGAATCAGAAGCCAACTTTAATGCTTAACAGTCTCATTATAAACCTTCAATTTGTTTGATATGGTTGGAAGATTAAATGATCTCCAACATGATTGATTTTCCCAGCCAATCTTTAAAGTGTGGTATTGGTTCTTGAAAATGAAGTTCTGATTTTGACACTAATTATGTAAGGGTAAAGATAAAAGCTTATAAATGGGTATTCAAATTAATTTGGATACTAGCATATCCCTGGTAGATTTGTTTTCTCCAAGGTTTCTTTTTATAATTTTTTTTATACTTAGAAATACAAATAATGCATGATTATTTTTATCTCCTGTATGTAGTAGTTAAGCTTTTACTTTCTGTACTTGGTTTTAGGTCAAGGTGGCATTCTGGAGAAGAAGGCAGGCATGTTTCGCCAGAAACTGATGGGAAAGAGGGTTAATTTTGCATGCCGGTCTGTTATATCCCCAGACCCCTATTTAGCTGTTAATGAGATTGGAATTCCACCAATCTTTGCATTGACATTAACATATCCTGAGGTATGGTTGACTATTGGGCTTAGTGGCTACAAATTAGCATCAATATTGGCAGTTTCTATATTTTTCATCACTTAAATCAGTTAAATGATATCGAAATTTTCCGTTTATTTCCTAATTTGTTTCCTTCTGTTGCTACATCCTCAATCTCCATTTCCCTCCCTTGCTCTTACCTTCTCGGATTTTCTTCCATTTATGATTGGAATTACTAAATTTTTTATCTAATAGCCCCACTAGTTCCCTTCATCATCCAACAATAAACTCTATGCTTAATCCTTTCCCCGACTTCGTTTCATTTCTTCAGCCATATCTTTCTGCCCGAAGGTTGTATGTTTTGTTTACATATTTTAAAACTGTCTCTGACGACAAATGCATGGTGAAACAAACACGTATAGTATCTTGAATAATCCATTATTTTTCATCCATTTGAAGGGTGAGCCGTGTGTGTGGATTTGATAAGCATATCTCTTTCTTGTTTTATATGATTCTATTTTTATTCTTTGTGTATTATAATGCAGAGAGTTACTCCGTGGAATGTTTTCAAGTTGAGAAATGCTATTGTCAATGGTTCTGAAATCCATCCTGGAGCTACACACTATATTGATAAAACATCTATCAAGTTGCCTCAAAAGCGGAGGGAGCGCCTTTTATTGTCAAGAAAGTTACCTTCTTCGAAAGGGGCAGGGACACAACATGGGAAGGGATCTGACTACGAAAACAAAATTGTACTTCGTCACTTGCAAGATGGGGACATTGTTCTTGTTAATCGCCAGGTATGACACGATCGACTCTGTGTATACTTTCTTATTCATATTTTGGAAAGTCAATATTCTATTTAACCATACTAGTGGATAATTGGTCTTGTCAAAGTTATTGCTCTAATTACCATACTATTGGATATTTGAGCTAGGAAGTTTGCTTCGAAGTACTAGAATTTGTTAGTTGATTTATTTGATGTTTGATATTAAAGTCGGCAAAGAGTTGATATAAAAATCATTTATATAGTGGAATGTTTGGTTCATTTTTAGTGATCTTGTGCCCAGTAAGTGTTGTTCTATATGGGGTTTTCTTAATTTATATATATATATATATATATATTATCATTATGTATGTCAGTATGTGTGTACCTACCTATCTATGTATATGTATGTATGCGTATGTATGCGGGGCCCTTCTAGTGAGGGATCCATTTTCACGGTTATACCGAGGGATTGTTAATTTGACAAACTTTTTGATCACATATCACAATCTTTACAACTGAAAACATGAACGGTTCAGGTTTGGAAAAAAAGTGTTGAATTCTTCGACTTAAACTCAACCATCCAAGCTGATTAAAAAACTAATCCAATGGTTGTGTGTGCTCATTAAAAACCCAACCCAATGGCTGTTTCTTATCCCTCAAATTGACAAAAAAGGAATCACCCCTTAGTGGAAGGCCCTCATCTGATGTGGAAAACTTGCTCATCTGTGTGTGTGACTCACTAGTATGATGTGGAAAACTTGCTCAACTTTTACTTTTAACAGCTTATTTAATTAAAAGTTTATTCTTCTTTAAAAAGAAATTGTCTAATGTGAATTCTGGATTGTAGTTGGACTAGTCATTCATTATGTGTTTTAATTCCACAGCTTACACTTCACAAACCCTGGATATGTGCTTGACTTGTTATTCTGGCAAATAGTCTAAAATAGCTTGAATGTTCTGCTTCAGTGCTAATTTGTTATAATGGCTTCAGTGCTAATTTGCTGTTCTTTTCAAATATTTGATATGATGTGAATTTTGGACTATTAAGGCTTCAGTGCTAATCGGTGTGATGTTTTCATTTCGCAGCCTACACTTCACAAACCCAGTATAATGGCTCATATAGTTCGTGTGTTGAAGGGGGAGAAAACATTACGCATGCACTATGCAAATTGCAGGTTCAGTTTCACGTACATGCAGATAGATTCTAATATATGTTCAATTGATGATCAATTGAAATTTAGGTGTTGAACTTCATTTTGCAAGCACATGGTGGTTATTATCTCTTGTGATTGCAGTACATACAATGCAGATTTTGATGGTGATGAAATGAATGTTCATTTGCCACAAGATGAAATTTCTCGTGCTGAAGCTTACAATTTGGTGAACGCAAACAATCAATACGTAAAGCCCACTAGTGGTGTTCCCATTCGAGCCTTAATTCAGGTTCGTGGTGATTATTGGACTAGTTTATATCTCACCTTGAGGACCTTTTAAATTACTAGGATATTCTGCAACTGCTGCTTCTAACTACATCGTGTTTGGAAAATTTCAGGACCATATCATAAGTTCTCTGTTCCTTTCAGAAAAGGACACCTTTTTCGACTTGGATGAAATGAATCAGCTTCTGTATAGTTCTTCTGTTTCAGCATGTGGTTCAGAAACTTTCTCTGGCAAGCCAGGTCAAAAGGTTCTAATGTCCAACTCTGAAGATGCAATGCAGCTCCCCCTTCCTGCAATTTGGAAACCAGTGCGTAAGTGGCCTGGCAAGCAGGTTAGTATGAGCTGGCTCAGCAAAATTCTCTTTGCAGTGCATACTTGCAACTAACAATCTGCACAACTATCTGATAGTTTGAAAGCTTAGCCGTGTCCCAATGTTTGTGGGCTTTTATACATATACTTGATCTTGTCCTGTTCGCTTACTCCGTTGATTCCTTACACATCAGTGCTCAACTGCAATTATATTTAAATCTAATTGTGGAGAATGATCAAGTAACTAAAATAATTTCGCCTCCTAATTCTCCACCATTAGAATTAACTAAAGGAATTAATCAAGTGGACGAACAGGACTGATTTTTGATCTCTCCTCTTTTTTCAATTTTGTATTATTGTTTTTATCAATTTTATGGTTGGTGAATAATAATATGGTGATAATATTGTAATTGAATGGTTTATATATAAACACAAGTGCTTTCATCTCTCTAGATCATCACTACCTTGCTAAATCGAATTACAAGTGGTTCTCCCCCACTTACTTTTGAAAAGGAAGCAAAACTTCCATCTGGGTTTTTCAACTGTAAGACTCCTGTAGAAGAAGAGAGATCTGCTAAAGGTCACCGAGCAAAAGAGAAGCAGTCAAGAATAAAAGAAGCTGGTAAAGATGATTCAAGGGAAAAAGAGGAGCCAGATGAGAGCAAGTTGTTAATCTACAAAAACAACTTGGTGCGTGGAGTGATTGACAAAAACCAGTTTGGTGATTATGGTTTGGTCCATAATGTGCAGGAACTCTATGGTTCGGAAGCTGCAGGAAAATTGCTTTCTGCTTTTAGCCGTTTATATACTGTTTATTTACAGGTTAGTTAGTTCGGTATTGAAATTGTTATGCTCGAGTTTATATCCTATTTAGCCTTTTTTCAGTATTGTATGTGAACTTGCGTTTCAGATGCATGGGTTCACATGTGGAGTTGACGATCTTTTGCTATTACAAAGCAAAGACAAAAAAATGAAGGAACAACTTGAAAGTTGTGAAGAGCTTGGTGAAAAAGTTATCCGTGAGTTTATTGGGGTCAGACAAAATGAAAGAAAAGGTATTGGTCTTTGAAGCTCTTTTGATCTTCCAATTAGCTGGCTAAAATATTTATGTTCTTGTTTTACTCTGGAAAGCTACTTATACTTGTACAAATGCATCAAATTGTGATCTATATTGCAGGTGCATTGATATTGCAATCGGATATTGAAGAATTTTTGCGCAACAATGGAGAATCTGTGTCGGAAATGTTGGACAGGAAAATGACAAGTGAACTTAATAAGAAAATCTCCAATTCTGATGTCTTCAAACAACTGTTTCAGAAAGGTTTATCAAAACCATCTGTTAAGAATTGTATGTATCTTATGACAAGCTCTGGGGCTAAAGGTGGTGTGGTAAGTTTTTGGCGTTTCCATCCTAGTTCTTTCTTACGAGTATTCTGCATCATGACTTTATATATTGCATAGGGGGTATAGAGGATGTGTTTCCCCTGGAATGTTTATGTAGTATTTCTCAAATGTGAAAACAATAAACATAAATTTTTTCTTCACAAAAAAGAAAAGCAATGCAAGATTCCTATGATAGGTCATGTATGAGGCCTATTGATATACAATGCAATTAGACTGTAATATTTTTATTTTTATTATTATTATTTTTTTCTGTGATTCTCTTTCAGTTTTTGAGCAAAGGTGGATTGGCGTTAAACCAAAGGGGTATTTTATCCTTGGTATTGATATGTGAGCTGAGTGTTATATATCATATTTAATTTTTTAAATAGTATCAAGCAAAGATTTCTTCCGTTTTATAGGCAAATCTCCAACAAATTGCTGCATACTTGGGTCAGCAAGAGCTAGAAGGCAAGCGAGTCCCTCAAATGGTTTCTGGAAAAACCTTACCATGCTTCCCTCCATGGGATTGGTCACCTCGAGCTGGAGGTTTTATTATTGATCGTTTTCTTACCGGTCTTCATCCTCAGGAGTATTATTTTCACTGCATGGCTGGCCGTGAAGGGTAATTTTCCTTCTCAACCCTTTCTGACGTAGAAAACCCATTTTGCTGTTGAGTTGTGATAAATTTGCCCACTTCTGTTTGTGGCTTTCTTCCGCTGTATTCCTATTCTCTGTTGTGTTTATTTCATTGCAAATAAAGTTGCAATACTCATAGAAAGATGTAACCTTTTGATGATGTCAAAGTGTTAGATTTATAAAAGGGCGATAGGTCATTCTTTTCCCCCACCCCCTCCCCCCTCCCCGGGTTCGTATGAAACTAAATTCAGTAAACTTGAGAAGAAAGAAGCCTGTAGAGCATGTTTGGTCTCCTTTTGCCCTTTTAGGGAATTTCAGTAGTATTTCCTATCCAGCTTAAAACTTTCAAATATTGTTTCATCATAGGATCACTATGACTTTTGTGCTGGTGTTTGCATGCTTTGTGCATCTTTTATTAATAAAGTTGGACACTTTTTTTTTTGGTAATGACCAGAAGTACATAAGTTGATGACCATTTTCTTTTCTTTAGCTGGTGAATTATTCTTCGTTATTGTCAATTGGTTTGTCTTATCTAATTACGATCTTATTCTGCATAGGCTGGTTGATACAGCTGTTAAAACTTCTCGTAGTGGATACTTGCAAAGATGCTTAATCAAGAATCTCGAATGCCTTAAGGTTTCTTATGACTACACTGTTCGCGATGCTGATGGTTCGATTATTCAATTCCGATATGGGGAGGATGGTATTGATGTCCATTTGACAAGTTTTGTTCAAAAATTTGAAAAACTGGCGAATGTAAGTACTTTAATCTGTATCCCAATCCTTGCAGCCATTTTCAAGTTATTCATTTGTTATGTTTTGTTCTTTTTGTCAGAATAAAGAAATGTTTGACAAGAGATTTGGTCGTGAAATTGATAAGTTCAATCCCTATATTGATGAGTTGCCTCCCGCTCTCAAAAGAAAAGCAGAGATGTCAGGTCCTGATTTCTCTTTGAAGGAAAAGAATGCCAACTTGAAGTTAATGGAGCACAAATTTCTCAGCAGTCTTGCGCAACCAGGAGAACCAGTTGGTATTCTTGCTGCTCAGTCTGTTGGAGAACCATCAACACAAATGACGTAATTTTTCTTTCTATTTCTGTTCCTTTGCCCTATCATTTAAAGATGTGCATGAGAAGTCCTAGTGTCTATTAATCTCCACACCGGTGTGTTCTTGGCACAGAACAGAGAAGTGTGTACTCTGTTTTGCTGCATTTTCCTCACTATAGTGGTGGCGGCTGCTGTGTATGGAAGTTAATACAAGCTGGCTACTTGAAAAGGGGCGTTGTGAGTTGTTAGAAATTATAAAGGCCAAAATTCTGTGCATTTGTTTGCTTTGGAAGTTTAGGGTTTAGGGAGCAGAGAAGTGTGTACTCTGTTTTGCTGCATTTTCCTTACTATAGTGGTGGTGGCTGCTGTGTATGGAAGTTAATTCAAGCTGGCTACTCGAAAAGGGGTGTTCTGAGTTGTTAGAAATTATAAAGGCCAAAATTATGTGCATTTGTTTGCTTTGGAAGTTTTTTTTGGGTATTTTTGATGGAGGAAAACACAAGACTATATAACCTATGGGTTGGGTGGAAGAAATTTTCGATCAAGTAGAAATCTTTGCCTGCAACTCAGCATCACTGAATGTCATTGCTGTATGATTAGATTTGGTCTCTTGTTTTTGCATCATCTTTTTTGTTTGTCTTTTTGGATGTGGATTGCTACTGCATGTACTTTGTATTAATACAGTGCAAGTAAAAGTATATCTGTAAATGATATGTGATACGTGAGTATTATTGATTTGGTTTATTCTGCAGATCAAGAGCCATACATCAGTTTCAATTATTTGTTTTGGTCATTTTCTCTGTTTAGGTGATACTGTGTTTGATTATTTGTACCTAGTATCAGTTTGCTTAGGATGACTGCTGTCTTTTTTATTTTTTATTTTATTTTTATTTTGCAGTCTGAATACCTTCCATAACGCTGGGCGAAGTGAAATGAATGTGACTCTTGGCATTCCTCGGCTCCAAGAGATCTTGATGACTGCTTCAATTGATATCAAGACTCCAGTTATGACATGTCCATTGAGAATGGGGAAAGCGTGAGTTCTTTTAATTTGTTGTTGTGCACTACATCCACTTCTCTTTTTACAAGTCTCATGGAACGTTTACGGGGGTTTTATGTCCAACTGTTGGATATTGTGGAATTATCCCCAACCTTTTTTCTTAGTACGTTGCAGTACGTTCTGTACTGCTCTCTATCTCAGTTTGATATCTGTGATCTATTTGCTTTTTGCAGGGAAGATGCTAAAAGTCTAGCTGTTAGGTTGAAGAGGATCACCGTGGCAGACATAATAGAGAGCATGAAAGTAAATATTAAACCATTTACACATCAGGACCATCAGACCTGCCGTGTTTATGAGCTTGAGATGACGTTTTTTATACCGGAACATCTTTCGAAATTTTCAGAAGATTGGGAGGAACTCCTAAAGGTTAAATTTGTCAGGGCTTTGGAGGATGCCATACAAAATCATCTTGTTTTGCTTTCTAAAATTAGTGGTATAAAAGATATAAAGGCTGATTCACTGCCGAAGGCATCAAATGAGACAGACGAAGATATTTCTTGTAACATATCCCAGCATGAGGAAGAAGGTGGCGACGATGACAATTTAGATGACAGTGGTGAAGGAGCTGAGGATTTTGGGTTGGATGCACAAAAACGAAAGCGACAGGGTACAGATGAGATGGAGTATGATGATGACTGGGAGGATGAATTGAATGAAGGTCATCATTCTGATGGATTTGACAACGAAATTGATAATGGGGAGATTGATGTTGAAATTGATAAGGATGGTGTGACAGGGATCTCAGATGCTAATGATAAAATGCAAGAAAGTCGTTCAACTGGAGGTATATCTAAGCCACACTCGAAGGGAAAAAAGACCAAATCAAGAGATAAAATAAAAAAGAAGACCAGTGCAAAGCTAGTAAGAAAGGAGTATGACAGGGCAACTTTTGTGTCAGCCAAGGGCTTCCACTTTGAGATCCATTTTAAATTTACCAATGAACCTCATATTCTTTTGGATCAGGTATGTAACCTTTCTCCTAATAACTTCCTCAATTTCTAGCTTGACAGCTTAAAAGTTTTGTCCTATTCTCCAGCCTCTATCAAGTCCAGTAATTATAGAAGAACGATAACAGCACATAAAGAAAATTAAAAGTTTTCAATTCATGTGTAACTTCTCCTCTTGTTGATATTTATCTTGTTTGCAATATTTGTGTGCAGATTGCTCGGAAGACAGCCCGAAATGTTTATGTCAAAAGCTCTGGCAATATTTTGGATTGTCAAGATATTGATATTTATGGTAATGAAGATCAAGTTTTCTGCTGCTGGAATGATCCCAGAAATAAATTATCGGGTGAAAAGAATCCCTCAGAAGAAGAAAAGAAGATGCGAGCCTTGCAAACAGCAGGCGTGGATTTTGCTACTCTATGGAAACTGCAAGATGTTCTTGATGTCAACTATATATGTTCCAACAACATTCATGCCATGCTGAACACTTACGGAGTAGAAGCTGCCAGAGAAACTATCATCAAAGAAATAAGTAACGTTTTCAAGGTGTATGGGATATCTGTCAATATTAGACACCTTTCACTGATAGCTGACTACATGACTCATAGTGGTGGTTATCGTCCAATGAACAGATTTGGGGGAATAGCGGAGTCTACATCTCCGATGAATAAAATGTCATTTGAGACGGCTTCCAAGTTCATTCAGGAAGCAGCATATCATGGGGAGAAGGATGACTTGGAAACCCCATCTGCTAGGACCTGTCTTGGGCTGCCGGTGAAAGTGGGTACTGGATGTTTTGATTTGATGCACAAGATGGAGATTTAGATGTAGTTTAACTTTAATGTATGTATATGCCTTGCTTTAGGGTTGCTTGACCATTCACGATTTCATTACTTATTTTATTTTTTATTATTTTTGTTACAAATGAGGCCAAAGTCCCAGAGCAAAACAACTAAAACAAGCTACACAACATCGCTAGAACTAAAGCTCTTGTTTCTAGCAAAGCCAGCTATGTCATCAAGGAGAGCTTCAGTGACAACGATCGGAGGCTCCTGGATTAGCATTGAGAGTACTTTTTTAACTAAAATAGCAGCAACCTTATTCCTTTCCCGATGAACATGCTTAACATGGGCTGTACCAAACTGCTGCAACAGAGTTCTATAATTAAGTAGAATAGTTCCAAGGGGATGGAGCTCAACATCATCACTCTGTAGGAGATAGTTCCAAGGGGATGGAGCTCAACATCAGCACTCTGTAGGAGATTGACAAGGACAGAAGAATCAGATTCCACCTCCAAGCTAGAAATCTGTAGACTCAAAGCAAGTTGAAGTCCATAAAAAAGACCCCAAACTTTAGCTTAAGCACTTCTCCAGAACCAATATTTACCATGAACCCCCCATTCCAAACTCAGTATGGTCCCTTAACACCACCAGCTCCAATTTCACCAGTTGTAGTCCTTGAACCATATACATTCAGTTTGAAGAAATCATTCACATGCTTAATCCAGGACAGCTTCTCCACATGTCTTGTCATTTGTAACCTAGGCATAGAGGTTGCCTTGAACCACTGAGTAGCATAGTTAAAGATGGCATCAAAAATATTATAGGGATACTGATAAGTCTTATCAAAAACACCCTTGCACCTCCATTTCCAAATAAACCATCAGCAGAAAATAAAAGAACACATTCCATTTCATATTGTTCATGTGACATCCATTCTGAGAAAGATTTGCAGAAAGCTAATCATCCCAGCTTAGACTGAAAGTAGCCAACATATTGGTGGATATATTGAAAGAATTCCAAACCGATTTGGCCTTAGGACAATCCCAGAACAGATGTAACATAGTTTCAGGAGTGTTAGCACAAGTCTGACAAGAAGGATTCTCGGTAAGCCTTCTATGAAATCTATGAACATTAGTAAGGATTTTACTTGAGACAAAGGTCCACAAGAAAATTTTCAGCTTAGGAGGAATCCACAAAGACTAGTTCTTTAGCCACACATAATTTTGATAACCATTCTCAATGTTGAGATATCAATCCTACATCGGAAATATGAGACTTTGTATGTGGCTTTATAAGGTTTGGGTCACTCTATCCAGTGCCAATTGGTTTGGATGTGAACCCCAAACTACTTTATCATGGTATCAGAGCGGGTTACCCACGTCCACGTGTGAAGCCCAATGGCCACGAACTCCACGTCACCCAAATAGTTGTCCACGTGTATGGCTTGAAGATTCACCACACGTGCGGGGGCATGTTGAGATATCAATCCCACATCAGGAATATGAGACCTTGCCTGTGGCTTTATATAAGCTGACTTAACAGAAAAGATCCTTCTAAGTACAAACCACTCTCGTACATTAGATCGATTAACCATCCTTTTGTCCCTCTTTGAAAAGGTGTTCATATTGGTTATAATTGAAAGATGGGTGAAAGTGTTTTAGGAGAAACAATACGATAGAGAGAATTGAAGAGAATAATTGCTGAATGAGAGAAAAATTATGCATCCACCACTGTCCCCGTATTTGAAAGTTTATGCGTCCGCCATTATGCATGTGTAGGAACACATAATGGCTCGACCTCAATCTATGGTTTGTTCCCAAAGCGCTCGTCCTACAAGTAAAAAATTAGAGAAAATTACATAGTAACACATGACCAAATTTAAAAACATAAAAAACCCACTTTCATTAATTTTTATACAGTTTAAGACATGAGCCCAAGCCCAAAACTAAAAGCATCAGGTTTGATCCAAATTTTAGCTATCAAATGACCATAATATCCTCCATCCCTAACTTTCCTCTCTCTTCCCCTCTCTGTCTTTTTCTGTAGATCTCGATCTCTCTCTCTCTCTCTCTCTCTCTCTCTCTCCTTACCATCATCGCTACCCCTCCTCCTCAGACTCCATTGCCTCACCACCGCTCCTCCTCCTCCCTAGTCGCTCTTCGGCATCGATTGGGGCTGGATCCCCGTCGACTACACCCTCCCCGTTGCCGGTGACAAGAACTCTGAGGACAACTTCGATGCGCTGACGAAGACAAAGAGCGACAGAGCTAGCGCAGCTGCTCGTGGAGTCGGAATCGAGTTCAAGATCCACATCGGGAAGGATCGGGACATGGATGAGAGGTTGTGCTTGGAGATGGAGAGCCTAGGGCTCAGTTTAGTCATTATGGGAAGCCGAGGGTTCAGCGCCGTCGTCGCCTTCAAGAGGAGTGTCGTCATCACCTTCAAGAGGAGCGTCGTCGCCGCCTTCAAGAGGAACCCCAAGCTACATGGCAGTAACAATACATTAACTTGGTCAAGTCTTTACTTTGAATTTGAAGGTAATGTGATCTGGTCGTCATATTCATAGGCTAGCACCTTGTCATGATCCGGTCAAGTCTTTAGTTTGAATTTGAAGGTGATTTGATCTTCAATTTGTATGAGATGTTCATGGATTTGATCTTCAGTTGGTAAGAGATGCTTGATGATCTAATTCTGTCTCTCATTCGTCTCATTCAGTAGCAGTGATATAAATGATCGAGGTTGATTGGTTTGGGTTTGGGTTGATTAGTAGGTGATTTCATATATGAATGAGATTTGTTTTGAGGACATGAATAAGATCTGTTGATGTGAATGAGGTTTGTTTATCTGGTTAAACCATTGCTGTTGTATGTAGATGCAGTTTTAAAGTTCATTTGCAGTGATACATACAAGACCAGTAGCGTTATCATCAGTGGGCAGTAGCAGCGCACTCTGATAAGCAGCAGAAGTAAGCAGTAGCAAAGTGAGATGAGTAGCAAACGTAGGCAGTAGCAGGCAGATTGGTAGTAGAAGTCGGCATTAGCAGTTAGATTCGCGGTAGCAGTAGCGATTTCGTCATCAGTAGCAGAAAGTTTTTAATAGCGACAGTAGCAGCTCTATGAAGGTCTCATATCGCGACAGTGGCAGTTTCGTTTAATTTCGGAGAATTGCTTGAAAAAAAAAATTGCAATAGCACCTTTTTAATCGGGTGCTACTGTGCTACTTGGCAGTAGCACCCAATGTGCTACTGCACCTAATGTGCTACTGTGCTACTCCGTAGTGTACTACTATGCTACTCGTTGACAGTAGTAGTTGATATGTAGTGAATGGTACTTTAGTAAAATTGTAGTGACAGATGACATGTGGATATTAGTTTGTCCTAATTTATTAATATGTGTCCTTAAATGTATAAAATATTATGTAAAGGATGTATTTGTAAACTGAAATTTGGTTAGTAACTTTATAGTAATTTACTATAAAAATTAATTTAGTGTTTAACCAAGTAGTACTCTCATCCCATACACAACTTAGATCAAATGATGATAAGTCATCTATATATATGTTATATATATTCATTTAGGGTAAGGTTTAGTTTAGTCCCACTGGGTTTGTGTCGCGAGAGAGAGAGAGAGAGAGAGAGAGAGAGAGAGAGAGAGAGAGAGAGAGAGAGAGAGAGAGAGAGAAGAGAGAGAGAGAGAGAGAGAGAGAGAGAGAGAGAAGAGAGGAGAG
>NC_020491.1:4328710-4331032 GCF_000184155.1 Fragaria vesca subsp. vesca
GAGAGAGAGAGAGAGAGTTCTTCAATTTACAACGATCAATTTTGTTGCTTAAAAATAAGTAGTAGAATAATTAGTAGAACTAGTGCCCAACAATGCTGGCACTGGTCAGCTGGTTAGAATAATTTTTGTCTTGGTTCTCACTGACACTTAAAAGCTGCTTGCTGTTATTGTAACACAATTGTGATGAAATTTCAGGATCTGTAAACGGAGGCAATTCCGCTGAGCTTGCAAAGGAGGAAGATATCGATGGGTTTCTAGTTGGTGGTGCTTCCTTGAAGGTACATTTCAACATATTTTCACCTTGAGATTTCAAAGATAACCTTTTGTTATTTTTAATTTTAAAAATGCTCACCAATGGAATTTTCTTTCACTCAGGGACCTGAATTTGCTACCATTGTTAATGTTGTAACATCCAAGAAAGTTGCTGCTTGATTATGACAGTTTCGGCTACAGGATCAAATAAAGGGTATTGCAAAGCTACTGTGAGTTTGAAGCATGTTGTAACAAATGTATGACCATATCATGTCTTTGCCATATCTGAATTAACCGAGCAAAGGATTCTCTTTCATCTATTCACCTTAAGATCACAAAGTGGCTCCTATCTTTTAACTGCTGTTTTTGACAACACTGGAAAGTGGAAAATAAATAGTACTTGCTTTGGAAAATGGCTATGTAAAAGATAGGATTCTGTTTTCCTAGCATACCTCTCCATTTTTATATTTTAACATATATAGCATGAACTCAAATGATTCATATACTCATCCTTCATATAGAAACTAATTTGGTATCAATCACATGATAGAGCATTTGTTCAAAGCTAAAGTTTGTCAGGCAAAGCCTACACTCAAAGCATATATGCCAAAGCCAACCTTTTGTCAATGGCAAGCCAAACCCATCAGCACTACTTCTCAACTCTTATATATATGAAACATTGTAATGACAAGGAGATTAGAGTGAAGAGGAGAAAGAATGGAGTGGTTCTACCCTAAGAGAAGGGGTCCAGAGTGGAAGCAAGGGTGGACTGGCCAGACCCTCTCCTCCATTTCTGCACCACCATTACATTTGCTCACCATCTTTGCCATTGTAATTTTGTTACTATGGCTTTCACAATACACCGAGTACAAATCCCAAATGCAACACACCGCTGCTAACTTCCAGATATTGTTGATGTTGCTGCCTATCGTCTTGATATTTTTGGTCATTTCGTGTTCTTCAGTTTCCTCTGCTGGGTGGTTTAACTTCCAACGGCGGCATCCACAGCACGAGTTGGTCAACCAAGCCAGTGGTGGCTCGCCATGGGGAGTTGCAATATTGGTAGTGTTGGTTTTGGTCTTGTTGTCTTACCAATCATCTTTCCATTCGAAGTGGTTTGGACCTCTTCGATCATCAGATTAGCTATCAGTTGCTATGTTATAATCGTCTTGAAGAACCGTATTGTAGAAATTATTTTGTTTGGATCCAATGAGTGTTTTGTTCAAAAAAATAAAATAAATATCCAATGACTGGTTTGTTTTAAAATGCCAGCTGGTTGAGATCCATAACTGGAGTTCAAGGTTCCAATAATAAAAAAAAAAAATGTTCCAATATAACTGCTAAATGATATGATTAATTAATTGTGTTTTGAGACCTACTGTAGAAATTTTGCTACAAAATTCTATAATAAACAAAACTAAATAAAGGAAATAAGATCTGATAAAATAGATAGAGGTGCATCTACAATAAAATTTATATTCCTTTTAAATCATGAACAACATCAACATCCATAAAAAAGTGCGAAATATATATATATTTGAATCTGAAATCATGCATATGACTTTGGTTGGCTGCTTCATTGTCATACTAATCGTATGCTTTGAGAAAGTGAAACGTTACTTGTGAAGTTCAACTTCCTATTACTTTATGATTCCTATTTTTGAATTTTCTGATAAGTTTTTTTGTATATATTTTAATTTAGAAAGTAAATTTATTATTTATAAACATAGGGTTAATTAGTATGAATCTGAATTATTGTGAACATACATCTTGTATGAATCCATCTTATTGTGAGCTTGTCTGCATTTAAATATTACAGAGCGTCAGAGTGGATTCATGGATTTCAATAAGTAGAGAAGCATGCAAGCTCCAAAGAACCTTGACAACCTTGAAAATCCATGAACTCTATCCAAATATCCTTCTCGCATCACAAATACACAGGATTACCATATTTCCTGAGGAAACTATCAAGGAAGAATATAGGCATATAGCCAGGCAACCATAATGACAGTCTAACCCTAGATTCAAAAACTAGAGAGAGAGAGAGAGAGAGAGAGAGAGAGAGAGAGA
>NC_020491.1:4331052-4343136 GCF_000184155.1 Fragaria vesca subsp. vesca
GAGAGAGAGAGAGTAGCGTCAATTAACATACTGATCAATAAAGCATTAAACCAAAAACAATGAAACATAAGCAGATCGACAACCAGAAACAAAGGCGGGTTTAGCCGTTTAGATCGAAAACTAATGCATCCCATAATTGGCTATGAGTTCAATTGAGCAAAAATGTTAAAGCTAATTGTATGAATAATTAAGGATGAGCTAGCTGATCGAGGTGGCTCCTCATTCCTCATCAACACTATATATGACTGTTTCTTAACGTTTGTTAATTCTTAATACTTAAGTACTTAGACGGTATAGTTCATCATCTTGTCAGTGGACAATGGTCTAGCTATACAAAGCTACAACAACTGTTACTTTTGATTGTATTGTTCCCTAGCCTATTCTATTACATATGACGAATTCATTAATTAAGCTTCCTTTTAGTTGTGCAAAAGGATTGTACCTTCCCTTTTTTTTCTTTTTTTTTTCCTCTTAGGTACTAATTAACGTTTCTATGCGCTTGATATTTATTTTCACAGCAACATCAAAACGTATCCAATAACAAACTGTATCATCTCAACAAACTTAGATAAACTGAAGTTTCGATCGATGTTTAAAACTAGAATGATCTTTATATTAGAAATTTAGGTCATTGCTTGTCGACTATAGGTTTTTACTTTTAACCGGTATTTACATCGTGCATGTAATTATTGGAGTACGAGTGTACGACTTCTGTATAGTTTGGGTTGGGTGTATGTAACTTGAACTGGAACCTGGACTTTTCCCAGTTACTTCCGGCTTTATCAGCTGTCTATATATTATACAATCGATCCTATATATGATCTCTATAACTTGATTGATTTCGATTAACCTCCTCAAAGGTTCAAATCCTCTTCATCTTCTTAATAGTTCACAGTTGCTTGCCTTGTTGAAAGTTGAAACAGACATGAAAAAAATCGCCCTAGGATGAACAATAGTGAATTGGAAGAGAACGATTCTAGTGACGATCTTAATGATCATGAGGAGAGAACAAGGAGACTCAATGATATAATTCTTGAAAAGAAAGAAGAGAGAGTGACCGATGTAAAGTCAATTGCACTCCATACCGCTACCGCAATCCCCTCCGGCGAGTCTTCTTCCCCCAAGGTTGGCTTAACATACATGGACAGCTTCGTCTACGGACTCCTGCTTGATTCTGATGAATATTCCTCCCACAACATTAAGCCTCAGTTTCTTGAATAAGTAGCTGATGAATATTCAGAATTAAAAGAAGATGAAGATCAAGTGGTGATACAGGATGAGAAGAAAGCTCCGACTGATGGAACTATATGTGAAGATGCAATTGGAAAAGGGTTATCCGATGCTCTAAATTTGCTCAGAGATCAAAGAACCCTAGAAGTAGAGGAGGAGAAGGACAAGAAAAAGAGAAAGCTAATTGAGACGACAAGTTGTCGTCATGTAGCAGCTACTAGCTAAACCTAAAAGGTTACATGATTATCAGGAAGAGGATATTTGAATAGAGAGAACCGATGAGTTTGGGCGAAGATTGACAGAGAAAGAAGCTTATAAGAGATTGTGTCATACATTTCATGGGAAAGGGTCTGGGGCAAGGAAGCAAGAAAAGTGTAGGAAAAATACCAGAGAGAACTGGAATTGGAGGAGGAGACACCGTCACTCTGCAGAGAGGATGAAGAAGACTCAAGTTTGACTCCAGACACCCTATATTGTCCTAAGTGGTAATTAAATCCTTTTGTTCATCTGTTTAGGGATTTTTGGGATTATATCTTGTTTTATCTACAACTAGGGTTTGGTTATACTCTATATATCAATGTTCTATCGTATGTGTTTTTTAATTATGTTTGTTTCTGTCAGTATCTTCTAATAATGATTACCAAATGGATTCAATATACACAAATTTTGTTCTTGGACATTTTGCTGAATATTAAACATTAACTATAGTCGTACAATAAAATGGTTTAACTAGAATAACCAAATGAAAATTATATGATTGTTACATAAATAGAGTGAATGTTAACACATTAAAAAATTCAAACTGATATATTGCACCTGGGTATATGCATCAAAAGCCGCTTGATAATCTTTTTTATCGAAATCGAAAGCATCGCGCCCTCTAGAATTTGCTTCTGCTGCTCTTTCCACTGCCTTAGGTGTCGCCTGCATAAGACACAAACACAAGATCATATAAGTCGCAGTTCTAACAGCGAACACGAACAACGTACTTATATAAGCAAACACAAATTGATCCCAAAAACAATTGATACCTTTAGGAGCACTTTATTTATCGAAGTAAAGTATTCTGGGACATTAAGCTCCTTTTTTGCCCGTGATTATCCATGCAAATGACTTTCTTAGAAGTTAGACATCCTATTCTTATTGCGATCGAGAAAAAAAAAAGTATTAAACTATTAGGGAAATGAAAGATTTTGGTACGTACCTGTTACAATTCAAACATATAAGCTACAATTCTAACAATGATATAACTTACAAGATCGTACAAGTCACAATCTTAACAATGAACACGGAAAGATAAGTACTCAAACTACTATTTTTTGATTTTTTGTTGTTGTTTTTTTTTTTTGATTTTTTTATTGTATTTTTTTTACATGTAAATAACTTGCACTTGCACAACAAACAACTACACCCCCACATTTATTTCTTTTCAAGCATCCCCAAACTTTTTTTATTGAAGCATCTTGACATATATACAATCTCACATTGCTCGCTAAGAAAATTTGGATAGGGTAAGGCTAGTGTTTAAACTAGTGTGTATGACATTTGTGGTGTAATGAAACAAAAAGCTAATAAAAGACTCAAATTGTCAATCTAAGGGTATTCATCTTTTAAGGGCAAAAGGTCATTTAGCCACGATGGTTTTCTAAAGTCTCAACCGTTTCCGAGATGTACTCATCCATGATAAAATTTTTGAGAGATATGAATTAAGTTCTAGAGATACAATTCACACGAAATTAACACACATGAAGAACAAAGTGCTAAAGAGCTATTTCATACACTTTCAATAGGCTCAAATCTCACATTTATGGTGCAAATAGTTCTCAAAAATTTCATTATACAAATTATCTCTCAATGCATCAACTTGACAACACGAGTACAAATAAACCAAACACAACGCCATAACATTTACTTGAAAAAACAAGTTCATAAGACATAGACATCCTTTTAAACCATCTGCAATTAATTTCAAGTCTCATCCTAGAAGTTGGAAGGAATTAAACACAACAAACACATGAAAAGCTACAAAAATAAAGAAAAAACTAATTTTTTTTTGTGTGAAAAGAAATAGAATTTATTGAATCAAAACTAACTCTCTCCCCACACTTAAACCTAACATTGTCCTCAATGTTATATAACATACTCGTGAAAGCTTTGCAATAAAAGATACAAGCATGGGAAAGAGAAACGTGCGACCTAAAAACAAACAAGTAACATTTAAACACAAACAAAAAAACTAATGCAAGAGAAAGTTAAGAATTGACTCCTCTTTGCATACCATGAATTCCACGCTAGCCACCAAGTAAAACCAACAAGGTTTCAAGAAAATACTTCTTGGCCAACTCAAGGTACTCAACTTTAGAAAAGTCTGAAACCATAAAATCACAAATTAAAACTTGAATTAACAACTAGCTAGTGTATAAAGAACCATAAATTTCTTTGGAATGAAGGAATCCATAGCTAGGTTTCCTACTAGAAACAAACTAAATTAAACAATAGCTACTGTATGAGCTTTTTTTTTTTGAATAAGGACGATAAGCCATTTTATTGATCACTCAAAATGTAGGAATACAACATAAACATAACACACCCGCAAGGGCAACGATAAGAGCTATGCAAAATAACCTATATGACATAAGTCATCTTAATATTGTAAACCCTAAACAAGGCACTGCAATCAATAAATCGAAGCTATCAGAATCATCTGACTTAATTGAAGCAGATCCGAGAGACCCTTAGGCATTCAACCTAGTTCGTTTGGCCCGAAAAGACCATGACAGACTAGGCCCAACCCTAGGAAGAAAAGCCTCAACATTATGAACACAAGCCCAAAAGAGCCAAGGCCCAACTGCTAAGGGCACCCAGCAAGATGAGCACCCAAGTTGCAAGCATGCTGCTGCTGCCGCCATCTCCTCCGGCGGACGTCCCCGATGCCACCTCACCATTGACACCATCACCACACCACTGCAATTCAAGGAGGAGAGATGAGACAAATCCTTCATCCTCCCGTCAACAACAATAGAGGTCGCCTCTAAAGCACTGCCTCGGATCCGATAAGGTGCTGTCGAAACCGCTGCCTCCTCACACCAAATCTAAACTAGTAGCCTGACAGTCAATGAATTCACAGCCCTCTCCACCAAACTACACTGCCGTCGCCGCTCAAACTTGACCCACACCAATCAAAGCACGCACCCAAAACCGTTCTTCGATCCCGATCAACACCCAAGAATCCTGCCTCCCCACTGAAGAGGGACTGTGCTAGGGTTGACGGAAAGATCTCCTCCGTTGCTGCCCTTGATGATCTCTCTGGACCATAGGTCGCGAAACCTAGAGAGAGAAGCGGCGCTTTTATGTCTCTAGAAATATGATATTTTTAATGGTAAAGGTTAGCTTAACTTTACTGTATGAGCATTTAGAGTGAATAATATCAAAATGGTGGGAATTGTTTTAAATTTCAAATGTGACATAGTCTCACCACAATGCTCCTCCATGAGTGGCGGTCGCTGGAAAAGTTTGCCAGAGAATATCATCGGAAAATATCACCGGAAAATCTTTAATTGTTGATGTTTTTCCTCTCATTGTATTATAACCTACAAACATAAGAAAAATAAATTAAAGATAATAAAATCACAAGTAAACATAAGACAATCTTCATGGCTAGTTTTGGACACATTTATATGAATCATATTTGACTCAACAGTCGTTCATAAACAAAGAGGGTCAAATGTTTCCCATATATATATATATATATATCAAACATTAACTATAGTCGTACAATAAAATGGTTTCACTGGAATAACCAAATGAAAATTATATGATTGCTACATAAACAAAGTGAATGTTAAAACACTAAAACTATTAAACTGATATATTGCACCTGAGTATATGCATCAAAAGCCGCTAGATAATCTTTTCTATCGAAAGGATCGCGCCCTCTCGAATTTGCTTCTACTACTCTTTCCACTGCCTTAGGTGTTGCCTGCATAAGACACAAACACAAGATCATATAAGTCGCAGTTTTAATAGTGAACACGAACAACGTACTTATATAAGCAAGCACGGTTCAATTGATCCCAGGAAATAATTGATACCTCTAAGAGCTCTTTCTTTAGTGAAGTAGAGTCTTCTGAGACATTAAACTCCTTGTTTGCCCGCAATTATCCATGCAAATAATTTTCTTGGAAGTTAGACATCCTACTCTTCTTGCGACGAAGAAAATAAAAAAGAATAAAAAAAGAGAGTATTAAACTATCAGGGAAATAAAGATTTTGGTACCGGTTATAATTCAAACATATAAGACACAATTCTAACAATGATATAACTTACAAGATCGTACAAGTCACAATCCTAACAATGAACACGAAAAGATAAGTACTCAAACTACTTTTTTTTCACCTCGAACAATTGTAGAGAGTCTTCTGTGTGCACGGTGCATGTGTATACACGACAGCATGTGGATGGTTAAGATCCATGACTTTATAAGACATGCATGGGTCCTAACATATAAATGGTTAAGATTGCAAGTTTATTTGCACACGTACATAGAAGAATTTCCGAGGTCGAGGGTTTTTTTTATATCTTATTTCTACATTGAGTTCACAGTGCTTATGTAATAAAGGATAAAGATAAATGTAATTGATATTTGTGTTTCGGATTTAGTAATTCGTTTGGTTGCTTGACTATTGTTGAACTTCAAATGAGGATTTTCCTCACCAAAGTAGCACCATGCATAATGCTTCTCCAAGAATGAGAACAAAATAGGGAGCTATATAATGCATATAAGATGGAGGCTAATGAACCAGAATCGTTTTGGAAAAGTCTCCAACTGGATTCATATTATCAGTTTTCTTAATTCCTAAACCACCAAATCTCTTACCTTAATTACCTCATTAAGATTCAATTTTAACCAAATCCATAGCTATTACCGTTTGTCAAGTCCAATACTATATGAATTACGTACATGCAAGAACCGTCTACCAGCGTTTCAACAACAACTAAATCAGTATCCAAAACTCAGCCAAATTAGGTCATTTCTCTAATGTTTGGAAATGGATTCTAATCTCCTTCAGTGAGTAATTCACCGACGATTATATAAATTATAAGAAAAACAAACTCAACCAGTCCTGTGTAAGTCCATTAGTCAGACGTTAAGGAACCATCTTTAACAAGCATTGTACTTTCCGAAGCCTAGCCTCTCTTAATTGTTGATGTGCTCAACCTCACGCTGATTATCGATATTGTGACGCTAGGATCACTTGTATAAGTAACTCCTTATCCGCAAAGCGAATTTGAAGAACATGAAGGTGGAATTGGTCCTCTGACTCCTCTTCGCAAGTCGCTTGTAAACAACTAAGCGCACCTCTCGCACGTCACGTGCTGCCGATGCTGGCATTCCCCGTAACATGTAAAAAAGACATGTAGTTTGGACAGTTTGCATACCCAAACTATTGGTAGAGTTCATATATTATAGATGAACTCTACGTACCTATCATGAAATATACACTTTCTGTCATTGCAGGCCAGCTATCACCATGCTCTCGCATATCCTTTAAGCAAAATGTCCAAGAACAAAATTTGTGTATATCGAATCATTATTAGAAGATACTGACAGAATATAACCAAGAAACACATAATCAAGAGACACATACGATAGAGTGTGTGTGTGTGTATATATATATGTATATATAGGATATAACCAAACCCTAATTGTAGATAAAGCAGGATATATAATCCCAAAATTAACAAATGAACAAAAGAATATACTTACCACCGAGGACAATATAGGGAGTCTAGAGTTGAGCTTGAGTCTCCTTCATCCTTTCCGCAAAGTGTGATGTTGTCTCTTTCTCTAATTCTTGTTCACTCTGGTACTTTTCTGCGCTTTTCTTGCTTCCTTGCTCCAGACCCTTTCCCATGAAAGGTATGACAAAATCTCTTATAAGCTGTTTTCTTTGTCAAATCTTCGGCCAAACTCATCGGTTCTTTCAATTTGAATATCCACTTCCTGATAATCATGCAACCTTTTAGGTTTAGCTACATGATGACGACGACTTGTCGTGTCGAGCTTACTCTTCTTCTTGTGCTGATCCTCATCTTAATTCTTCTTCTGCTAGGGTTCTTCTATCTCTGAGCAAATTTAGGACACCGGATAACCCTTTTCCAATCGCTGCTTCACATATAGTTACATCAGCCGGACTTGCTTCCTTGTCATCCAGGATTACTACTTGATTTTCATCTTCTTTTAATTGTAAATATTCATCAGCATCTTGTTTTTGTTTTAGTTTATCAGAATCAGCAACTTGCTCAAGAAACTGAGGCTTATGGTTGTAGGAATATTCATCATAATTAAGCTGGAGTTCGCAGACGAAGTTGTCCATGTATGTTAAGCCAACCTTGGGGGAAGACGACTCACTGGAGGGGATTGCAGTGGCGGCATAGAGTGCAATTGACTTTACACCGGTCACGCTCTCTTCTTTCTTTTTAAGAATTATATCTTTGAGCCTCCTTGTTCTCTCCTCATGATCATCAATATCATAAAAAAAACGAGTTGATGATCGTCACTACAATCGTTCTCTTCCGATTCACTATTGTTCATCCTAGGGCTACACTTGCTTGGTTTTTGAGTGAGCTTTCCATGTCTGTTTCAACAAGGGTTTAAAACGGAGAAACTGTAAACAATTAAGGAGACGAAGTGGCTTTGAGCCTTTTTATTGAGATCATAGGGTCGGTTGTAAAATTTCTCATATATAAATATATATATATATATATATATACAGGCCTTCTTGGCTGCGGACGTCTGCACCGGAGGTTTCGGTGCGGATTTCCATTTTTGCACCACTTTCCGATCGAATTTCCTCATCTCCACCGTCCAGTATCTAGATAATGTTGTGTAGACCATCTATGCAAAATTTCAGCCAATTTGGTGATCGTTAAGGCCCTCAAACTCGAGTTTTTCTGATATGAACACAACTAGACAGAATTCAGTCTGTCCATTTGTTTTTCAAGTTTGAGGGCCTTAACAATTACCAAATTAGCTGAAATTTTGCAGAGATGATCTACACAATATTATCTAGATACTAGACGGTGGAGATGAGAAAATTCGATCGAAAAGTGGTGCAAAAATGGAAATCTGTACCAAAACTTTGGTGCGGACATCCGCACCTGAGATATATATATATATATATATATATATATAAAGCCCGAAGTAACTGGGAAAAGTCCAAGATCATCGCCAAGTTACTCGCAGCATAATATATAGTTACGTGCAACATTATGTAATTCCGGTAAAAACTAATCCTGGCCTTGACAGGCATTGACTTGAATTTCTAAGATAAAGATCATTCTTGTCTTAAACATTGTTTTGGCCACACCAGTAAGTCTGGGCGTTCAAAGTCTCTTTTAGTCGTTACGGGCGTGCCATCGCGCGAACGCGGAATGTACTGGTTGTAGAAGCGGGGTGCGCTTAGTCTTCTGCTTCTAATCAAGCGACTGAAGATGGAAAGAGCACCAACTCCACCATAGAGTTCTTTAGATTCGCCTTGCGTACTGGGCAAGGACTTACAGTAGTCCGCCTGAGCATCATAATATCGATACTCGACGTAAGATCGAGTAGAGCTTCAACTGGGAAGGAAGGGAAAAAAGACAAAGCTCCAGGGAGCGTACAGGGAAACGAAAGAAAAGCTCCGGGGAGCGTTTGGAGGTTCAATTATGTTGAAGGTTGTATTGTATTTTTTGTTGAGTTGTTGAGTGTCCCTCGAGTTGATCCTTGAACTCTCTTATATAAAGGTATTTTAGGGCCACAGGTATTGACCCAAAACATGTCAAAGACTTGTAGAAGTCTTCAACATTAATATCGTAGGCAATAAAGATGTATTGGACGTAGATGATTCTTAGGCAATTGTTATGTTGCCTAGCGAATAATATTCCATAGACATAAGCATCCATGTTAATCCATTAAGAAGTAGACTTTGTAATTAGTCCAACTCCTCAGACTTCGCCATGCACGTATTGGACTTTATGCACATATATTGCCAGAGCCGGCCCTGGGGCGGTCAAGGCGGTGCCACCGCACAGGGCCCCTGGCCAGCAAGGGGCCCTTTTTTTGCTAGTGGAAGTTTATATATATTATATAATAATAATAATTTATCTTTGTTAACAAACTGGGTGTCTGATTGAGTTGGTTTAGAGGGCGTTTTTGTTTGATGTGGCAAGCAGGTCAGTAATTCGAGCGAGGTCCCCCTGTTGTTTTTTTATTTTTTTCCGTTTTTTTTTTCCTTCTTCTATTAGGTTTAATCGTGAAATTAAAAAAAAAAACCCTATTCAATTATTGATCACCTCGGTTTGATCGCTGTTCCTCCGTCTCTCTACTCTCTGTTTCCTCCTGGTACTCATACTTCCTATCTTCATCTTCAAATTTCTCAACTCCTATCTCTTAATTGGCTTTGTTTATACACTCAAACTCTCTTGTTCTATTCCCTAAATATATTCTTTTGATTTCCTACAATTTTATACATAAATTGAATATACACACAATAAATTTAACAACTTGTTCCTTGTATTGGTTTGTAAATTTAGAAGCAAAGGAAGGGAGCTTGGAGGTTTGAAAGCAATTGAGGCTGGGGCTTCAAAATGGAATCAGTGTTCTTTCAAGTTTTTTTTTTTCTTAACACAAAGGGTCCCAATTTTTTTCTCGCACCGGGTCCTTCAAAACATTGGACCGGCCCTGTATATTGCACATATAAACAAAGGATAATGATCAAACCCAAACCAAGGATAAGGACCTCCTTTTTCGCATGCAACCATAGTAAGCTCTTCGCACGCAAATACTGCTAGTTTTTCGCATGCATACCTACTTCGCAAGTCCTCCAGCAAGCAATTAAACACAGTTGACCAGTCCGTATCAGGGCCACTGCTACTCAACAGAGCGGATCGAGGAACTAAGGCGAGGTGTACCCGCCTCTAAACCCAATATTATTTGGGCTCGCCAGTGTGACATGATCATAAATTCAATTAATATTTATATAGATAATTACTGTCCAGTAAAATATTAATTTGGGTGTAAACAAACATCAATTTAAACTTCAATTTATCTAAGTGTGTTGAAGATGATACAATTTGCCATTGGATATGTTTCGATGTTATACACATGTTAGTAGTTAGTACACAACTGAAAGGAAAAAAAAGAAGGTAACAAACGTTAGTACATACAACCTATTGCAGCTACAAGTCTACAAGGGGAGCTTCTTCGGTAATTCGTTTTATATGTAGGAACAACCAAAGGTAACAGTTGCTGCAATAGAACATTGTTCACTGACAAGGTGATGAGCTGTAACGTCTAAGAAGTAAGAATTAACAACGTTGAGAAACAATATATCATATATAATACGTTAGAGGAGCCGCCTCAGAGCTAGCTCATCCTTAATATATTATTATTCATACAATTAGCTTTAAAATTTTTGCTCAATTGATCGAGATCATTCGTTTGGATTGCCATCAACACAAAGCCATTGACCCTCAAAGGGGTCGCAGTTGCTATTAGGGTTGATGGAAAGGAAGAAGTCTAAACTACGTAATCCGAACTTTTCAACAACACTCTCGCAGGAATCACCGAACTCTGCACCGTAGACGCTATTGCAATCTGCGTCGAAACCATCCACTCCAACTACAACAGGCACACGTACAATTATATGTTAATGATCAACGTGATGTCCAAAAATAAGTACCTCCAGCTCCAAGTTGTTTACACTCGGATATCGAAATCATCAGAGAGATCACCAGAATCAAGTTTAGAGTCATTGCCATTTTGTTATTAGACTTTGCCATGTTCTTGATTCTACAAGTATAGAAAGCAAATTAAGGCCGGCTCTATTTTGTTTGGAACTTTGGGTTGCTTAAACTCATGGTTTAGAGTGTTGAATCAAAGTGTATATATAGAGCAAACAACAATAGCTAATTTTAATTCTCCAAATCAAGAAGCAGAGACTTATTATGTACGTACGTATACGTATATGCTACTGCATTTGATTCCCATGGTAATTAAAATCGCATTGGATTGCTCGATCACTGCAGGCCTTGGTAGGTCTAACTTGGATGTCCTGTGGATAGTGATATAATCATACAGAATTTACAAAGTGGATACTGTATAAACTATAAAAAAAGAGAATAATTGTGAGGCAAGATAGATCTAACTAATTAATTGATTTTTGTTTTTTGGCTGAAATATGAGTGAGAGAGGAATGACCCTCACTCTATGTTAAAAAAGAAAAGAGAGAAACATTAAGAGAGAAGGGATTAGTCCAAAATCTCTCAAAATAAAATAACAATGAAACAAAACATATAACTAATGAGAGAAGAGAAAAGAAGAGAAGAGAAGGGAAATGATGGCGACGACGACGATGATGATGATGAGCAATGATGACAGGCGGAGCACCACTACCATGAGCAGGAGCTTGTGTATATGTGGAGTGCCGAGTTGCAGTGACGTTTAAATGGATAAAAATCTGGGTTTTGTGGTTATCCGTTCTTAACCACTTGTTTCTCTTTTAAGTTTTAACTCTGTTTTTTTTGTCTAATCATCCCCATTGTTAAGTTGGTGGGCTCCTCCCTGGGTTAAGATACATCTTTTTCTTTTTGGTCTGAGTAAATACATCTTAGCAACACTCATTCCCCGTTACAAATTTCCTCGAACTCCTCCTGCTTCTGCTTAAGGCGAAGCTTTCTGATCGGATCGTCTGACCAACATACCGTCTGGCACCATAAAAAATATCAGTTTATATTGCTTTGGAACATCTTTCATCCTTTTATTTTTTTATGACTGATTGATCGTGTTTCCGACCATAATTAAAAGACACCATT
>NC_020491.1:4343156-4361319 GCF_000184155.1 Fragaria vesca subsp. vesca
TATATATATATATATATATATATATATATATATATAATTTGATCATATTATATATATTTGGTTGATCTTCGAGTGATCGATGCGGCTATTGCCATCTTTTCTCTAGCTATTATAATGCCATTTAATGCAAAAACAAAATTTAGTCTGCAGGCAATAAAGATACTGAAACGGCCGGGTAGCCTGCCCAAATTGCAACAATCCGATACCAATGACCTGATTGCACAAAGATTGCTCAATTAGATAAAATTTACTATCAACTAGGCTGCCGGCCAGTAACAATCAAGGCGGCACATACACTATAAATATGGCTGTACTTCTTCACTGTCTTTCAAACCATCGCTCATATATATCACTCCCATACTAAACTTGTTACATAAAACTTGCAGTCAATTAATTAGTTACGTGCATATAGAGCAACAATGGCTTTGACTGTGTCCAGCAACAACAAAATGAACATGTTCCTCAAGGTGGCTCTTGTGCTCTGTCTTTTTCTCGTCATCTCCTCCGTTGAGAGCAGAAAACTCATCAGCAGTAAGTACTTATCTATATTACTATATATAAGGCTAAAGTGTACGTTATCTAATTAACGATTGAGCTGATATCGATCGATAATCAAAATCTGGTTATATATGCATGCATGATTAAATTATATTGATCGCGCGAGGTAGCTTGTTTTAATTGTTATATATGGTGTAGCAGGTGGGGATGGCAAGCCCGCGTGTGACACAGTTTATGGGATAAAACCTACAAATCAGTGCAGTGGTATCATGCAGGCGTTCGATCTGAGTGCTGATGAGTTCTTCGCAATCAATCCTAATCTCAATTGCAATGCTATCTTTGTTGGACAATGGATTTGTATTAGTGGATCTGCATAAGTATGTTGCAGTGCTGCATGCGCAGCAAAAATTGGATGACTTCTAATCTATCGACGTATCGATCTAACTAAATTACAACAATGGATGTATGAATAAAAAGAGAACAAACTAGCATTAGTTTTCTATCTAAACCCCTTTGTTTTTGGTTGTCTGCTTCCGTTTCCATTGTTTTTGGTTTAATGCTTTATATATTATGTTAATTCACACACACACACACACACACACTCTCTCTCTCTCTCTCTCTCTATATATATATATATATATATATATATATATACACACACACACGAACTCAGTGGGACTAAACTGAGGTAACCTTAAGTAATATGATCAAGTAAGGAGAGGTTTGTCATTTTTGATGAGTTGATCTACTCCAGTAACAGCGTATAGATGATTATTCATTATTTGATCTAAGTTGTATGGAGAGTACAGTTTTAGCTCGTAGGATAAGCGCTTTGGGAATATATAATTAAACTATGAAGGTCAAGTCGTTAAGGGACTTTCTCTTGACATCTCTACCTGATGGCATTTTCAGTGTGTTTTTGTGTACGTAATTAAGGTGTGTTGTTTGCTTTAACCTATGATATCCCAACAAGATAGCTAGGGTGTATCGGAAAAAAGACCCATCTCTTTCCTTGGTTCCGGTGTCTTTCAACATAAGCCAGATCGGGTCGGTCAAGTGTGCAACAGTTACTTCGTCATGCCAGCCCTTTCGAAGTAATCGCTTATCTTCTGGGATTCGACCTTCAGTGTAGGCTAGAGTGGTGGATGTAAAAATGGGAGACTTACGAAGGGGAGACACTTCCTTCATGTTCTGGCCTACTTTTCTATTCGTTATGTTAGTTATTTTACATTTTATGAAACAAATTTGGACATAATTTAATAATAATATTAATAATTTCATCACTCAAGTAATACGTCGATGTTGATTTAAGTTTAATTTTTAATCTATTTTGACGATCACCAATAATAAGTGTTTTAAAATAATCTCTTAAAGAATAAAATGTACCCCGGAGGATAGTCCTAAAAGTAAAAGCAAATACAAAATCACTATCGACATTTCGACACTTATGCCTAATGCCGTACTCACCTCCTAAATTATTAGAAAAGAAAAGTTTGTAAAGGCATTTGCCAAGAAAATTCCCTTCTCAAAAAAAAATTGCCAAGAAATTGATACCGACGGAGGCCCAATAATGGATCGTGTTGACTCTTAGTCTTCGCTACCTCGCGTTGCCTCCTCGATTCCTACATCCTTCCTCGCTAAGGAAGTAAAAGCAAAACTCACTCTTTTCCTTCTTTCTTAAACCGAACAAACAAAACAAGAAGCACTTCTTTTGTTCTTGCGAAACGGAACAGAACACACATTGCAGTGATGGGTTGGCAAGTTTTTCTTAAGCTCTCAGCAAAGTTCATGTCTGTTCTCTCCTGGTAAGTTTTTTTTTAATCTTTGATTCTGTTTTTTTTGGTTACAATCTTTGATTCTCTTTTGTCGCACAGTTAAATTTTCATTCTGTAATTCTTGAAATGTAGAAACTTTCTTTGGGTAATTTGCATTGTATAAGTTTGGTAACTTTCTGGGTTTTTACTTATCTTCCTTAGCATGCACAATAGTGATTGATGAAAGGTTTGAAATTTCAATGTAAAGACCCTGACTTTGTGTGTGTCAT
Organism: Fragaria vesca subsp. vesca; assembly: GCF_000184155.1. Taxonomy (NCBI): domain Eukaryota; kingdom Viridiplantae; phylum Streptophyta; class Magnoliopsida; order Rosales; family Rosaceae; genus Fragaria; species Fragaria vesca. The sequence continues at coordinate 4,345,699 of NC_020491.1, forward strand.
GTTTTGCTCTCTTGATGCGCAGGCCTTCGTTTAGCTTGGTTTATGCTCTGTAAGTAACTTGTTCTGTTAACCCTCATTTCTTTTCTTTTGAAAAATGCAATTGGGTACTTTCCTTTTTTCTATTTTCTGTTGTTCTTTTTTGATCATAAATGTTGATTCTTGATTGTTATGGAATTGAGGGGAGTTCTATTTCTCGTTTGAATCAGGTATGCTTCCATTCAGGCCATTCAGAGTGAATCTCACCCCAGAAATCAGCAATGTCTTGCTTACTGGGTCTTGTTTGCTTTATACACAATCTCAGAATCAACCCTTGCAAAGCTTTTCGATCGGTAACTTTGGGTTTATGGTTTGCGTGTGTTTTGTAGATATTTAGGGAGATCATCCTGTTTCGTTTTATATTCATTCTTTGAATGCTATTGGGGAGCTTGTTCTAGTTTTGATAAATCCAATAGGGTGGCCAATTTTGTGTATGAATGTTTTCATTAGAAGTTATGTATGTTTTGGACTGTATACTTGATCGCTGGAAGAGGCATTTACTTTCATGGTCGAATGGATGCAAATTCAAACCATGTTAGGGGTTTACTCTGCAGATCTCAATCAATCTCAATTGTACTTTGCTATGAGTTTCTATTAAGACCATTTAATTATCTTCATTGTTGTCAATGACAGGCTTCCGCTCTGGCCTTACACAAAGGGTGTCATTACCATCCTGCTGGTGTTACCATACTTCCATGGTGCTTCTTATCTGTATGAACATTTTATCAGGTCCTATATTTCTGAGTATTCATTAATCCGTAAATGGAACTTATTGTCGTCACCAAGGGTAAACGGTATCTTTCCGAGGGGAGACAACCTTCTTGATGTGGTTGATAAAAGTGTTATCAGGATTGAACCACAAGAATTAGAGAGACCTGCCATATTTCAGGTATGCCTGCAACCTTATGTTGGCACATTGAAAACTTGATGTTTTTTGCACACTGATGCTCTGATTTCTACTTGTGTATTCAATTATTTCTCTATGTATTCCCCGAGAATCCTTTTAGGTTAACTGTGTTGACTTCTTAATTGGTTGCATTGTACCTTTGTGTATGAATGTATATATGTTTAGTATAATTTACTTGATGAAGGACCTTACTTGTTGTATGTATAACATTTAGTAAAACAATTCGAACATGCTTATATCTGTGAACCAGGTTTTGCATTGCCTCAGGTTTGTAGTTTAGAAAATATAGATTGTGAAGCCGTCATGGAAAGCACCTCCCTCTTTTTTTTCACCAGTTGTACCATAAAAGAAATTGAAGTACTAGCGGAGTACTCTTGTTGCCAAATACATCATTTCCCATCACTCAAGTCATCAAGGTTTATAATGAAGTAATGAGGGACTTCTATTGTTATTTGCAGGGAATACCAGCGTCCACTTCTGAAGCTATTGTAAGGGGAAATGATTTGCCAAGTAGTCCAAAGAAAATTCAGAGGAAGTGGAGCTGTGCTCTTTGTCTAATTAGCACCACAAGTGAAATTTGTTTGAAGATGCACTTCCAAGGTAGTAAACATGCCTTGAAAGTAAAAGAAGGCGTAAAAAAAGGCCCCATCAGTGAGTACAAATCTTCCACAAAGCTGAAGAGAACAAATGGAAGGGTTTTACTTGATAACTTGAACCAAATTGCTAGAACCAATTTTGAAAAGTGGAGCCGCATTCTAAGACCAATTAGATTGTGTAGATGGAAAAAGCCACAGGTTGGATGGACAAAATTGAATACTGATGGATCGGTAGACCCAGGAAATGCTGGTTTTGGGGGTCTACTTCGTAATTATAAGGGTGAACCAATATGTGCCTTTGTCTCTAAAGCTCTAGGGGATGATACTTTCTTGGTTGAATTATGGGCTATATGGAGAGGCCTTATTCTTGCCTCAAGTCTCGGGATTAAAGTATTATGGGTGGAGTCTGATTCATTGAGCGTTGTGAAGACAATTAATCGAGATCAGCCTTACAGTCTGAAGGCTAGTAGCTGCTTGAAGCATATCTGGGAACTTCTAAAGAAATTTGATGAGCACCGTGTATCTCATTCATGGCGTGAAACTAATAGGGCTGCTGATCATCTTGCGAAAATGGTTCTTTCTGAGAGTGACGTTGTCTTTTGGCCAGGTGATTTTCCTGATAGCCTCAATACAATTATCAAGGAGGATGCTGAAGGCAAGATATATTGTAGAGGTTGACTCCCAATTCCAAGTTGCCCATGATTACCACATAGAAACAGACATCAAGAAAAAAAAAAAATCAGGAAAAAAAAAAAGAGAGAAGAAAAAAAAAAACAGAGGAACATGAACATTGGTCTTGCTTGGATTAAGTGATGACAGTACCTGAGTTCAATCCCTAATATCATGATCTAGGAGAAATGTAGAAGATGGTTTTCAATGTTGTCCACCCTATCCCAGTAATGAGAGAGGTGGAAGTCATAAAATTTGACAGCCTCAGACCTGAGTTTTCCTGGTGATATGAGGTAATGTTTTAATTTTGGCAACATAATTTTGTAAATTATAGCTGCCATGTAAATATTAGAATGTGAATCTGTTGTGCAATAGTTTATTGGTAAACTTGGTTATGTATAATACTCCTGCATATTATCTAGGAAACATAATTTTAGCGCAGCTAAGTTGATTGCCATAATGGAATTGTTTCTACTCCGATGGAATATAGCAAACGATTTTGTCATTGTGTGCTTAGAAGACTTTTCAAGCTCTTAGATCAGAGTAGCTCCATAATCACAAAAAAGGAAAAAAGTAGGGGAAACAAATCAAAATAGCTCACATATTCTAAGTTGGTTAGTTTTGTGTCTTCTTGATAACCTATTCTATGAATTTGAGATGCTAGATTCATGATCACACCTGATGTATTTCGGCTTATGTAAACTTGTCTTTTTTAGATTTTACTCAGAATGCCGTGGCCAACATCTGTTGCATCACTTTGGTAAACAAGTACACACTTCTGTGTGCTCAATATCTAAAGAAAAATACTATGATTGTTTTGTGGTTGATGGGTGGTCGAATTCCACAGGGGTTGGATTACTTGTCCTGATTAATTTTACTTGCTGTCACTAATTGAATTGGAGTCCTTCAAAGCTGAAGGTATTTTACTATTTTATGGTTTGGATGGTTTGTTTAGTTGGTGTGCCTCATTGTTTGTTCCTCCTTTGCATATGACATGGTCTTTATTCTATACTAAAGTTATCTCCCCGAAGGAGAAACGTCAAAATAAGTGATGCACAACTCCCTTGTGTTCAGAAAACTGACATTTTTCCTCAATCTTCCTCAACCTTCTGTTTTTCAAGTTCGTTAATGACTGCCAAGCCTGTGTGTCAAAGCAAATTCTGATTGATTCTTCAAAACAACTGGTTTCATTGTTGGTGGAGGTGGAGGTGGAGGTGGTCGATCGTGATAGACTCCATAATGGTTTAATTGGGGGGCTCTTGCCTCTGACTCTTCCTTTACCAGTTCCATTTCGGCTCAAGAGCCTGTGATAAAATTTATCCAGTTAGATTGGCTCTGTGATTAACATTTTCGTTGGTTTGGACAATGAATTGTACCCATGTTCCTTGTGTATGGCATATCAGATATATCAGATGAATGCAAGTATGGTTTCACATTATCATGAAAGACATATGCCTTTTGTAATCTTGGACTAATCATCATGACTCTAGTTTTTGATGGTCGTAGACGAGAGAACCTATTCGACTTCCTTTTTTCCCGATGTTTTCATGATGCCTAACTTTCAGTCTCAGACACCATACTGCACTTGCTAACGAGCATTCACTTTCTTCTTTTTGACGCAGCTAGAAAATTGCATAACTGTATATTCTGCAAGTATAATTTACTAAATGAAGGACCTTGTTGTATTGACCTGTACCTGAAAATTCGGCACCTGCAACATTGAGTTGAAGATGAATCCCAATCAAATCCGGAAATCTGCCAATAAATATGAGTCAGCTTCGGCAGAAGATTGTGAAACAACTCACAAAGAATTAGAATATGGTTGGAAAGGTACGGGAGTCTAGTTTCCAGATTTTCTTGGGGATTGTCAATATCTATTGGAGTTATAATTGATTTAGTGCACGTGGGTCAGACTACCCGAGAATCAAAGTCTTATAGGAAAAGGAATTCTTTTTTTTTATATTTTTGGCGAGATAGGAAAAGGAATTCTTTGGCCAGAGTTTCCTTGGAGGACTAGGGGTCCTTTGCCGTGCAACAGAGAAAGAAATCAGCAATTAAATCCTCCCCTTATGCCGTGTAGATTACGTACCCTTATTTACAACCAAGAATCCAAGATCACGTCTCAAGATATGAGGTTTCCTCTATATATATAGAAGAGTTAGGACTCATCGATCATGCACCTCCTTTTGCAGCACCAAACTCATCAAATTGCTGCCTAAACCGTAACATGGTGTACATTCTTCCGGCCAAATATGCTCTCCCTAAACCAAAGCCGGTGTTCATTCTTCCGGCCAAATATGCTCTCCCTGAACCAAAGCAGTTTTGCACTGCAAACGAGCTGGAAAAACCAGAAGGAGAGCAGACCATTCCTACCATAGAGCAAGAAGCAGAAAAGGTGGAAATCAACTCTGATTTGAAGAAGCTGTTCATGATGTTCTCTAAGCCTACTATGGCTATGTCAATGCACTTCAGACCCCTCTACGTCACAGCGAGGTTAAATGGTCAGAATGTCAACAAGATAATGGTAGCTCAAGGTACAGCAGAAAACATCATCACCCTTCGCACTATGACTTTACTCGGTATTCAGAAGACATCCATTATGAACACTACAATGAAAGTCAAGGACTTTGCAGGAAGCACCACCAAAACATTAGGGATAATCTTCTTGAAGGTTCAGCTTGGACCAGCAGAGGCAGTTCATTCTTTCTTTGTGGTTGAGTGCACTGGGCCATACAATGTGATATTGGGCAGAGACTGGATTCATCAAAGCTCTTGTATCCCTTCATCGTTGCATCAGGAGCTTCTGATGTGGAACCCGGTCACGGATGAGGCTGAACTTATCAAAGCAGATCCTAGACCTTTTTCAGTATCCGCGAATGCTAAAATGATTAGGGAAAATGGTTCGCCAAGTAGTCAGAAGAAAATTCAGAAGGAGTGGAGCTGTCCTCTTTGTCAAATTACCACCACAAGTGAAAATTGTTTGAAGATGCCCTTCCAAGGTAAGAAACATGCCTTGAAAGTAAGGGAATATAAATATGGTTCCCAACTAGTCAAAAGAAAATTCAGAGGGAGTGGAGCTGTCCTCTTTGTCAGATTAGCACAGCAAGTGAAGATTGTTTGAAGATGCACTTCCAAGGTAAGAAACATGCCTTGAAAGTAGAAGCACTACAAGGTGTAAAACAAGGTCCCATCAGTGAGTACAAATCCTCTGAGAAGCTGAAGAGGAGAACAAAAAGAAGGGTTTTACTTGATAACTACGACCCAATTGCTAGACCTAATCAGGAAAAGTGGAGCGACCTTCCTAGGTTGTGTGAATGGGAATGTCCTCTGGATGGATGGACAAGTAGATTGTGTAGATGGGAAAAGCCGCAGGTTGAATGGACAAAATTGAATACTGATGGATCGACTGAGCTAGGAAATGCTGGTATTGGGGGGCTATTTCGTAACTATAAGGGTGAACCAATATGTGCCTTTGTCAGTAAAGGTCTAGCAGATGATATTTTCATGGTTGAATTATGTGCTATATTGCGAGGCCTTGTTATTGCCTCTAGTCTCGGGATTAAATTATTATGGGTTGAGTCTGATTCATTGGCCGTTGTGAAGACAATTAATCGAGAACAGCCGCACAGTTCAAAGGCTTGTAGCATTTTGAAGAGTATCTGGAAAATTCTGAAGAAATTTGACAAGCACTGTGTATCACATACATGGCGTGAAACTAATAGGGCTGCTGATCATCTTGCAAAAATGGTTGTACCTAAGAGAGATGTTGTTTTTTGGCCGGATGATTTCCCTGATAGCCTTAATAGAATTATCAAGGAGGATGCTAAAGGCACGATATATTGTAGAGGCAAGATAGACTTGATTATAGACACGATATTTATTTAAGAATTAAATTCAGTTTACCCCCTTGTGGTTTGGGGGTGACTTTATGTTAGTCCCTACACTTTTATTTTCATCCTCTTGAACTCTTCAATTTTTGTCTGCCGTGCCCAAATTCTCATATTCCATTTGAATTTATCTTTAATTGTCAGCAGTTAAGGTCTGATTTGGACATATAAGATCCGATTTGCCCAAATTCTAGATACTAGCTTCACAGTTAAGGTTAAAATTATCAGCAGTTAACGTCCGATTTAAACATTTGGTCACGCTTGAGGAAAATTCAAAAGTTTGAGAGGTAAACTGATGAAATTTAAAGTATAAGGATTAACATGAAGTTACTTCCAAACCTCATGGGGGTAAACTGAATTTAATTTTTTATTTAATTTCCTAATAGATTGCAGGATATATTTTCCTGACCAAACTGTTCGTTTTGCTTACAATTTTATGGGATATATATATATAATATATTCACCTTGTGTTTCGGTTCTTGACCCCTCAAACCAGTCCCGCCTTTTGTACACTATGTTCCATTCTTTGCTCAGTGACGGCCAACAATGGAGAATTCTTGGATCACATTTGGTTCTTGTACGTGCACCGTGATAATAGACTCACTCACACTGACTACAAAGCACATTCTGCATTCACCAAAGCTCATGCCAACTCCTCAACTGATTTCAAGTATTGATATCCACCCCTATCTCGCAAATCATGGCCATGGTCTAGTTTCCTGATCACAACTTATATATTTTCTGCTTTTGTAAACTTTTCTTTTTGAGATCTTATTCTGATTTGGCCTACAGATGTTACATGACTTCCATCACAGTTTACTAAATTTCTGTATGCTCAATGGTTTGATGGGTGGTGAATCGAATGCCAGAGGGCCGGGACTTGATATTGCTTGTCCTGATTAAGTCACTTGCCTTCACTAATTGAATTGGAGTCCTTCAAAGCTGAAGGTATTTTATGGTTTGGATGCACCCCTAGTTGCTATGCCTCATGGTTTGTTCCTCCTTTGTATATTAGATGGTCTTCAATATTCTCTACCAAATTTACCTCCCCGAAGGAGAAACTTAAACATAGGTGATGCACAAGTCTCAAGAGCTTGTGGTAATTGAGGTTATCCACTTATCCAGTTAGCTTGTCTGCGTGATTCTCCTCACATTATCATGAAAGACAATAGCTTGGCATATAGTTTTTGTAATCTTGAAGCTAATCATCATGATTCTCAAAGAAAGAACGTTCAATCATTCTCAAAAAAAAAAAAAAAAAAAAAAAAATTAGATACACTCACACCTTTAGATCACTCCAACGGTTCAGATTCGACACATTTGGACCCACTGACCCAAAAAATGTCGGTGAAATCAAAACCCAGTGACGCTCGTCTAATATAATAAACGGTCATTTCCATTCGAAATTTCAAAACCTTTTTTTATTCTTTTTTTTTTCACCAAACACAGAAACAGCTCTAATGGCGGAGCCACACTCCACCACCACCGCCTCTCACCCACCTCAATTCTATGAAACCCTAACCTCCAGTTCTCCTTTCTCTTCCACTGATCTCCGCCGCGACACCGAGCCTCCTAAACCGGCCGATCACGACGGCGATGAGCCGCTCTCGTCGCTCTGTATTCCCGGTTCGAAACTGGTCCGAACCGGGTCCGTACTCTCCGCTTGCTCAGGTTCGTGCTAATCTCGCTGGTTCTTTGCGAAATTCCGTTTTTGATTTCGTTTCTTGGGTTATGGAATTCGGAATTGCCTGGATTTGCTCGTTTCTTGGAAGCTAGGTTTTCGCAAAATGCGAATTCAGAAAGGGAAAAAATTTAGAAAGATTAATCTAGTTTCGATAAGAAAGAAATGAAATTGGGATTTTTCGTTAAGAAAAAGGAGTAGAATTCGATGTAATTTTGATTTTTAGGGTTAGTGTTTGACATTGTGTTGTTCTTTAACCAGATAATGAGCCTGTGATGTTTGTGAATGCTGGAGGGGAGGGTTTATTGGAAACTAGTAATGTCGGTTTTCAAGTCGAGGGTGACAAGTTTTTCCAAGGAGGGAATGTTATAAGAACTGATGAAGCTATTGAAGGGAGTGATATGCCGTCCATTTATCAATCTGCACGTTTTGGGAATTTTGCTTATCGGTTTGAGAATTGGTGTCCTGGAGATTATTTTGTGGATCTTCATTTTTCGGAGATTGTATACACCAATGGTCCGAAAGGGATGAGGGTGTTTGATGTCTTCATGCAGGAAGAGAAGGCAAGTGAATGAAATTATTAGAACAACTTGTCTAGATATATCAAATTTGTTACTTTTCTTGTGTCATTTTGATATGTTGTTTGATACCGGTTTGTTTTGGTGTTTGTGAAAATGATAGGTTATGTCTGAAATTGATATATATTCTGTCATTGGAGCAAATAAGGCACTACAGGTGGTAGATGTCAGAGTGTCTGTGGGGGAGGATGGGGTACTCGTAATAAGGTTCGAAGGAGTGAATGGAAGTCCAATAGTTAGTGGAATTTGTATAAAGCGGCCAAGATTATCAGGTATTTGTAGATGACTGTTTTCACCTTGGTTATACGAAACATGTATCACGTAGCTTGTTTTTGATACTCATCTCTTCTATGGTGTTACTTGATTGAAGCATCAAAGGTGAATTGTGGAAATCTTGTGTGTAACAATTGTGCTGCTGAGATAGAAATCTCATCTGGTCAGGTTAGATATATAGCTTCACTTTAGTTGTAGAACTTTTTAACCCCCTTGAATTCTAGCTTACAATGCTATTATTTGTTGTAAACTGCAGGAAAAGTATATAAGGATGCAGTTCATTGCCAAGTATGAAAAGAAGATAGAAGAGCTTAAGACCTGGTTTCAGCTGAAGACAGATGAATGTCATGAAGCTTGGATGTCACTGACAACAGCAAATAAACAGCTACAGGACATCACCATGGAACTCGATAACAAGTCATATACAATTCATTGTCTAGGTAAGGCAGGATCCAGCTACAAGTAATGGTAATGGGACTTTTAGTTTATGGAGGTAAATAGATTTTAGAGTGAGTGGCTCAAAATACCTTTCCTATTACCAATAGGCTGCAATCTGCTGAAACCTTTCAAGTAACGTCAAGGAAAACTTTTTCTGATCACATATACTACTTTCAGGTCAAGCGAGAGAAGAAACTGAAGCAAAATTCAGAGATATCTCTGGCAAATATGAACATGATAAGAGGATGTGGACTGCAGTCGTTGACAAATTAGAAAGGGGAGTTAGAGTAGGTATCATTTTCATGTGTTCTCACATTCATTAATGTCCTCTTGGATGGATGGAAAAGGAATGACTTGTTGATCCATTTGCAGTTGATGAAGCAAGAATATTATCAGCTGTACTGTGAAGTGCACAAGTGTGCTGATGCAGTTCCAGAATTGAGCAATATGGTATCTGCAGTTCAAGCTATGGGTACGTTTATATCAGTTTTTTTTTAAGAATAATATCCTTTTGACTAGATATATATCTAATACGATGTCCATTTTGCAGTCACACAGTGCAAGGATCTTAAGTTTAAGCTAAGCGAGGAGCAGGCAAAGAGGAAGATACTTTATAACCAAATTCAGGAGGCAAAAGGCATAATCGCTTTCCTTCTAGTATTACTCTTAAATTTGTTGAAAAATTTACATTTTCATCATAATAGTAGGTTGTTTTTTGTGCTGGTTCTTGCATTTACTCTTTACTGTACATTTCAGGGAACATCAGGGTGTTTTGTCGGTGTCGTCCATTAAGGAAAGAGGAGTCACCAGCTGGGCATGCAACTGTTGTACAGTTTGATGCAGCCAAGGATGGAGAGCTTGGTATAATTTCAAGTGGCTCCAATAAGAAGATATTCAAATTTGACAGAGTTTACACACCAGAGGATGATCAAGGTATGTGTGAACAACGGAGAGAGTTTTTGACATGAAAATGAATTAACCTGGAGTTACTTTCTTATGTTTGGAATTGCGGAATTGGTTGATCATAATTTACTTAAATTGACTTGAGGTTATTTTTGCTGCCGCAGCCGATGTATTTGCAGATGCTTCGCCTATGATAACTTCAGTATTAGATGGCTACAATGTTTGTATCTTTGCATATGGTCAAACTGGGACAGGAAAGACATTCACAATGGAAGGTCCTGAGTCTAACAGAGGGGTCAACTATAGAACCTTGGAACAGCTGTTTATAGCTGCTGAGGAGAGGAAAGAAATTTTTACATACAACATATCTGTTAGCGTGCTTGAGGTCTATAATGAGCAAATCAGAGACTTGCTAGCCACCTCTTCAACATCCAAAAAGTAAGTTCTAATACAGTTTACCGTAGAAATCATAAATCTCAACTGAGCTGTATTATCGCTGAAAGTCTACACTCTATGCTCACAGATTGATGTGTAAATTTGATTTTAGGTTGGAGATGAGGCAATCTTCTGAAGGCACTCATCACATGCCTGGACTTATTGAAGCAAAAGTTGAGAACATTAAAGAGGTCTGGAGAATTCTGCAAGCTGGAAGCAATGCAAGGGCAACAGGATCAAACAATGTGAACGAACATAGCAGCCGATCTCATTGGTTAGAATTTGACCTGCATTCTTACTAACATGCGCCCTTCACTTTATATTTAAACTCTTATATTACTGACGTTCTTTGTTCAATCATCTATTAGCATACTTTGCATAATGGTAAGAGCAAAGAATATGATGACTGGCAACTGCACCATGAGCAAGCTTTGGCTTGTGGACCTTGCTGGCAGTGAGAGGCTGGCAAAAACAGAAGTTCAAGGGGAACGTCTTAAGGAAGCTCAAAACATCAATAGATCTTTATCAGCTCTTGGTGATGTTATCTCTGCTTTGGCAGCTAAGAAAAGCCACATTCCTTATAGGTTTGTTTTACATGATTATACCATATATCAGACATATATCCCATTCTTGTTAATCTGATATGTCCTTGGTGTTTGCAGGAATTCCAAGCTCACACGTCTACTTCAAGACTCCTTGGGTAAGCAGCAGCACAAGATTGTATATATTGCTTTAACTTAAATGCACTACTAGTACATCAGCCGTAGAATTATGAGAGATCAGGATATAATAGATTTCTCTCTTTTGATATGGCACACAGGTGGAGATGCTAAAACTCTGATGTTTGTCCAAATTAGCCCTTCAGAGCAGGACCTGAATGAGACTTTAAGTTCTCTAAACTTTGCAGCACGGGTTCGAGGGGTTGAATTAGGTCCTGCAAAGAAGCAGGTGGATACTGGTGAGGTTCAAAAGCTAAGAAACCAGGTGAGATCAGGGAATCCTAAGTAAAGAGTATTTTCACTCTCCCTTTAGTATCCATTTTCAAAGTGAACTTGTGTACTCTGTTATAGAAAGTCATCATGGAAAAAAATTTCAGGAATGACCAAGTGCTTTCTTGTTCCCAATTGGCAACTAATAAGCATCTGCATAATCTAAAGCAAGACTTCATAGATTGCTTATTTGCTTTCTCCCTGATTTTTTTTTTTTTTGGAAGAATGACAAGCTAAAGCAAGAGTTGAGATCTAAAGAAGATGCTCTCCGAAAAGTAGAAGAAAACTTTCAGAATCTGGAAAATAAGGCAAAAGGTGATTATCAAATGTGTAGAAGCCAACAAGATAAGATCGATGAACTTGAAAAGCAAATTGCGTTGAAGATCGATTTATCCAGACGACTAGAAAACCAGTTGTTACAAGCAAATGAAAAGGCAGAAGCTTACTTGGATCTTCAAAGAAAGGTTGCTTGATTGATGTTATATTCCTTTTCTTCTTATGTTCTAAAATAAAACTATGTTGTCTAACATCTGACTTATATTTTTATTTGAAGGTCAAGGAGCTTGAGCACAAGCAGAAAGAAAATGAGCATGCATATCCCATGATTCTTCATGAGAAGGTCTTTTCAAAACTGAAAAATACTTATATAACTAAAAATTCTAATTAGAATGAAATACCCTTGAAGAATTAGATTTCAATAGCCAGAAAATGAAAATCTTTTCAAGTGAAAGGGTAGTAAAAACTGGATCTCAGAAGAGTTGCTGACAGTGCTGCTTGTAACAGAATTTATGGTACATGTTAACAATGGTATTTGATTTCTTGCTTATGCTACACAGGTGAAAGACCTTGAGAACAAGTTGAAAGAAAGAACTCGAGAGCTTGAGCATCATTCAGCAGTTGCTCAATGGAAGGTAATTGTTAGATGAACTACAAAGATTGTTTCAGTCCTCTCTCTACTCCTTTCCTTCCTCAACTTCTATAGAACCTGCATTAGGGTTCTTACAAACATTCATTCAGCTAATTGATCTTCTCCTTCTTGATTATTTTTGCACTTAATGGACAAGCTCACTTTCACTACATTAATGACATGTCATGGAAATTTAGTCATCTAACTTGCTCAAATCAATTGGATGACTATGCTTGTATGCAAATGTAAAAAGATCACTCGCATGTTGACACCTTCTTGGTTTATGTATACATCTATACAAACATATATGATGCTATGTATTTCATGTCATACCGTTCAACTTATTCAATGTAATTGTTCTTTCTTTCACACGCTTTTTCTTCCATGTGATCACATCCCCAAATTGACTACAATTTGTGATCTGTTGCTTTCTGTTATGACAGGTTCAAGAACTTGAAGAAAAGTTGGCAATGAAAGAGAACAACAAAGGGTTTCAGTTGCTTCAACAAAAGGTTCTTACTGCAAATTTCTTTGTGCATATACAAAGAGATGGCAGATGTCCTTAATTATTTTCACTGTATTTTCAGGTGAAAGAGCTTGAAGAAAAGTTGAGATGGCACGAACGAGAACGTGCATCATTAGCATTTTCTACCGAGAACTCAGAAGCCACCCCCATTCAAACAACATGCTTGAGACATGAGACTGTTGGCGATGTCAATCCCCTGAGTCAAAGGAGCTTCAGCTATATTAATCAAATGACAGACCATGGGTCTGCCCTGCTCAAAGTTCCTGAATCACTTCACGAGATTAGGAGAAAAAGAGAGTTCCAAAGCAAAGGACATGAGAATTTCGTACAGCCTGCTACATTGACTGATGGGAAGATGTTTTCGGGTGAACCAAATAGAGGAAAGTCCGGTACACATAAAGCATTGGCTAGGATCACGAGAAGTATAAAACCAGGAACTACTCAAAAATCATACCCTAACATCAGAAATGATAGAGATCAGGTTCCATCAGTCAAGTCAAGGATCTGGTTGAGATAAAAGCAAAGCTTCATCACACTAGTTTACACTATATCGGTGTTTGTATCGACCTTTTTGTAAGTAAATGATTGAGGAATACAATCCAAGACATGATGGCATTTCATGAAAAAGTGACTTCTTCACCAAAGAATCACACCGATAGCCAAGTTCGTATTAAGTTACTCAATCCAAGACATATTTTTGATCAGTGGACTTCCTTGCTGATCCAGCAATACCACCTACATAGGGTCTTTTTTTTGTAATTATCTCTATGTTTCGCTAAAATATTTTACATATTTCTTACGAAGGGGTTTAGATGGAAACGGGAAACCCTAAACACTATGGCAGAGGGCTAGAGGATTTCTATTTCCTTTTATCTTCCCATTAACAACTCTTAACTATTGAAAAATAGTGTGTTGACACGTAGCTACTTCCTTTGCTTCACTTGAGTTTTCTTGCCAACACAATTGCAAATCTTGGTCATTCGACATCCATTGCAAGCTGGTCTCAAAACTCAAAAGAGTCCCTCTATTTGTTTCTCCTGCTTTTAATTTTGATTTTCATAATGTAGGTCATATCAAGGGTTTCAGGGGTTCTCTCTTTGTGGCTTTTCTGTTCTTTTCTTTCACCATCAAACAATTGGAAAATATAGAAGCAAACATGTAAACTGTAACCTCATACGCATGCATCAAGGAATTTTAGCTTATCACCAAGGCCGTTGGCCTATTATCATCTTCTCAAGTTCTCCCCCTAATCTGTTTCTCCTCTTTCCATATCAAATCTTCTTTTTCCTCTAATATAGACCATCCCCCGAAACCCAAACATACATTCTACCAAAATCTTTAGTAATAATGTCCATTTGATCAATGGCTAATAGGGTCATCAAGTCATCTGGCTCTGATTGCAAACAAACGTTTAGCAGAAAAAGAAAACAAATGAAATAAAAGAGAGGAGCATCAAACAGTAACAAAAGCAAATTGGCAAAAAATAACTGCCAACAGCACTTTTCATTGAAAGAAAGCAACTGTACAGTTTATAATGTATCAACAAAAACGAAAAAAATCCCATACGGCCCTTTTTCCACTTCCCTTCCCATGATTTATATTATCTACATGGCGACCACATTATGACCCCAAATCTAAGTTCTTAACCAAAGCCAAATCCCTCGTTGGCTTCATGAATCGCAAGAAGCAATCTCTCTTCAAGATGTTGCTTAGAAGGATACTCTGGTAAATCCAACTGATTGAAACTGCATTAAACAACAAAAAAGAGTTTGGTAAGCCACATGATGAAGTAATAGTAGAAGCAATAGATGAGAGTGAATAGAGGGAAAAGAGCTCAAAATGGCCATGATAAAATAAATCATATTTTTGCAGAAAGAATTGGCATGGGAGGAGTTACCATGTATGTGCAGATGGCAAGTGATCAGGGCTTCCATACGCTTTGTGTATTTGGAACTTCTGCGAGCCTGAAATTCCCTGAAGTGCACTAAAACCTTCCAAAGGTACCTGGACAAAATAGCAAAAAATTGCTCAACACAAGATACTTCCTGATGCACCAATGCATATTTTTGGTAGTATAACATGATGCAGTCTAATGAGAACACAACAGCACATGTATTTTGAATCAAGACACTAAAGCACATGCATATGTTAAGCAGAACTAAGAACCTAAGAAACAATTCCAGTTAGAACCCCCATATATTCTCCAAGGCATGAATTTTCCGCTGGAGAGAAATGCACTCGCAAGTCAAGACGGTACTTGAGTGAACATAGAAAAAGAATGCAGACCCATACCTTTGAGGTGCCAGTAACAAACTGCAATAGACGAGCTTTATCCTCCTTACTAAGAGCTTGGACAACTTCCCAGAACCACTGTATCACGGGCGATCCAGGGCTGTAACCAGAATATTCAGTATTTGCCCTCATGTCATCCACTGAAACACATGGAAACAGAAATTGTTATGAGAAATGCACATCCTGACATATAGAAGGCTAAAAATTAGGAAAATAGCTCAGACAACAAACTCACAGTCAATATCTGGAAGCCCGCTGATCAATAGTTCCAGTTCCTTGTCATTGAAAATGGATATTAGTTCCCTAGGAATTAATTCAGAAAATCCTTCCAAAAAGGCATTTATCTGGGGACGAATAGCAGTTGTTAATCGATGCTCTGCAACTAAGTCAACATATTGGTGCTTATTTTCTTCTGTAACTTTAATGTTTTGACCTCCAGGAATCAGTTCATAGTCAGTAACCTGCATTATGCTCAAAAATCAATACAGAGAAATCTTGTTGGGA
>NC_020491.1:4361339-4377018 GCF_000184155.1 Fragaria vesca subsp. vesca
AGAGAGAGAGAGATCCAAGTTAAACGCATTCTGCATACCTCCAGCATCCACTTGAGGTTTTTAAAGTAATCAGGATCAATGGCCTCAATATCATGATAAGTCACCTTAGCCCCCAAAATGTGCTTGTAGAAGGATCGAGTAAAATGGACATCCAGTAATTGACCATCAAAAAGTGCTTTCCCAACCTGTAAAAGTAAAGAAGAGAGTGAACTTCTAGCAAATCAAATGACCTCAGTGCCAGCAAACATCCTGAAAAATTCTTGTACTCACCACTCGCCCAACAAACTTGAAATATGAAAGATGTTCTGTTTGGTAAACAGAGTTGGGGTTGGGTTGAAAAGTTGATTCATTGCCCACAGTTGTAAATAGTAGTGCTCCCTTGTCAAAGATAACCCTGGACAGCAACTGATACCATTCCCTTGTGAGTCCACCAGCATCAATTCCTTCCTCTCCTTGAAAGTGAACAGTCAATCTTCCCTTCAAATCTTGAGTTGACCGCATGCGAAGCTGGTTATATGAATCTTCAAGAATGTATGCTCTTCTTACAGAAATTCTTAGAGGATTGTGGTGGTGATCATGTTGATGCTTAATCTTTGACCTGAAGTGAGCACGTTTGTTGTCAAAATCAATAAAGCGAGGAACCTTCAGCATCAGTGAGAAAGACTTTTCCAGCAAACCAGGATTTTGACGGATGAAAGCATTTAGTAACTTCCTATGTTTCTCTGAGAACTTCATAAAAGCAACATGTTTCTCATCCACTTTGACAGTGGGAGTCGAGGATTTCTGCAGGCTAGCAGATGTACTGGCATCCTCAACCTCAGAAACTGCAGCAATGCTGAAGTCGTTACCAGGGCCTGGCTGCCCAGGATGCAATTTCTCACAAACCACAAAGAAGGATTCTATGTATGGCAAAATGTTTTGAGTCCCAGCAGGCAAGGGAGGAATTACACCAGATGGTTTAGATGTGGAAGCTCTATATGAGGTCAACAAATCAGGGGTGGTTTCTGAATAGCTTTCTATCTTACTTATGCAACTGCTTAGCTCAAGCCACAAAGGTTCCAAAGCTGCATTGATATCCCAAACCTGGGAAAGAGTAGTGTGCTCCTTGTTTGCAAGTATCTGTGGATCCTTCTCTTTCTCAATCAGGGAGGCAACAAGGGAGCTCAATGCCTGCAACACTCTTAAAATAGCAGCTCCATCAGACGACTTGGTACTTAGGAGCTCTTTCACTGCTTCTCCAAACTTGTGCAACTCATCCATGGCAGATCTAGTCAAACTTCTTATAGCATCTGCTAGCTCAGTAATAAACAGATTGGAATGGGTAGGAACAATTGCCACCAACTTCTTCATTACCTCAGCCACAAGAGTATATGCATTATCTGAAAGCCTGCGTCAAAAAAGAAATATGTCAAACACCCAAAGTGCATGGAACTAAAAGTATGTCCATGGCAGCAATATGACCTACTAATCAATAGTAAAAGCAACACGTTATCTTCAGATAAATTGCTAGAATGAACTAATTGACCATATGGTGTGTGTGTGTGTGTAAACAAATGATTATGCTGTTAAGAAATAAAAAAAGATTAATGCTATACCCTTCTCGTGCAAGCAATGAACATAGAAGGCGAAGTTCGGCTTGTGGCAGGTTCAGCAGAACACTTTCAGTATGGCATTCGTCATCTGCACCAGAAGTGGAGGGTTGGGAGGAATCAACAACCTTACTTTGTGTTCCAAGATCAACAGATGTGCTACCAGACTCTGTATTCATCTCAGCGTCAGAAGTCGAAACTTGTGGAGCAGATGGTTGTTCAGAAATAGAAACCCCAGATTTTTCCGGTAACTTGCTTTCAGCATTATCAATGATGACATCCAGTAAGTTAAGTAGCTGTAAAAATGATCACAAAGAGACATTTAAATCTAAGATACTCCACTTAAGAAATAAAGCCCACAAAGAGAAACAAAACTAAGTAATGTCCATAATCCCACCTGTTCCAGATGAGCTATACTTCTCATCAAATAAAGTGGTTGATTCAAGAGGCTCAAAAGCAAGGCTATGGACAGATATCCTTCCTGATTATGACTATTATTCTGACCGTTCTCCTCCACAACCATCACAGCTTTTCCACGAGCCCTGTCACTATTCTCTCTTTCTTGAGGACCAGAATGAGGCAACCTTAAATGAAGCAAAATCTTTGCCACGTTCGGATGATGGCGAGCCAAATATGTCAGAGTTTCCAGAATGCGGCGAGATAACAATGGTGGAACTCCTATATCATCAAAGGCAAGATGTTAAAGCCCTAAAACTAATTCAATCAGAAGCTAGCAAAAAAGTACATCCAAAACATCCTACAATAAGTGTGAGATCAGTAGAAAAATGATCTCCACCGAAATTTACAGCACCGGTGACAAGAATATCGAAAGGGTAAACTAATCAGAAGCTAAATAAAGTAAATCCCAAACTTCATATAGTAAGGATGAGGTTACTAAGAAAATTCTCACTGAATTTTGTACTGATCACAAGAAGAATTCTACACTGGCTTCATCTAATCATTAGACCTAAAAAATTATATGCATATTTTCCCCTAAAAACAAACATGTGATCCAGACAGAAGAAAAACACCCAATAATATTCTAACAGATATTAAGCTAGAACAAAGACAGCTTTCAATAATACTTCATTTCATTCCTAATTACAAATTGATGTGTAATACCAATAGCAGGTAACTCAAGTCTCTGACATGTATATCATACACAAGATCTTACCATCTTTAGCTGTGGCGCGTGAATACATCACATTTCCTGGACAACCATAGAGCCGATATGACGTTTCAATATCAGTAGAGTGATTCCCAGGCTTTCTTGTATCGAGCATTAGTATGCCCATCAGAATTCTCACAACAGAATTTCTGCTTTCAGCATGAGCACACAAATTCAACAGAAGCTTCTGCAGCTGACCTTTATACAGAGGCTGCAACATAACATCCATCATGTTTCACATAATAAGGGAATTCAAATTAATGAAGAATCATAAAACCTTTTAATACCTACCTGAAACACACGAAGCACTCGAACTATTGCATGTAGAGCTTCTGCATTGACTAAAGGAGCTCCTTCAGCTTCAACTACCTTAGCACCAATAGGCCTACGTGAGGCAAGGCCTCCACCGATTCTATCCAGGCTGGATCCAATGCCAGATCTTGACGTCTCACCCCTGCGGTTTCTAGGATACATACCAAATAGGGTACGATTATAACGATTGGCAAATCTTTCACGCAGCATGTTTGCCTCCGCAACTAGAGCCGGTGTAAGATTGGCAAGTATAGCATCAGATGAAGTTAACAGAACCTGAACAGAAGGTGAATAATACAATTATTAAAGAATTTAACTGCAAACTTAATATAAATTGCCTACAACCAGATAATAATGTACCTCTTCTCGCAATTCTGAGGGAAAAGTTGCAATTATTGAAACAGTGTCCATTTCAACTGGTTGACCTTCCAGTTCCTGGGACTGATGTACCCTTTGGGCTTGCTGTTGAGCTAAAACTTCAGCCCTGATATCCGGAGGAAGGGCAGCAAGAAATTCTGGATCAATATCACCAGCATTTTGTGGCTCAGAGGCTGACTGCGGAGCAACTTGACCCTGTTGTGCAGAAAGGACTTCAGCTCGCAACTCCTCAGGAAGAGCATCCAAGAAAGCAGGATCAATTGCCCCAGAACCAGCATCACTACTGAGTTGCCGTTCTGCTGCTGGGCCATCCTGATCTGCTTCACGGCTAGAATTTTCTGACACCTCAGTTACACTATGAAGTGAAACATCTCTTGCACTTACAGATGCAGAATTTCCTAAAGATATGTTTGTTCTCCTCACTCGACTCGTCTGAGAATCACCAAGTGGCATTCTATCTGAGGAGCCTTGCCTATCTGCACCATCATCGTGACCATCAGCACTCCCAATTTCAACATCAAGGCTCCGGAGGCTCTCCCCTAAAGTTGCTCCACTTCCACCACTCTCTTGACTCACAGCTTCTACATCCCGCACCGCTGCATCAGTGTGTTCAAACTGCATATCAACAGACTGCGGATGTGTACTAGACATGTCCATTGCTTGTAGAGATTCACTTGCTGTTGGTGGTGCCAAATCAGCATTGCCAGAGTTAACCATTGTATCAGGAGGGGGAACATTAGCACTTTCATTATTTATATCGTTTTCAACAGGCATTTCAGGCCTTACAGCTGCATGTGAATCTTGTAACTCAGCTACTTCTTCTCTGTTCTGAGAAACTACCGGTGTTGTATTCTCTTCAGATGTTTTTTCAGGTGTCGGTCGCCTCAATTGGGAAACAAGCAACTCCTCAAGTCCTTGGGGTACTATACCAGCATTTGATCCACCACCTTGCTGGTTATCATCCATCCACAAATTCAGACGGTGTCCATGGCGTCCATTCCTCAGTGATCGGAAAATACTGTCCAATCTTGATGAGGTGATCTCTGTGTTCCTATCTGGTATGACCCCATCACGAGCATTTTCTGCAAGGCAGAAACAAGCACAGAAAAGTTAATTGCTAAATAAAATACGTAAGTTAAAACACATCAAAAGCATCTAAAGATCTTTACCTGATTGCCTAGGAGGAGCTGAATGCATAGACAAAGGTCCAACCAAAAGAGGATGTCTTGATGGAGCCGCATTCTCACCTGTTCTGCCCAAAAGACTGTAAATAGAAGTAGTGCGCCCTTGACGTCTAGACCCAAAAACTTCCACTGGCATCACATGAAGTGCTTCGTTAGGGAAACCATGTTCTCTTCCAAAAACCTCAATATGGTCAAAAACATTAATCCCATTTATGCCTTCCTCCAGCCTAAGTATAACTCCATCCTCCTCATCTTCCTCATCCTCATCATCTTCCTCCAATACTTCTTCATCAAACTCCTCATCATCAATTTCATGATCATCTTGATCAGTGTCAGGATGTGGCAAGTGATGGACTTCATCTTCCAGATCATTATGCTCCTCATCATCTTCATCTTCATCGTCATCCACTTCATCTCCATCATCCTCAGACATATCTTCATCATCCTCATCGTCATCCTCAAGATTTTCTTGCTCATGAGGCTGAATTTCAAACCGTATACCCATGGTATCAATACCGTTCTCCAGACCCCTAGTGTCCTCTGAAATTTCATGCATATACTCATCTTCGTTAGCAGCAGCAAAACCTCCTTCAAGATCTTGGTCATGTTCCATATCATCTGTGACAGCCTCAGAACCACCATAAGATTGGACATTAATAAAAGACCCAGTGTGCTCAGCTGGAGCAGAATTGTGATGGGATTGGGATGGTGTCTCCATGGACTGTGATCCACCATCAACATTATCTGTCCTGCCAGATTGATCAGGAGGTTTTGTAGAACTGTCGCCCTTACCAGCATTCGAATCAGCCAAATGGACGTGTTCCTTGGTTACCAGTTCCAGAGCTTTGATCAGACCTGTAACAACTTTAGGTGAGTCAGCATGGTCCAGGTCCAGCACTTCAAGAGTTCGAGTCAATGATCCGACCAGACCAACATCTATAAAAGTGGCAGACGCTTCTGCAGAGATGTATGAACCAGTAGGAGTGCGAGCAGCCAGAACATCATTAAGAAGATCAGCGAAAGCTTGTATGTCATTTTCAGGTGGTCGAAAGCCACTACACGAGTCCACAAAGTCATTGAAAATAAAACTGATCTCCGCGAAAATCCTTTTCCTTGCCTCGGAAGAACGAACACATGATGCAACCAAAAACTGGCTTGCCCTGCTTGCTAACTTGTGCTTCCAATCACCATCTGTTTTCTTATCCTTCTTGGCACTCCGTGAATATGGAATAAATTTGTGAAGAACATGGTGAAATATTCCACCAGTGCATACAGCAGTAGAACCCTTTTGATTAGGAGTCCTGCAACTACTAAGTTCAGCATCTTTCCGAAGTAGAACATGAGCAGATGAAGCATACATTGCAAGAATCTCTGTCAGAAGCTTCAAAATGAATACAACCTTTGCAAGTGATGCAGAAGCTTCTTGGGTACAAGCTCCACCATCCTCAGAAGATGAGGCAACAGCTTTTCCTTTTCCTTTGACAGCGGCAACATCAATGTCCATGTCAGTTGACGATGGGGTATTATGCAGCACATCAACGACAAGATTATCTTTTGGAGGAGGTACGTAAGTACAGACAGAATCCAGAAGTAGCTCAATCACACTCACGAAACTCTGGGGATATTTTCGATGAACTTTACCACTCTTTGAGTTTGAATCATGGCCCTTGCCTTGTGCATTCCCAGAAGGTACTGGATTTGTATTACCCAGAGCAGTTTTCCCATCCGCAATCTGTGTTTTCTCCTTCTCCAATGACTTATCCTTCTCTTTTTCTTTTTCTTTGGATTTATCTTTGTCACGATCCTTCAGCAAAACAATGCAGGGCCTCTCACCAACCATCTCCACTTGACAAATAGACTGAGCAGCACGCATGAATATGACTGGATCCCTGGAAATGGCAGAACTTAGACTTGCTAGAAAATTGCGGGGAGAAACCCTTCCATTTGAATGTCTGTTGGCAGCAGCCACAAGGGTGTGCCTTATTTCAAATTCCATTGCCTGCTGAAGGGTTTGAGGATCCTCAAGAACATGGCGGATAATAGTAGCAGCAATATTATCAAAACCGGAAAATAGACTACTTGTTGGCAATGAAAGTAGCAAGCTTAAACCCCCAGCATCAAGAAAACTAACAGCAACTGTATGTGTTTTAGTGAGGGTAGAGCACAGCTGTAAAACTGCATGCATTGTTTCAGAAGGAAGCTGATTCCTGATACAGGAACAAGCGATCTCAATAAGCCTCTTCTGCTCCTTAATTTCTATGTGCTTTGAAGATAATCCCAATGCAGACTGCAACTTGTTTTGCTTGTCCTCATCAATGGTAATAGATGTTTGCTGGCTACTAACAGCATCTCTCTTCAACTGCTCGGCAATTTCAGAATTCAATTTTTGATCCACCTGCAACAGCCGATCTATAGCAAGAAAAGCTGTTGTTACCCACTTGGGCACCTCTCGTTTTGCTATGCCAGTCGAACCAGAATCCCATTGGGAAAGTAGATCTGAAGCTATTTTCACAAATCCATTCTTTGAGGCTATTTCTCTTGCAACTGCATCTTCGTGGAGAATTAAAGCAAGTACATGAAAAAGAGCAGATAGCAAGGTACCGTTTCCACCGTCAGAATTCAAACTTGTTTCTTTGACACGATCAACAATAAATGATATGATATTAGGCCTACATTGACCGTCATTTTGGGAGCATATCATTACAAGCAGGTCTCGCACTGGAAAAGCGAGAGGTTCCTTCATCTGCAGAAGCTTTGTGCATGTGGACAACAACTCCTCAACAGGAGGAAGCTGAACCTTTTCTTCTTCTGGTGCATTTTCCATTGCACCAGCTTCCTTAGTGTCAGACTCTGAATTATCCAAAGACATGGCAAGTGCACGAGCAAAATCATCATCTTCTTGAACTTCCTCTGGATGTGAGAACAACCACTCCATAGCTAACTCCACACTATTGGATCCAACCTGTCTCAAAGCTTCTTCAGCTCTAGATCTGGAGAAGCCCATATCTACAATAGTTGATATAGTCGTCTCATTAGGAGGGGGACCAGCAATACGGGCACTGGAACTACTATTGACATTCTTAACTTCAACCCCAGAGTATATGTGCCTGATTATTGAAATAACTGTAGTTATAAAATCATAACTACAGTCGACAAATTGGGGATGAGTCCAGACAGGAAGCACTACCTTCAGCACCATGGATT
This sequence comes from Fragaria vesca subsp. vesca, assembly GCF_000184155.1. NCBI lineage: Eukaryota > Viridiplantae > Streptophyta > Magnoliopsida > Rosales > Rosaceae > Fragaria > Fragaria vesca. The sequence goes on from NC_020491.1 coordinate 4,369,175, forward strand.
GGAGGACCTTTACGAAAGTCTCAGCATCACGCGGAAAAGGAATTGTTCCATTTGCAAGGGGCTGTGCAAGCAACTGCTTTGTAAAAGGAGATAATATAAAAGACGATGTTACCAGGTGGTCCATAAGTTTGCCGTAGCTAGCTAACGGACCATAAATCCATGAATGGTCACTATCTTCCCTTTCATCCTGCTTTGAGTTCCCATCATCCGTTTCCATTGGAGATGCAGGAGCCCTATTTACTGTGAGGAGCAATTGACTGGTAGCTTCAAATGTTGTCAAAACTGACTGAATGACTCCATGTCCATACAAGCAATTGAGGAAAACAGAATTACATGAATCTGGTCTCTCCAGTAGACTGACATCAATGAAATCAATAACTTTACCAAAGTAACGACATTTTGCTGATACAGACACCTCAGATTCAGAAGATCTTGCATGCCCTTCAAAACCCATGTGATCAAATGCAATAGATGCAAATGTAGAAGCCACCGATTTTGCAGCAGCGGAAACCGTTACAATATCATCCCGTCGACGAGAAGGTTGGTACATGACCTTTCCCAGCTCTTGAAACAAATGACTAGTGTGAAAAGAAAGCGATCTTACCATGTCACAGCAAGAAGTATAATAGGAGCTCTGCTGGTCATACTCTCTTCTACCAGCATCTGAAGAACCAGAATGATGACTAGATCCAATCCGCAGATTTGAAGGACCATCAGAATTTGTTCTTTGAGAACTGGTGGCGCGACCAAGATCGCGATACAGGTTGATAAGATCAAGAAATTGTGATTCAATGCTCCATCCAGACTGCCTTCTTCTCATCAATGGATCAAGGAACTGCCTAAAAGAGTTGAACCTTTGCTCCTCAGAATCACTTGCATTCATTTCTGACTGTTGAGACTCGGTGGTAGAACCAGCAGTTTCATCCTCCATTTCAGACTTGGTATCTTCTAGAAGAGCAATCTGCCATAGAACTTCCCGATGGACACGCCCAATATCTTCCAGAACATCCTTGCTGTCATTTCCAAGTTCTGTAAGCAGTGCAGTTACCCAGCGGTTTTCCTTCGAGGCAGCAATAAACAAAAGGAACTCAACAAGAAACAGTGAAGGAAAGACCCCACCATCTGAAGTCATCTTAGGTTCCAGTAAGAGAGTCCCTGAAACTGCACCAAACTCCGACAAGGCTTTCTTTAGGTGGCCCCTAAGGGAAGAGCAAAATGCACGGGCAAGTGCAGCAGAGTGATTTTGAGTGAAATCTTTGAAAACCATGGTGCTATGTAGAGCAATAGACATTCCATCAGATGATTGTACAACAGTCGGCTGTAACAAAAGCTTCAGTAAAGCATCAATTCCAGACTTTTCAACAAATAACCGACATATTTCAGCGTTCTCCATTGTTCTGTGGACCAGTACCATCAAATGGAAAATGGATAATTGAATGAACTGGTCATTACTGATACCATCTGCAGCCAAATCTACTGCAGCTGAATCTACTGCACCCACTAGAGGCTGTTCCTTGTCTTCAGAATCCATTTCCATAGCAGCACTCCCACTCCCACTAGCCTTTCCTGCTAGCCCTGTATTGTTGTTATCGGTGAAGGAAGTAATTTTTTCAACAATTTCAATCATTATATCAACACCAATACTTCTTAGGGAAGACACATGGCGCAAAAGCTCTTCCACAGCATTTGTCAAATGGACAATAGCTCCATTCATTGCTACCACATACTTCTTGCTGGTGAAGATGTCAACAAGAAACCGTAAGGCTGCCTTTTCCTTCACAGCCTCCAAGCCTTTGGCGTTGAGACAAATAGCACCGAGACCATTAGGCACACACTGGAGTGCCTTTGCGGATGGAAGAACCCCAGCTATAACTGAAGATATGAAAGCATCTGGAAGACCCATATCATGCAAAGCAGAATAACAAGTTGGGTCTTTGTGTATCGTTTCACTCAGAACAGTCACAGCAGAGTGATAAATCTCACCTCCGAACTTCTCAACATTCCCGAAGATCAGAGAAAGAGTTTCAGGCAACGAACTGTCATGAGGATGCTGAGATCTGGTAGAATTGCCAGCAGCATATGAAGCGGACCCAAGTGCCTTCAACGAAGCTTTAATGAGCCTCTTCTGGGAGTACAACTGATCTTCACTCCTAGAGCTCTCACCAATGACCATTGAATTATCATTATCACCAGCCAAACCTATCACCCTATGTACCTCTATCTGTAGTCTCTGAGCCAACAGTTCAACTCCCCCTAACTCTTTGAAGAGAGACACAGCTGAACTACTGTAATCCATGAGCTTTTGCAGAGTTTTCACAGCAAAACAGACTAGATGCAAGTGCGAGGGATCAGAATCCTCCAAAAGAGGCAAAAATGTTGGAACCATGCCTGACCCTCTAATGTTACTCCCAGTAGTGGACGATGAAACCACATGGAGCAAATAGAACTGAAGAAGAGCTTCAACAAAAGCCAGAGAAGTTGGATCATTGGAGGTTTTAAGTGATAAAACAGCTCTCTGGAGTACATTCAGAAGTATCATACGATTCCCTCCTGCGAAACTGATACTAGATCCACTCAAAATTCGTGCCCGCTCATGAGATGCAGAATATGCAGCTAATTGTGCTCCCAAGGCAAGCATTGCATGTGTTCTGATGGTTCCAGAAACTGATTCTTCTGACCGCACAATTCTAATCAGTTCATTGGTATACTCTGGCTCATTAGCAAAGAAGGATACAAGTTCTTCATGCGCATCACTAGATTGAACAAGCACAATAAATGCAAGAAGGCAAATCCTGCTGTACAACCTGCAGATTCTTGGTGAACGGAATGCACGAGCATATCTGATTCTTGTCAGGAGTGAGAACCGAATCTCAGGAGGCACCCTGTAGTCCTCTATACACTGTTTCATCAGCTTTAAATCATCCTCCTTCCGCATATGCAGATCTGGCATGTTTATAACCCCCAAATTGGAAGTACTATTTACATTGCTACTGCTCTCCTCTGTACTTTGGGCATTCCCATGCAATTCAAAATAAAGGGTAGAACCTATTCGGTGCTGAGATTTGTCAGAATCATTTTCTACATCAGATGGGAACAAATTCAGCCCGTCATCTTGAGTAGTCTCGTTCGCCATGACACATGAATATAATCCCAACCCTTCTTCTTTGCTTCCCCAGCCCTGTGCAAGAGACAGGAGATAGCTGTTTACAGAACCACAGCCAATCATCTTCCCACTGACATGCATCTTCGAGGGATATATTTTCACAAGCGCAGAAAGTGTTTCGAGTGTTGCTATAAGAACCTCTGGATCTGTTGATGCAAGTAGCAGCTTGAAATGCTGAAAAGAAGAGCACACAGATGCATTAAAAAAAATGCAGAAGACTATGATAAAATAGCACCTGAAGGAAAATCAAAAATTTAGATAAAAAAATGCAAATATCTAGTGGTGATACACATATTTCTAGCTCCAACAACATACCTCTAAACCATCAAAAGAACTCTTGTTATGGCAATTCTCTAAAATTATTTGCATCACTCTCAAAATTTGTAGTACTGCTTGTTTCGGGAAGGGGGTATCATCTTCTAAGATTTTATCGGACAAGAGTAGGTCATTTCTACCAGACAAGTATGTCTTGAAATATGTATCAAAATGCAGAAAAAGTGGCCTCCAATGGTTGAAATTACCCTGAAGTGAAGGGAAAAAACAAACAAGTAAGCAACATAATAGAGATAAAAAAAATATACCAAACTAAATGGAGAAGAAGCAGAGCATCGTATCACCTTACTGTACTCCCAGCGGAAACCGGAAAGAGGAATAGCTATATCTTGTAATGGACACAGTATCACCTTATTGATAAAGGCTTTGATTTTAGGAGACTGCAACCAATGAAATGAAGTCAAAATGTGTCACATTAACATAGGCCAGGAAAGAATTAAGAACTTCAGAACAGAGCTGTGCAACAGTTTATGATAAATCCACTTAGTAATATCCTTCAAAGTTCAAGCATGAGAGAACAAAACTTCCAGCCAGGGTAACTGTATTTTATTTCTGTTCAAATGCTTGCTTGACAACAAAAGGACCCACTACTCAAAAAGGTTACCCCAGTTCAAAAGGGGACTTGGGTAAAACAAAAAACAAAATTCAAAAACTGATCATGAATAAAGAAGTATCGGAAATTCAAAAGCTATACAATAAAATAAACTTTCTCACCAACTAAAGTCTTTAACTTCAAATTGAAATGCACCCACACAAATTGATTTTCAGTAGATAAACTCTACTATGCATTTGAATTATTCAATTGAGAGTATCCTGAGAATGCCAGTAACATATTTTCCAGACAACAAATCTTATTGAAATTTCACCATGCATGATTTCTAGTAAGTATTTAAAACCTGGTAAGTAAACTCATGATGATTTAAACTCCTTATAATTAAATAAAAATATATCGAGTTACCACAGATTCTTGATTGTCATACCCTAAAAATACATGTTAGGTGGCTAGGTAAGTACATGTTAGGCAGCAATGAGATCAGTCCTCTAACCCAACAATACAGTATCTATACACGAAAAGAAATGGAGGTAGAGTACACAGAGCAAAGAGACAGTCACAAAGAGGAATATGTCTTCCCTTGCAAGTTTGGGGATTTTGAAGATTATTTCCAGGTCAAGACAGACTTGGGGATATAGGAGACTACAAGTGACCCTTGAAAAGTACAAGCTCTCAAATTTCAAGAGTACAACTAAAGGTGGGCAGGGAGCATAGATAATTCTAAAGGGGTGGCTATCCTTCTGCTTCTCAAAACTTTCCAACATACATATTCTCCCTGAGTTTACCCAAATACAGAAAACAACTGATATGTAGCTACTGCAAACACAATAAAGAAATTATAAAGAGGTATGAAACCCTAATAGTATAAAAAATAAGCAATGCAAGAAGAAAAGCCTTTTAAAAAATAAAAACAAGAAGTGACCAAACAATTGAAAACTCAGTCGGTACCAGCCAAACATTCCATCACTGATAGAACTTAACCAGTAAGCACAATCACATATCTCAACTCCAAATAAAACAGTGAAGTAAAAGAGAGTCAGCAAACTCCTAAGGACCTTTATCCAATCAGTAACCCTAACTTATGAAACCCTAATCTCTAAATCACTAACAAAAAAAGAGTAAAAATTTGGGACAAGTCTTGCAAAATACAAACATCGGTGTAAACCAAACCGAAAGCGAAAGGGGGAACACTCACCGGCTCGGAGTCGAGTTTGATAGACGGGCCGAGAGCGCCGTCGGCGGACAGAAGCTGCCGAATCCGGGACGGCAAGCTTGATCTTACAGTAGTCATAGCTTTCTCTACTGCGAAACTACTTCAACCCCTAAAACCCAAACAACAACACATAATCAAACCACAGATAATCTGAGCCACAGAGAATCAAAACAAGTTAACCAAACGGACAGCGAAATCGGCGACGAGATTAAAAACCCCGAAACCCTAGAAAACCGAGTTTAAAGCTTGAATTGAAAAAGCAGATCAGGTAAAATACAAACAGCGATAAGGAGAGAGCGGCCGGTGGTACCTGAGAGAGACGACGGCGATGGATGCGTACACATCCGGCGGTGGAAGCCCAACGGGCCGCACAGAGCAGAGGAGAAGAGAGAGAGAGAGAGAGATTTGGAGAAGGAGAGAGAGACCGAAAGTGAAAGAGACGAAAGAGACGAAAGAGACGAAAGGTTTGTGTAGGTTTTCTCTCGGTCTTATTCTTCTCTTCTAGTTTTCTTTTTTACTTTTACTCTGTTTTCGTTTAGGCCTTGGGGAAAGCAAGAGGAGACTATTTTATACGAGAGAGTGAATAGCTCTCACCCTCTAGAAGTCCATGCCAGTGCAGGGGTTATTCTCGACTTCTCGTCACCACCGTCCTTATCTGTGGGTTTGGGTTGGGTTTGGGTTGGGTTTTGGACTGGGTTGGGCTTTGGGCTTAGTTCGGGTCAGTTTTGTTGATATGGGTGTTGGGTTTAGAGTTTGGGGGGTATAGTTCGGATCGAACAAACCATATGTTGTAACCGAGGGTCGACCATTATCCTACCTCGCAAGTCTAGAAAAAAGGCTTTAAGAGTTAGGATTAGAAATACTCATAGTCGATCATTAACATAAATCGATCAATCATGGGAAAGAAATTTAAAAAATATCTAGCAACCACGAAAGGTTTAAATCAACAACAATACCATGTAATCTACCGTATTTATGAGGGGATATCACTTGGTATGAGCTTGAACACTTGCTTAGGGCTTAGGTGATAGGGATTGACGAGATTGTGGTTTTCGTCGATCAAAAGTGCCTAATAGTTGATGTCGAGAGATACCTGGTGCCGGAGAAGGTTAACGACACACCTTGAATCTGCACTTAAACCGACAACTTGTTTAGTTAAACATCTTAAACATCACCAATGCAATCATAGTCACCCAACATCACCATCTCCAACTTGTAGAACCACGGACCCTCGGTCGAAACTTAGCAAATGGATATGTAAATTGACAAAGAGACCTCTCGTTAAAACATTTTTTTATTGCCACCTTATGAGAAATGGATCTGTTACTATAATTGGGTGATCTGAAACGATATAGTTCCAGAATCGTCTAATCTAGTGAGTAGTTGTAGAAGAAGTAACATTCGTCCCCTTGTCCTCCTCCATCTTGAAGCCTGATCACCAAAGGTGGCGAACGCTACCACCATATGGGATGTGATATCAAAACTTTTATGTGATTTGGATTAACAAGAGAAATAGAGTATGAGCAAATATAAAACCACAAAGAAAATAAAACCCAACTGGGAAGAAACCGTGTTGGGAATTATTTTTTTTTTTTTAATTTATTTTTAGAATTGAATTCATTTTACCCCCGGAGGTATGGGGTTAATTTCATTTTAGTCCCTCTACTCTCAGTTTTAAAATTTTAGCCCCTAAAATTTCTAATTTTCATCAGTCGGATTCATTTACTAAGATTTCGTCAAATTTGAACATTAATTTTGACTCTTTTTTTTATAAGAACATTAGTTTTGACTTTGTGGCTCACCCTAAGGGCTAAAGCAGTATTTCACAAAAAAGACCCACTTCAGAGCCATTTTGCTAAGATTTCATGTTAGCCTTTAACGTTTAATTTGGAAGTAATCTTAGCAAATAGGCACGACTGATTAAAATTAGAAAATTTAAGGGTAAATTTTAAAAGTTGAGGAAACAGGGACCGAAATGAAGTTACTCTCAAACCTCAAACGGAATAAATTGAATTTAGTCGTTTCTATATTTTGTTATGATGAATAGGTTATGTGCAACCTGTCACATCCCGACCCTTATATTTTTACCTTATTTACTAGCGTGATTATAATAAGAATTTTACCGTCTCGATCATTGAGTAAATAGTTTAATTGGTCCCTAGAGGGGTTTCGGGGACGATTATGTGCGGAGGATTATTCGTATGAGGAAAATACAACGACGGTAAAAATAGTAAATTTTAGCTAGAAAAAGGTAATTTTTATTCGGGTATTATTTTTCGGGGTGTTTTTATTTTGGAAGTTTGGGTTATAAATGGTGTGGACCGGTTTGGGGTGTGAGGCCCAAACCCTTTTTCTTTTCTCTCTCCCTCCCTCCCGATTTTTTCTTCTCCTCCCACCCGATTTTCTTCTCTCTACACCCACCGGTATTCCGGCCGTCCTCCCGCCGCCGTCCGACCTCCGTTCGCCACCGGACCGGTCCCGTTCGGTCGGTCTCCCTCCCAGCAACATTTCTAGACCGGTGAGAGGAGCCCTAGCGCCGCCGTGAAGGAGCGGTGCCACCCGTAAGATCCGACTGTCCAAAC
>NC_020491.1:4377038-4379925 GCF_000184155.1 Fragaria vesca subsp. vesca
AATTGCCCAGTCTGCAGAGTTCGGGTTGGATCTAGTAGGAGACGAGGCATAGTCACCCGCTTTTCGGCCAGTTTTCATCAGTAGGTTACCTGTTCAACCTACTTGTGTTTTCTTGCTTCCGCTTGTGTTTAGTAGCTCTGAATACTTTAGAATGTTTGTATTTTATGCGATGTTCAGAAGTGATAAATTAAGAGTGTAATTTGAAATTTTCGAGTTAGGGTTGTCCATCTGCAAGGGAGATTTTCTTAATCTTTTCAGTAAATTTTCCTTGGAGGTGGTCCCCGCACGACTTACTCTGGGTTTCAGGGTGAAATTCGGGGTGGGACGTGTCACAACCTCTCTTCTTGTTTAAATGAGATGCCGCTAAGGATAGTCATACAAATTGAGGAAGTTTGGATAAGAGAAATTAAATACGTGAAAGTGCAAAATACACAATATATGTATAACACGACACAAGCATTAAAATAAGTATTAGAATTTACTCAATTTAGTTTGAGGGTTTATTGGCTTGTTCCATATAAGGTCATCACAATTTTAAAACAGCTCCCTAGCGAGTGGTGGGAGGTCTTCCAGGAAACACAGCTCAAATAGCTCACCAAACAAAAGCCCAACATCGTCGTCATGGTTCCTAGGCCTCCATTGCCGGAGAGGAATGTCTCAGCCTTTGTGATGGTGTTACCGATAAAGGCCGCCCAGGGGCCATTCGACCACATTTGGAGACGTTTGTTAAGAAATATGTAAAACCACATCTCTACAGTAGGATGTCTAAACCTAAACCTGACATGCTTCTCTCACTCGAGTCGGTTGGATCCACCACCGTACCACAACTCCTTATGATTTGTCGTCGTGGATGAACCCACATTCCACGACGTCCTCTACATCCTCCAATATGCCTTCTCCTTCAATGAGGCATGTCGCTTTCGCCCTCAGACCCCTACTCGACCCGGATGCAAATGGGTACACCATATGAATCAACATATTAAGAAAAGAGGGAATGAACCATGAGGAAACATTGAGAAAGGGTGTTATAAAACAAAATAAAAGAAATTTGGGGAAAAATAGATAAAAGAAAGTGGAGGATATATATTAATAAAGTAGTTGTTTGTATTCTAAATGTAAGATTACTCATAGAGAAATTTTATTCACACATTGCTAAATACTAAATACACATCTCTTACTTAATACACGGGAGTCCTTCTAGTGATGACCCTTAAGTTGAGAACTTGTTGAGGACTTTTCAGTTTATGGTTTAAAAGACATATTTTTCGATCACATCTTATCATCTCATCCGTTTAGTTTTTAGGTCTATATGTGTAGATCAACCCTACAAATTTTCAGCCAAATTTGTCACATCCCGACCCTTATATTTTTACCTTATTTACTAGCCTGATTATAATAAAAATTTTACCGTCTCGATCATTGAGTAAATAGTTTAATTGGTCCCTAGAGGGGTTTCGGGGACGATTATGTGCGGAGGATTATTAGTATGAGGAAAATACGACGACGGTAAAAATGGTAAATTTTAGCTAGTAAAAGGTAATTTTTTATTCGGTATATTTTTCGGGTGTTTATTTTTTGGTAGTGGGTTGATATAGGTTGGACCGGGTTGGGTAGGGGCCCCGAAACCCCCGAACTTTTCTTTTTTCCCTTCCTTCCCCCTTTTCCTCTTTTTTCCCCTCCTTTTTCTTTTTTCCCTTCTTCTCCCCGAGCCTCCCGCTGCCCGGTTTTCCGGCTGTCCTCCCGCCGCCGTCCGACCTCCGTTCGCCGCCGGACCGGTCCCGTTCGGTCGGTCTCCCTCCCAGCAACATTTCTAGACCGGTGAGAGGAACCCTAGCGCCGCCGTGAGAGAGCGGTGCCGCCCGAAAGCAAGGGCTGTCCCGAACTTCCCTTCGCCGGAACTTCCTCCTCCGGCCACCAATCCGGGCAAGCTTGGTACGGTTTTGTAGCCCTCCTCCCGTGCAACAACCCCTCCAAACAGCTCCCTCCCTCTTGAGCTAGGTAAGGAGAAATTTGAGGTGGAAGTTTTATGGTGTTTAAGTTGTTTTCGTTCGATTAGCCTAGTTAGGCTTGGAATTGGGTGATGTGTTAGTCATGAAAGTTGTAGAGGAGATTGAGAGGAAGATTCTGTTAAAATTTGGTAGCATTTGCAGGTCGTCGGAAAACGGCTGCTGGCCGCCGGTTAGGAGATTTTTAGGGTTTTAAATGTGGAATATTAAGAGGAGTATATTGGTGTGATTTATGGAATTTTTGGATGAGATTTGGATAGGTTTGTGATTTTCCGAAGTTTGGTATTTTTGGCGGTTAATTAATGTAGAATCCGGCCGTAGGATTTAAGTCGTATTTTGAGGAGGTTATATTTACGACTGTGAAGTATGATATTTAAGTTCGGATCGTCCGATGTAAGAATATCGAAGTTAGACAATAATGAGCGTAATTATGGCTCTCGGGTAATTTTGCCTATTTTGATTAAATATTGGATTATTGGTTGGGAAATTAATATTTTATTTGGAACAGGACGTGAGGAGGCTCGAGCAGACGAGACCCCAGATCGACATCAGGCTTAGGCCTAATTTGTGAGTGGACGTTTATTTTAAATAAATGCATGCTAAAGTTCACGATTGAATAATTAATGTCGTGGAGTATTTTGACGTCATTTTAATTTTTGACGATTTTTATTTCTCTTGGAGAGATACCGAAAATAGGATTTTCGGTGGATATAAATATGTATTTATGAGAGAGTATGTATAGAAAATGCTAGCTAGCCATATGTGTCTGTCCACCTTAATGGCGTAGCATATAGCCGCATTATGGTGTGACGTGAGCGTTGGACGTAAGCGTAGTAGCCCTATTTGAGTGTTTAATTCATATAGGGGGTATGGACACATAT
>NC_020491.1:4380599-4421127 GCF_000184155.1 Fragaria vesca subsp. vesca
AAATGTTTTCCCCTGGGCCCTTCGTTTTAAATTGCCCAGTCTGCAGAGTTCGGGTCGGATCTAGTAGGAGACGAGGCATAGTCACCCGCATTTCTGCCAGTTTTCGCCAGTAGGTTACCTGTTCAACCTACTCGTGTTTTCTTGCTTCCGCTTGTGTTTAGTAGCTCTGAATACTTTAGAATTTTTGTATATTATGCGATGTTCAGAAGTGATAAATTGAGAGTGTAATTTGAAATTTTCGAGTTAGGGTTGTCCATCTGCAAGGGAGATTTTCTTAATCTTTTCAGTAAATTTTCCTTGGAGGTGGTCCCCGCACGACTTACTCTAGGTTTCAGGGTGAAATTCGGGGTGGGTCGTGTCAAAATTAGTGATCGTTAAGGTAACAAACTAGATCAAATTAATAGACGAACCAAATCTGTCAAACATGAACCGTTCAAGTTCATAATTGGTAAATCACACTTATGAATGTCTTAACGATTTTCAATATGGCTGAAAATTTGTAGAAATGATCTACTCATAAATACCTATAAACTGAACGGTCAAGATGTGGATATAAGATCGAAAAATAGGATAAGCCGAAAAGTCCTCATCAAGTCATCAACTTAAGAGTCCTCATTAGAAGGGCTCCCCTTAATACACTATCTATTATTTTTTTTCATGTTAACGTTTTGCTAGATACACAACCCCAAATTTCCAAAATTATCATTGTCCACAATAACCATATAAACAATCTCTTTTTTTATTTTTAGGATTTTTTATACAAAAAAATAACCGTTTTTCATCAAGATTGCCATCTCACCTGTCTGACAGGAAACTACAACCTGGGTACTGAGTTTCATGGGCTTCTGGTTTCTCCATGTAAGTTCATTGATATCTTCTTGTACTATGATTATATCCAACAAATGGTTATTTAATTTGAAAAAAAAAAAATCAAAGGTTATTATCCCTCTTATATGATCTAATCCATGATCCACTATAAAATATCAAGCTACATGGATCGTGAGCGGTCATGAATGAGCAATCTTTCATGCAATGAGAGAAACAATGTGTGTACTTGTTTATTTAATTGACATTGTTTTTTTTAATTTTTGATATAAATGTCTCTTTTGGTAATACAACTTATATGTAAAATATAAAATTAAGATGTACAAAAAAAGGATGTGTATCTAGTATTTGGAGGTATGCGAATAAAATTTCTCTTACTCATATTATACAAGGGGCATGTTCAAAAAGAGAAGAAAGAAAACGAAAAAGGAAGAAAAGAATACATATGTCATGGACCAGCAACAAGGAGAGCAGGGTACATAAAATGCAATGGAATATTCGTTGATGCCTATCCCAAATAGAAGTAGCACTTCTTTCCCATCTCTTTTAGCTTTTCTTTTGTTCTGTCTTGGTATATTCTTGAGCTGCTGAAAATTTCAGGTTGAGCATAATATATCCCCTGCCACAAGCAACCTTAGATTATGACTGCATTTTCACCTATCAATAATTTGGGCCAAAATTTCTACTTTCAGCTAACTTAAGAGTTAGGACTGAAATATTCACTTCGAAGAATTAAAAAAAATGTCCCGAATGATTTAGACATGCACTTAAAATTGTACAAAAAATCTACCTTACCTTTGATTAAAAGAAGAGAGAAGAAACTTGTGTACTTCATATATTGAGCTAGGTAAGAAGGCTGTGAAACGTAAACAAATTGGATTAAGACGTACAATTGATGCGTGTAGACAAAATACCCTCTAAAAAAATAAAAAAATAAAAAAAAACCTTATTAACCTCCAAGAGAAAACATCAATTGGACTATGAGTCTATGATAGCAACATAATACCAAAGAGTCAGAGAAAGAGACTCCATTCGCAATGAAATGAAAACAAAATGAAATCCTAAAGTACTTTAGAAGGTTTTTGAGTTTTTTTCAGAAGTGGAAGTATAGGTTCTAACTTACCTTCCCCGTAGGAGAAACTTAAACATAGGTGATGCAGAAGACTATCTCAAGATGGACCTTATCGTAATTGAGGTTATCCACTTATCCAGTTAGCTTGTCATTCACATTTTCCTAATGCGAAGTCTGGTTTTCTCATCACGTTATTATGAAAGACAATAGCTTGGCCTATAGCTCTTGTATTTATATTCACCCCAATGCACTACATACCAATCTGAAAAGGCTTGATTTAGCCAACAATAATGCTGACCAGATCTTCCTGTCTTAGACAGAGGTAAGCCGTACGTTACTTACTTCTTTAGCTACAGATCTTGAATGCACATATTTGAAAATTATTGACATTTGTTGTGCGGCAGATGAATCTGTTACTGCCTGTGTGGATTGTTTGCTGAAGAGCCTTGCAAACCTCTTAATTTGATGCTTGTTGCATTATCGATTAAGATCACCTGCAAACGCAAGTAGTGGTATAGAAAAGAAAGAAAAAAAAATTAATGTCATGTAGGATACAGACGTCTGAGCCAAACGTGATGAGAAACTTTTATATTTTTGGTTCCTTATTAGGGATGAGATTCATGTCTTCTTTTTTCAGGTGAAAGAAAAGTTGGTGTAAGGCTTACTATATTTCTCTTGGCATGGTGCTTGTACGTACTGACCAAGTATACTTGGTATTTAGAGGAAAAATTTGCCTTTAGATATTATCTAAAGACAAAAGAAGAAGAGGCTTCTTTTTACTTTTTCAATTTACCTTATTAATTTACCTATTGGTGTATTTATATAGATCATTCCTCATATATTATCTCTTCTAAAACGCTAGCTTCTGAAGATCTGGAAACTGACCACTTCAAAGCCTAGGGTAAACTTAAAAAAATAAATAAAAAAAAGGGCATATTATTTCACAAGGTGTAAACTCTAAAGTTCTTAATGACTGACAACAACCACATGAGTAATCAGATACAACAACCACATGAGTAACCTCCCCAAGCTAAGATACCCTCAAATTTGCACATAGCTCAAACTAGCATCAACGCTGCCCAGCATCCCTCCAATCTGAGCATCAACTTCAGCATGACTAAAGGGAAGCTTTTAAAATAGCTATATGATCTAAAGAAATATGATCTTCATCACTAAGTAGAAGCCTAGAAAGCCTCTCATGTTATCTAAGTATCAAATTCAAGTTCTAAGTACTTACCAGAGACCCTTCAGTTCTCTTGTTGAGAAAAAGATGGCCACCAAAATATGACGGCCCCTTATCTTGGGTGGCAAGAGGTCGAATAGCAAACAACTGAATGAAGCAATCGAAGCTTTGCCATATCCCTGCATTCCAAGTGCAATCTAGGTGCTATACTGGTGCAACAATTAATTAGTTTTCCTTTTCTGTTAGAGTGGGTTGTGAATACATGCCTGAATGTATGTGTATGTAAATTAGAAACAATATAAACAAAAATGTGAAACAAACTGATACTACTCATCTCTTCATTGGTAGTTTTGGTCTCTTATTGGCAAATCCTACTTTTACACGCCCTCTTTTAGGCAGCTTTACTCCACCACGTCGAAACGTCTGCCACCAATGCAGCTTGTTCACAACGTTCTTCTTATTGAGGCCATGAGGCTAATGAGGTCTGATCCCACCTCTCATCTTCTTTGAGTGCTTAGTATATATGCCTCATTAGCCCTTTCACGAGTGCATGAAAATGCTGCCCTGGTTCTTATTTGACCTGTTTTTCACTGCTAGTGATTTTTTGACCATGATCATTCTTGCCATGCTTGTCTTTGTGGTGAAACGTTTTCTGTACCTTCTTCCACGTAGAACGATCATTGACATGATGGTGATGGTGGTGATGGTGGTGATGATGGTGGTGATGAAAGATGAGTCCCAACCTGTTCTTGATCTTTCTTAACCTCCCAATAGATTTCTCCGGATATTTTTATGGCTATAGTCACTCACTACAGAGTCTGTCAATCTACTTCTATCCTCCTCCGATGAGTGAAAGCTACTACTTCAGCTCTCCTGCAAGTTGCTTTCACTTTCAGAAAAATCATCATTTCTTGGACTCCAAGATTCTTCAGAATAACTGCTACAGCTTGCACTGCTTTCATTTTGCTTACTTGACCACATTGACGAACTGCGAGAACTGGAGCTGCTATTCTCCTCCTCTGACTCTTCCTGACGCGACATGATCTTCCTTGAGCCCACATTTGACATCTTACGAGTCCTTGTTCTCTGACTTGGCATGTCATCATCTAAGAACACTGGCCTCATCATTATTTGATCATGTCTCTTTTCAGTCTTGAATCTTCTTGTCTGACTAGACCTTTTACCAAGCCCACCTCCAACTGAAGATACCACAGACCCCATTAACTGTAGTGGCATCAAAGAATTATATCTCGAAGTTCGTCTTCTACATGTTCGATTATGGTCTAGACTAGTTTCTGATGTTTGAACAAGAGTAGCAAAACTGTCTTCAACTGCAGGGGAGGCTTCATGGTTACCTCATTTGGACTTGGTGAGACTCTTAGCCTGTTAACATAACTCGTCATCTTATTATTATTCTGACTTGCTGATCAACTCAGAGACTCAAATCTCTTCATATAGTTTTCCACTGGGGAGCCTTGTCCCCTAGACACAGAATCAGCTAACTTCCCATGCTTTTGAGGAAATTGAGTTAACTGTGTGCCAATCCCCCATGAAGACTCTCCCGTATCAGTCTGATTCATCTCTTGTCTAATAATGGCCTCCTCTTTGCTGTGTTCTACAAGACTAATTGAAATGCTAAGCTTGAAGGGAACATGTTCATCAACAACATTATTGATAAAAGAATGTGCCAAGTCAGAACTCAACTGCAATGCCAAAATGCAGGACTCAATTTGTCTGATTGCATTTGTTACTACTTTGGCCAAATCATCACCCTCATCCAAGTTTTTCTTCATTTCACCAACTACGATATACCCAACTTCTTGCTTGCCAGCCCCGGTTGTTAGAGAGACTGATGAAGGAAGAGTTTCATCAATAGGGGTATCTCTCTCTATGGTCTTGCTATTTGATTCTGGTAATATTTTAGCTTGCTCATCAATAAAACTGACACTGCCACTACCCCAGTCACGTTGCTGGTCTGGATCCCCACTGTTTTTACCTGGTACCTCGACTCTCTCATTAGACATTGTTGCGCCCTTGGTTGAGTACTGTCTCTTCATTTCTTTTGCAATGCAGGCGCGACACTTTTTCTTTTTGTATAGAGGCACATCTGATGAGGTGGTTACTTTAGACCTCAATATTGTACTCTGGCTCTTCACTGGATACTGCTCATCCTTTTCTGAAGTGACCATGCTGCTCTTAGAATCGTTTTCATTGTTCAGGACAACATTTAGAGAAGCATTGACAGTATCTAGTGAAAGAGGAGACTGTAACTTGGGCATTGCCTTTGGTTGCTCTAGTTGAGAAGAGCAAGGTGTCTTGTGGACAACTGACTGTGCTTCTATGATATGCACAACCAGACACACATTAGAGACACAGACACCACAAGACAGATCTAGCTTATGCCTTAGAAAAATCCTAGATCATGGACCTTGTTATTTAAGAAATAAGAACATGAAGCTCAAAGGAGAGCTTATTCCTTTTATTTTTGGTTAACAAGTGTTTACCAAAAAACATTAGGCCAAAAAAGGAGAATAGTTCTGCATAAGTGCACACTAGTAGCTGTAGCTTAAAATACCTTTGAACGAGTATGGAACATCTATAGTAGCATCATCCAAGATGTGTTTGAAGAGTTTTCGCGCTCTCGGGTCCGAAGTTTGGTGTACCTTCATGAAAATAATGAATATTGAGGACCAAAACAGCTTAGAAAGGCATAAAAGTTAAAAGAAATGTGTACACGCTTCCAGCAACTGGAATGGTGCGCCAGTCTCATGATACCAACAGAGAGAACAAGTTCAAGAGTGGCATCACCAGCTATTGATGTGAACCACCTATTTATAATATGGTTGAAACTTACATTCTTTGAATTTATATGTTGAAGATCGTCTTCAATGTTCTGAAGGAGTTCATATAATTGTCTCAAGGCATGGAGATTAGACAAAACTTCCACAAGATCCATGCTTTCGTATTGAGTATTTAAAACAAGATAGATCTGTAACAACACAGAATCAGACAATTACATTAACCATGTAAGAAATAGATGTTAAAACTTCAAATATAATAGGTTTGTCCATCAATATCATGGCATTCATAAAACAAACTATAGAAGCCTGTGCAAAGCTATCTAATGAACTAACTCTTCAATCAATAGATATACTGTAGAATTGTGTTTTCATTGATTGAAAAGATTTACAGTAGCCGGATATATACAAATCCTATAGCTAGTATTTTTGGAATGATTACAACTATGGTAAGCAATTAATACATATCACAGTTTGTGATTCTACAATGAAATTAGGAAGATAACAACTTATTAGAATCAGGCTTTATTTGGAGAGAATCCATATCAACTTTAATATATACAACTAAATATATATACAGAGTAGGCACCAAAAGAGCAAAGTAAAACAGAGCAAAATGTGTCAAAAGATCAAAGTAAAACAGACCAAAAGGCACTAAACCTTGGAATTCAGTCATTTAATGAAGTTCTGGTATTTCAAAAATGCACTGACAGAGTCATATCCACCTTGGTGACTAAAGCTCTTTGATTTAAGCCACAAACCTAGCACAAATGACATCCCATAATCAATATCATCACTAATCCACTAATCATTACATCTTAGACATCGCGCAACATAAATAGATGTGACCATTTTCCATTAGTGAAAGTGATTATATTAGCCAACCACCGAAAACACATTCTGTTGCTGAGAAGGAAACACCAACTGCGCGGAATATATTATAGATGTCACGGGCCAACTTTGAGAGCACCCAACAGAAAATCTGAATTTGCTTAGCATTTAGTAAGCAAAACAAAGCCTTCCAGCTGGACTATATACTTGAACAATATGTTCTGATATATATAATTACATGGTATTAACTTATAAAACTACTACCTAAACATTAGTTTGCTCACTAATCTATCTACAATTATGTACTTTTCAATAGTTTGTCGCTTGATTTCCTCACCATATCATGGCTTTCCAAAAAGAACATATCTTTTTATCCTAGCACCACCAATAAGTCGAAAACCCAAAAACCCAACACACCATATTCACATCAAAGTAATCAATCTAAGTTCAATAATTTACACAAAAACAGACAAACTAACCTGAAGCATTCCATTCATATCAAAATGCAACCTGGCTTCTGAAGTTAACACATAATTAAACACTAACCTAGAATATTTAGAATTAGCAGGAGATTACTAATAGTTCCCTTGCTGACTATGGTTTTGAGACTTTAAAAAAACGGCAGTAATTATTGGGAACTTGTTGATATATGATGGTAACTTAGATTTACAATTTCATAACTTAAACATATTCCAGTTGGTGATCCTAAATTGATCTGTTTAAAATTCAATGAAACAGTACGAGGAATTGCCATGAGGAGTAAAAACCTAACATACCCAAGAGCCTTCTCTTTCGTCCGTCTTTGTTCGCAAGCACTCTGAAGAGGAACACTCTTCAGTTTTCACTATAGACTTTGAAGCGGTGCGTCAATTCGGTGTGGACGAAAAAAAAGGCACAAAATGAGGGGCAAGATGGTCTCACGTGAACTGTAAACTCTAAAAATTTGAACAGCCAAAAAGAACAGGTGTGTTAATTACTTTTTTTTTCTTTTTTGATCAATGTTAATTGCTTTTAACTCATGGGAACTCCTTGAAAGATCCTTAAGCCTTATGCAATCTTTGAGATTTACTAAGGCAAGGCTTCTTAGATCAAACTTTTAGTCTTTCAGGATCAAATACTCAAGACTTGGGAGATCTGAACAGTTTAGTGATTATTTTATTAGGTCATGTAAATGACCAAGGGTTAAGAAACTTCAACTGGGTTAAGAAACTTCAACTGGGTGAAGGATGAAGATCTATATGTTAAAACAATACGTTTACAAACCCCCCATTAAATTGAAGAAAATAATAATCTAAGTAGTAAGGTAGCAAAAAGGTATTCCTAATGATACAATATTTTTGCACAATCAATAGACGTGAGTCAGTAACTTGTAACTGTTAGAACTGCAAGAGCTGTAATGACCAATTAGCTAAAAATGAGCTCAACACTATATCCTCCTACTGCCTTGACATATCTTCACTTCTTGTTCTCAGAAAAATGGGGCTGTCTATCTATATACAACTTCAGAGTAAAGCAGCTGCTATCCGGTGCTCTAGTTTTGTATCGCATCGAAACTCAAAACTTACACTACTGACAACACGATCTACCCCCGAATTTTCTACTCCAACTTATCCACAAGCACAGGGTTAGTTATATCCAAAAAATAAAATCATTGGGCTTCGGTTTTTGATTTCGTGTTAGTTTTTTTTTTTGGTCAATTGATTTCGTGTTAGTGACAAGAAACTTCTCTTCAGGTTGCCTTCGCCACATGTAAGTTGCCGCTTCAAGCCACAGAGGATGAACCAAAAACTTATTATGTTTCACTGCCCAGTGAGACTTTTCTGTTCCTGCATCTAATGCAATTACATGGGTCACTAATGAATCCACTTCGGTTAAACATATGGCTCCTAGCTGCTCAGCCATCACCTATGGACTTTTGAAGGAACTATACGGCTGAATACAACTTTGCACCCCTTCAAGACTTCCTTCCTAACGCTTTTCAGAACCTACAAGAACAACACCCATTTTAAATCCATATGCTACTGGTATCATTGTCAAAACTGAAAGTTGTATAAGCAAAGTTCTCCAAAATATATTAAACATAAGAATAAAAGGAAATGGGAGAAGTTTAGTTGGCACAATATTCACCTGCCTCACATCTCTGTCAATAAAATTGCCTCCCAATTCCTATAAAGAAGTTCAAAAAAATGGATCAGTACACAACACCGCCACATACTTTAATCAATATAACGACAGCAAGATGTGCTTACATAGAAGAAAATCTTGTGAATTTGCTTAAGAAGGTTAAGGACATTGGCGAGAGCTCCTTCAGGCTCACTCTCATCACTCTTCAACTCTGAAAGAGACTTGCATATGAACCCAAACTGGGCACTAAAGGTCCTAGAGGAGGGGTGAATAGGTCTTTTTTGAATTTTCGTTGACTTCTGTATCCGAGGATAGCAATGACTTGTGGTATCCCAAAATCACAGGATACGAGTTTGCAGAAAGTAAATTGCAGGAAATAAAGAATCAACACAAGGATATTTTTTACTCGCAGAAACCCTGAATACAGGGAGAAAAACTGCGTGTCTCTAACTCTTGAGAGACAAAAATTTCCACTAAGTTGAAGTAACTTCTTACAAGAATAATAGTTCTAGTGATACACTACCACAGTGCTATCATTCCTAGTCCCGAACTAGTCTAGACATATTCCCTCTCTTGTTTCTAAGTTCTTACAACATGGGACACTTTTAGAAGCCTTGTTCGTGAATTCAGCTAACCACTAGCAGATTCAACCTTGAACGCTTCATGGGTTGGTTGCACTACACATCCCTCATGGTATGCAACATGATATGAGTTGATGAAAGAAGTTTTGAGTTCAAGCTCTAAGGTTTACAGTCACGAAGAAGACTTAGAGCAGCATGAACAATGCAAGCTAAAAACTAGACTCCAAACAAAAGAAAAACGACAAATTAAGGCTAGTTTTCAACAACCATTGAGCAAAGCCAAAGCTATAGATATATATATATATATAGGCAGACAAGGCATCAAAGATGATGCAAGCTGACCTAAACATGTTTCAGAAAGGTTTGGACAGAAGTGTTTGGTTCCCCATACTGAAAGTGATGTAACCAAATGGAGAGTTGACACAAGCAACCTCAATCAGACAAAGATACCTTTCCTAAAACATGAACGATTCAAAACAGGAAGCAAAGAGGTTTGAAACCCTCTTACTCAGTCCATCAGTGGACCTTGACACAGCCGATAGCGACTGGTCTTTGAATCACACAGGGACCAGCTTTGTATTGGATATCATAAAATATAAGCTGGAGCCTTGAGCATCAAACCATTTGGTCACGGGTTGGCATAACAAAAGATCTCAACCCTTAGACTGGTTTGAGCGCCAAAGCACTTCCCACAAACTCAGTTGTCCATTTGAATTTGAAAGACTTATTAAACTAATATAACAAACTTTGAAACTCAGGACAGCAGAAGACTCAGTACTAGGATAGCAAGCGAAGCTGCTAACCTCTGTGAAAAACAGTGATATGCAGATGCATGTTTTACCTGAAACCATAAGGGATATTAGTGCCACTTGTTCTTGATCATATAACATTATCTCAAAGTGTTTTGCAGGATAAAAGGATTGCCAACTATCCTTATACCTTCAGGCACAACTAGATATAGTAGAGACAGACAAACAGACCAATAGGTAGATAGACATAACAAAAAAAAACAGAATAGGAGCACTGTAGCAAATATTAATTTGAACAAAAGTTCCCTCAATTACTATGTTGGTCGTAGGTGCATGTAGCAAACAGGAATGCATCATCAAAAGACAGTTCAAAACACGTTGTACAGTATGAAGAGTTCCTCTTCTAGTATTTGGGGTAATAAAACGAAACACAACATAATCCAAGATATATCAAAATGTTACCTGATTTTTTTTTTGGTTACAGGAAGGGATCAAAACATACCCAAAACAAAAGAAAAGAGACTAAAGACTAAAACAAGAGCTTGTTCTCCTAGCTCTAGTAACAGCAGCTAGATCATCAAGGTAGGCAGGAATGGCATGCACAGGAGGATCCTCAAAAATAATAAGACCAAGCTCATTAGAGATGCTGCATTTTGCCAAAGAATCTGCAGTCATGTTGGCCTCCCTGAAGATATGAAGCAGCTTCGCATCATCCATTTCAGTCATCATGCTGTTGCAGCCACCAAGTAAAGAACCAAGGGGATGGGAGGAAAGATTGGAGCAGTTCATAAGCTGAACAAGAATTGCAGAGTCAGACTCAATTTCCAAGCAAGAGATATGAAGCTTGGAAGCCAACTTCAAACCATGAAAAAGCGCCCAAGCTTCAGCATCAAGGATAGCACCAACACCAAGGTTAATTTGAAAACCTGCAATCCAAGCGCCAGTATGGTTTCTGATAACACCACCAGCACCAATCATACTGCTGCTAGAAATTCTAGTCCCATCAATATTGAGCTTGTAATAATTTTGAGGGGGCATTTTCCATGAAATCATAGAAAAATTCACATTATCTGCAGAGCTGAGCCTTAAATGAGCTTTCCATTCCAAAGCATACTCCCAAATAATCTTCTCAAAGCACACAAGAAGAATAAAGGAGGGGTCAAAGACATGTTGATTCCTCCATTTCCATATATACCAGCAGATAAACACAAAAAGATCACACCACCTGATATTGTTACTGGTAAAAGAGTGACAGTGTAGCTGAGCCTGAATCCAACCATTCCAATCAAGAGAAAAAGATTGAGAGATAGGATCAGGCTTAACAAAAGCATTCCAGATGAGAACAGATTGATAAGTCGTATTTGCACACGCATCAATTAACCCTGTCAACAAATCAGTCGTAGTATAAAGCAAACAGGGATCGTTCTAAACCGGGGATCCAACTACAGGGTAGATCCATCTAATCTAATGTAAATATCGAAATAAGCATATAGGTTTAAAGGTTTTATGATTTCGGAACAACATTAATAATAAATCCTAAATTACTTCTATACATATATACATGTGATCAACCAACATTCATGCAAACTCAACCAAACAACCATGCAAGAATAAAGAAGACGATTTCTAATCTCATTTAAGTCTACACCGTGAGCAAATATACAACCTAAATTTGATATGCACATAAGATCCTACGTGGTTCCTATGACATAGACCAACTTAGAATTAGACTACGGGTTTCATTCAACATCGCGACACAACAAGCTCGGCTACATGCTCTACTTATTGGTCACACACATAAACTAGTCATGCAATTACGTATCACATAAAGAATTTGATGTGTTTAAGCACAAGTCCAAATCAAACATAGGTAGAAAATCGGTGAAAAACAAAGACAATGCAACTTATCAACTACGTGTATCAAAGTCGAACTTTGGATGATTAACACATGCAATATTAACTACTTGTATCAACTACACATGATAATGGAATATAGCACCGAAAATCTTAAAGTATTTAGACATAAAACTCACGGCATAAAACCTCAAATCATTGATTATAAATTGTAAACTTTAATTCGTAACATGGCTCAAAAGTACTTCTATCTCATAGACAAGAATCGAAACATACTTAAGCAAATACCTAAAGCAAACAAAAACAAGAACAAACACATAGCAATCCGAAAATAGAAGATGAAATACACTCTCAAAATATCCCTACTTGTTCTATTCTTCGAGTGCGCGGAGTCCTAGGCTACGTGCTTTGGACGAATGCTGAAGGTGGGATCGGATTGTGGTGTTTGGAGGTTGATGGAGTTTCGGCAAAGGCTTTGGTGTTATATGCACGGGTTGATGATGAACTTCTGTCCTTGAAGTTGTGCTTTATATAGAGGAAAAACCCTAGAGAAGTCGGCCACAAAGCCTAAACCAAATTGGTTTAGGATTCCTAGTTTTTCTCCCTTTCGGCAGAATGACCTCCGTCTGATGATTGCGTCATAACTCCCTCTAGAAAACAGATATTGAGGTGATTCCAATTGATTTGGAAACTAGACTCCCGTAGCTTTCTATCCATATCTGGCACGTTTTCTGATTCATTGTGAGCTGTCCTGGAGAGTCCGTTGAAGTTGATAGACGTGCACAGGAATTCTCCCGATTTAATCCGGATTTTCAAGGGCTTGGATATTCTTGAAATTCTGCCGAATTTAGATCTTCTTCTCCATATTGGACTTGGTTTGGACCTCTCCTTCATGGACTAGGCTTCGAGGAAAGATGGAATCTTGATCAAGACAGGAATCCTGAGTAAACAAGGGTTTCCAACACTCAGCACAATTTCAACACCAAATTATTCAAATCCGAAAATACTATGTATTCTAATACTAAAAACTACATATTTCTAAATTAAGCAATTATTCTACACTAAACACAAATATAAAGCTAAAACAACTAAATAAGAGTTAACAAAGGGTAAATAAAGGGTATAAACATATTAAGAACGTCACACTTTGTGCTCCTATCACAGATCTAGGACAGTCACGAAATAAGTGCAGAAGGGACTCATTTGCAGATTGGCAAATAGGACACAAAGCACTAGCAGTGAAGCCTCTAGTAACACGCTGCATGTTAGTGAGGAGCTTTTTATGTAGAAAGGTCCATAAAAAAGTCTTCAGTTTAGGAGGAATCTTCATTCTCCAAATATAATTCCATTGAGGATTGAGAGGAGTAGACATATCAAAGAGGGAATTATAGGTAGATTTCACAGAAAATTTGCCATTAGCAGTAGCGCCCCATATTAAGGTATCAGAACCACTAACACCAAAATCAATAGGCACATTAACAATTTTGTTCACAATCTCAGAAGGCACAACATCTAGGAGTTTATGCACATCCCAACCATCCTCAATCTAAAAATCACAGACAGTGGCAGCATGATTAATGAAAGCAGAAGGTAAGGCAAAATTAATAAGAGGGCCAGCAGGAAACCAATAATCATGCCAAAACTTAATGGACTTACCATCACCAAGGCGCCATTTCAAATTGGACCTGAGCAGCTTAGCACCAAAAATAATTCCCCTCCAGGTGCTAGAACAATCAGCAGCCACCTCATAATTATCATCAAACAGGCTGCAGTTCTTCAGATATTTTTCAGCAAACATAGAGGCCCAAAGACCTTTATCACATTGAAACATCCTCCAACTGATTTTAGCAAGCATGGACTGATTCATGTCTTCAGTTTTTTTAATTCCTAAACCACCAAGTTGTTTAGGTTGACAAACAACATCCCAATTCACCAAGTGCACCTTCTTTTTGATCTTAGTATCACCCCATAAAAAATTTCTATTAAGCTTATCAAGATTTTCACATAAGCTAACAGGAAACTTGGCAGTTTGCATTGCATAATTAGGAATAGCAGAAGAGACAGATTGAATCAGGGTGAGACGACTTGCCAGACTGAGAACCTTACTCTTCCAGCTAGAAAGCCTGCTTTGAACTTTATCAAAAATTCCATCATAGGTATGCTTGTTCACTCTGGAGTGAATAAGAGACATTCCAAGATACTTGCCAAGATCATTAGTGAGAGGAGAGCCACACATGTTACTGATAGCAGCAACCACATTCTTGCAGGTATTAGGAGAACAATAAATTGAAGATTTCTCAAAACTGACAGCTTGACCTGAGAGAGCACAAAAGGTGTCAAGACACTGCTTTAGGATAGAGGCCTGGGAAGATGTGGCTTCAGCAAACAACATAAGGTCATTAGGAAAGAATCAATGGGAGATTCTTGGACCAGATTGAGAAGCTTTGGGGGGTTCCAGTAGTTATAGTCAACAGCAGACTGAATAAGATGCGATAACTTCTCCATACAAAGCACAAAAATGTATGGTGAAAGGGGGTCACCCTGCCTGATGCCTCTTTGAGCCCTAAAAGAACTGGTAAGCTCACCATTGACACTGATTTGAAAACTAGTAGAAGTAATACAGTGCATAATCAGCCTGGAAAGATCACGAGGGAAATGAGCTTCATACAACACCATCTCAATAAAGCTCCAGCTTAGCCTATCATAAGCTTTAGATAAATCCACTTTCCAAGCAAAAAATCCCATTTGACCACATGATTTTTTGAATTTGAAGAGCATTTCCTGAGCAATCATCACATTATCAGAAATATTTCTTCCAGGTACATAAGAGGTCTAATTCTAGCCACAATGATATTAGAAATCACTTTGTAAATAGTAGTACATAAGCTGATAGGCCTGAAGTTCACCATATGTTAAGGACCATCAGTCTTAGGAATAAGAGCAATAATGGTGTGATTAAGGCCAGCAGGTATAGTGCAAGAAGAAAAGACATCCTTGATAACCTTAAAAATTTCAGGAGAATACAAACTCCAATGATTTTGATAAAAGAGAGCAGAAAATCCATCAAAACCAGGAGCCTTCAGCTTGCCAATTGCAAATAGAGAATCCTTAACTTCCATCAAAGTCACAGGCTTAGCCACATCAGACCATAAAGATTGCTCAATATCAGGGAAAAGCCAGGGAATAGTAATCCTTACATCTTCCAACTCAGGCTGAGAAAACAGATTAATGAAAAAATCAGCAGCAATTTTTTTTAAGGAAGTAGAATCAGTAAACCAGGCCCCATGAGCATCAAACAAATCCTCAATTTTATTTCTTCTTCTCCTAACAAGAGTAGTTAGATGAAAGAACTTTGTGTTTCTGTCCCCACCTTGAATCCAATTATCTCTGGATTTCTACCTCCAAAACATATTTTCTTGATCTCTCAAAACCTCGTACTCATGAATCAGATCAGCTTCAAGATTGATCAAAAAAGGATTCTCAAATCTGTCTCTAGCTTTTTGGATGCCTCCAATTCTAGACAGAAGTTTTCTTTTTCTATGGAATAAGTGACCAAAGATATCTCTATTTCACTGAGAAAGGGCAGAAGCCATACTTCCAATTTTCTCACTGAAATTGCCATTTAGAGATTTCCAGGTTGAATCAATAAAATCAACATAATTAGCATGTGAAAACCACATAGCTTGAAACCTGAAAGGGACAACAGATTTATCAACAACATTATTAGAAAACAACTGGAGCAAAATGGGACAGTGATCAGATTTGGTTTTAGGCAGGTGATGAATGAAGGCTTCAGCAAAGATCTCACGCCAAGTAATGAAACAAAATCCCCTATCCAATCTTTCCTTAACCCTGTTATTGCTCCAAGTATAGCAAGAACCAGTAAATCCCATGTCAACCATGTCATTTCTATTGATCCATTCCCTAAGACCACCAAACTTGCCAGTAAAAGGGCCACAGTTCTTATCAGCAAGAGAAACAAGTTCATTAAAATCACCGATTAGAACCCAAGGCAGTTGCACTCTATTACTTAAATCATCAAAATACTTCCACAGATTAGCTCTAATGGAGGGGGTTGGACTTGCATAAACAACTGACATCATCCAAACAGGCTTACTAGGTAAGGTGACTCTAACAGAAATGGATTGGGAATTGTTGTCAATAACATCAAGCTGAGTCCTGTTTTTATTCCAAAGCAGCCAAAGACCACCAGAAAAACCATTTGCTTCCACAATTTTAAAATCAGAGAAAAATCTTCGTAAAGTATCACTAGCCTTATGAAACTGAACTCTAGGTTCATAGATGGCTAAAATGTCCACAGAATTCATTTTAATAAGATCTTCAACAGAAGACCTAAAACTATCACTTCCAACTCCTCTTGAGGTCCAAAAAAGAATCTTAACCATTGCAAAACCAAGGAAGGATAGGGCAAAAACCCAAATTAGGTGTCAACCATACCTTCTGCAACATCAGAAGGTAGGTCAGAGTCATTTGTCAATATGCTATTATTAGCAAAAGTCTTCTCAACAAACATAGTAGAATCAATAGGAGGATCCAGAGACTTTAAAGGAACAAGGCTAGGATTCTCAGGAGGACAATGCCCAAACACAGCTGAAATACCATCTCCTAGCCCACAACTACTTGCATTCTCAAAAGACAATTTTTTGAAAACCTGAGAATTAAGCTTAGGGATAGAGGCATTCAGATTCTTGGATTTTCTTTGGTAATGAACACCAGCCTTAGAACCACTGAAACTCCCAATGTTGGACACATCCTTCATAGAGAAAGAGCTAACATCAGCTGAAATGAAGGGTTGAGAGGAAGTGCCAACCACATTAGTTGCTTTCAGATTGACAGTAGCATTATTGCTGTTTTTGACCTTAGAAACAAGAGAGGCTTTCTTCTTTTTATCTTGAAAACTCTGCCATAGTTTCACAACAGAAGGAACGTTTTTAGCAGGGCTTGAAGTTGTAACATGATCCACAGAAGCACCCTCATTGACTTCCTCATGCTGCAAGACAGTAAATCTAGAACTAGAAGAAACATTTTTCCTTGGAATCTTTGCATTAGCATTCTTCTTCTTGTTTCTATAATTCATTAACATCCAAGGTCCCATATCATCCTTGATAACTTCAGTTTGAGCATTAACCTCCATGTCTTGATGCATACCAGAATTATCATAAACAAAATTTTCCATGACCACATTATCGCTGGTCTCATTAGTCCTCTGAGAACTTTCACCATCAGATTTTTTTCAGCATCGAGCACTTATCCTTAGAATGACCAAAACAACCACACTCAAAACAAATCATAGAAATACCCTCATAAACAACCTGGTAGGCAATACCTTCAACTTCAACAAAAGGTTTCAATGGCTTATCTAAGTCAACTTCAACACAGACTCTAGCAAATTTACCTCTGGCCTATCCAATTGTAATAGGATCCACCTTGACAACATCTCCAAGAATTTTACCAATCTTAGCCACAGTATAATCATTAAAATCTCCCTTGAAAATGGACAACCCTAACTCGAAAATTCCAAATTACACTCTTAATACAACACAACCATACATCACATAATTATCCTTCAGAAATTCTAAACATAATATACAATAATCCCAAAGTATTCAGAGCTACTAGACACTAGTGGAAGCAAGAAAACACTAGTAGGTTAAACAAGTAACCTACTGATGAAAACTGGCGGAAAAACGGGTAACTATGCCTCGTCTCCTACTAGGTCCAACCTGAACTCTGCAGACTGGGCAATTTAAAACGAAAGGCCCAGGGGAAAACATGTGGAACAGTTAGAGTGAGTGGACAAAAATAAATTAAATAAAAATATTTCTTTATGCTTCCCCAATTTAATTTCCAAATAAAAATAATACTGCATGCAATCGCTCAAAAGCGCTCAACTCAAAAACTGGCAACTTCAAGACCAGCACCGGCTAGTCTCCAAAACTTAATAAATACAGCCTCTCAGGCTAAATTATATATAAACATATATAAGTGTATATATTTACACTCGTCAGACTCCTTGTATGAATTCTAAGAACAAATTAGAAAAATAGAAATTCATACAAGGCTACTACGCTTGCGTCTAACGCTCACGTCACACCATTATGGAATTGTACCTCAGTATGGCGGAAAAAGCACGAGTGTATATACGTGTGGACTCCCTATATGAAAACCTAAATAAACCAAATAACAAAATAGTTTTCATATAGGGCTACTACGCTTGTGTCTAATACTCACGTCACACCATAATGGTATTTTACCTCATTATGGCGGATCAAACACGTATGGCTAGCTAGCATTTATATATACATACTATCATCATAAACATCCAATAAACATATCCACCGAAAATCTCATTTTCGGGATCTCTCCAAAGGAGGAAAATTGCCAAATATCCGAGAAATAAATAAATCTCAGGAAAAGAAATAAATGATCAACAGATACTTCATCGCATGCTTTTCAATTAAAATAAAGGTCCACTCACTAATTAGGCCTAAGCCTGATGACGCTCCGAGGCTTCCTCTGCTCGGGTCTCCTCTCGTCCTGTTTCAAATATATAATTAATTTCCCACTAAAAATCCAATAATTAAACAAAATGGGCAAAATTAAACGTGAGCCTCCCACACACTCATCATTGCCCAAATTCGCCATTCTTAACTCAATACGGCTCAAACTTCGCCGAACATACCGGCAGCCGTAAAAACAACTTCCCACAGAATACGACTTAAATCCTACAGCTGGATTCTATATTAATTAACCGCCAAAAATACCAAACTTCGGAAAAACACAAACCTATCCAAAACTCATCCAAAAATTTCATAACTCACTTCAATAAACTCCCTTTAATATTCCAAATCTAAAAACATTAAAATCTCCCAAACAGCTCCGGCGCCGGCGGCCGGAGGCCGATTCCGGCGATCTCCAATTTTTATGAAATTTTAACAGCATCTTCCTCTCATCATGCTCTACAACTTTCCTAACTAGCACAAACCCAAAATTCAAGCCTAGCTATGCCAATCAAACAAAAACATCAAAAACGCCCTAGAGCTTCCACCTCAACTTTCTCCTTACCTGAAGCAAACCGGAGTGAGTCCTTATAGGGCAAGGCAGCTGGGTTGGAGACCTACAAAACCATACCAAGCTTGCCCGGATTGGTGGCCGGAGGAGGGAGTTCCGACGAAAAGCTTCTCGGCGTTTCCGGCGGGTTTCCTCCTCTTCCGGCTGGTTAGAGGCTCGAGGGCTAGGCCGGGGAGGGAGAGGAGGAGATGGGGGTCCGAACTGGGCTGGAGCAGCGGCCGGACGCTGGCCGGACGGCGACAGCTGGTGGCTGGGAGCTTCCGGCAGAGAGAGAGCACGGGAGGGAGAAGGAAGAGAAAAGAGAGAAGAAGAGAAAGAGAGGAAATGGGTTGGGCCTCTCCAACCGGTCCAACCTTATATCAACCCAACTCAAAAATAAAACACCCCGAAAAAAATAATACCCGAATAAAAATTACCTTTTACTAGCTAAAATTTACCATTTTTACCGTCGTCATAAATTCTTCTACGAATAATCCTCCGTATATAATCGTCCCCGAAACCCCTT
Source organism: Fragaria vesca subsp. vesca (assembly GCF_000184155.1). Taxonomy (NCBI): domain Eukaryota; kingdom Viridiplantae; phylum Streptophyta; class Magnoliopsida; order Rosales; family Rosaceae; genus Fragaria; species Fragaria vesca. Next base: position 4,400,214 of record NC_020491.1, read on the forward strand.
TAGGGACCAATTAAACTATTAACTCAATGATGGAGACGGTGAAATTCTTATTATAAACAAGCTAATAAATAAGGTAAAAAATATAAAAGTCGGGATGTGACAATTCTCCCCTCCTTATAAAAATTTCGTCCTCGAAATTTGCATACCTGTCATCCGAAGAGATAGGGATACAGCTGCATCAATTTACTCGAAATCTCGAAATCTCCCCTACTTTACTCGCTCCTCAGCCATTGCTAAAGCTTCTAGTAGAGCTTGGTCTTCAAAATTTTCATCTTAATTTTGATTCGGAGTTGTCTCATCAATTTTGTCATTGGTTTTCTCCTCTGCTGCAGCATCCTTCTTGTCCTCGTCAACTTTGTCATCTTTCTCTTCATCTTTCTTCTCATTCTTCTTTTCACCTCCTTTGTCCTCATCTATCTGATTATCATCATCTTGATTTTGCTGTGACAGTAGCGATTCATTTGTTAATGCCAACACCATTTGCTGTAACTTCTTCATCTCTTCGTTCAGTTTTTGATTCTCCCTCTCTACTGCTTCATTTGTTAAGGTTACAATAACCTTTTCAAGTTCCACCTCTTCCAAATTCTCCCTCTTTCCTCTCACCTTCAACTCCTTTTCCTATGTCAACCTTCTCATTTCATTCTCCAAGTTCTTATTAACGCAACTTATTTTCAATCTCTTCTTTTTTGTCTTCATTGTGCACTTGCGAAACCTCTCCAAAAGAGAATATCAAATTGGATAAAACTTTACAGGTTTGATCTATACATTAAGTTCTAAAAATTGAACGGTAGATATGTGACCCAAAAGTGAGCCAAATAAGGATTTTCATACTTTAATTTCAACGCGAAGCTGCGAAGCTTCGCTCTGAATAGACACTGTATACAAGAAGCCCTTCTAATGAGGACTAGTTGAGGCCTTCTATTGGGCTAAAAATATTACTGACAGGAGGTTGACATCAGGTTATTTTACCTTTGTGAGAGGTAATTTGGTTACATGGAAGAGTAAGAAACAGAAGGTTGTGGCACGATCTAGTGTTGAGGCTGAGTATAGAGGTATGTGTGTGAGTTGTTGTGGCTGAGAAATCTGTTACGTGATTTGGGTCTCACACCCAAAAGTGTTATGCGGTTGTATTGTGATAACAAGGCAGCAATTGATATATCATAGAATCCAGTACAACATGATCGTACTAATTAAGCATGTGGAGGGTGATCGAGATTTTATAAAGGAAAAACTAGATGGCAAAATAATTAGCTTTCTTTTTGTTCCTACTGAAGAGCAGCGTGCATATATACTCACCGAAGGAGTATCTAGGAAGACGTTTTATGACTTACTAAGCAAGTTAGGCACGGTTGATGTGTATGCGCCAACTTGAGGGGGAGTGTCAACGTGAGTCATATTAGGAATGTAATATTGTAATTTATCGTAGATGCTGTAAAGTAAAGATAAGAAGAAGAGAAGACACAGAGAGAATAGTTTGGAGGAGGTAGAAGTCTACTCATTCATTCTCATTAGCCTCTTTATATAGAGGTAGGGTTTACATCAGAGTACATATATAACTAATGAGTAATTACGTGGACAGCCACATAGATTATAATATTTATAACACTCCCCCTTAGATGTTTACCAATGAATGATGAAATTAGACGTGCATAGTATTGTTTCGCTAAAAACCTTGCTAGGTAAGAAAAACCTAGTGGGAGAAAAATAACCCTGGTCGAAGGAGAAAAAGAGTATAACGTGCATATGTCTTAGGTTCTGGATGCTCCCTCTGAACGTTGCAAGCTTCATGCGTCGTAAATAACGGTTTGATTTGTCCATCACTAAAGTGAGACCATGCGTGTTTTGCATATAGGGGCTCATCATGAAATTTCAAATCTGCAAAGTTAAAGTAATAACAACAGCTAGAGCTAGACGATTATAAATACGTCTTACCTCATTAAGTCGTATGACCTAATTCATACACTAAGTAATATAATAGCTAATCAACATAAGCTAATTGACATAAAACATTGGAACATCATCATAGCGTATCCAGCCATACACATCAATATCTCTGTGTATGATACGTCTCATATAAACTCTACAAGAACTCTGAGTAATTCATAACTTCCCAAGAGTTAGAATATGTAGCAACATAATGATCATAATTCGAATTGGATTGTGTAGTCCGATCATAATACTCATTGAGGCAATTTCGATCATGTTAGCTATAACGAAATGAGTATATTTGAGTTAACTTTAGACTATTTGATTCCATGAATTAGCTTTAAACTCTCTCAAGTATTCATAGATCGAATTACATTAGAATCATTCATGTACTTGAATCCTTTGAGGATTTGACAAGCGATACGCTTGTAATGACACTTCACTTCTGGGAATTTGGTTTATCAATGTGTCTTTAAAGGCTCTTGTAATATACGATGACAATATGCCATAAGTCTCTCGTCCATGTAACAGTTACATGTAACACTGTACTTATAGAAAAGTATCATTCGTATAAGGGCAGATTCATAATCCCATGTCTTTTGTAGACATTAAATCATAGTGATTTACTTTCACTGTGGTAAATACCCTTTTGTATCATGTAGGGTTAAAAGTCAAAGAATCTCATCACATTTCATATATTCAGTTTCATTGGAATTGCCTCTTTCCAATTTGGCCAATAATATGCTTTGTCGACATGCATAAAGAAACGTGATATAACATCGATTAATACAGTTCTTAATGGTTTTTGGTAGCTACCATTTGTAAATTGTCATAGATGATCATCATTTATAGATCCCACACATTCTTATATGCATGCATTTGATTTTTGGGTACCCATGCCACTTTTGGGGCAAATATTGTCACTTCTAGGACAAATATTATCTAATGAATGTGGATCTTTTACTTGTAATATCATGTAGACCATTAGAGGACCTGTATAATCTTTCATTTTCAGGAGCTTAAAACTTTAGACCTAATGGATACATTCCATTCAAATTCACGCCGTTATTCAAATGACAGTAGTTTATTCTCCTCCTAATGGAGGGAAGACTGTCTTATTTTGACCATGAGCATATATTGCGTCTAAAGATCTATCACTTCCTTTCGAGTGAGGTGTTCATTAATTGGCTGGTGGTGAACCAAAACCAAGTATGAGATCAAAAACATTATATTCATTAATATCAACCAATATATCATTCTCTAATGGTGTACATACAACCTTTGTATGTGTAGCCGTATTAGGAACTCTAATATTGTATCATGACATTCTCTTCAGGAGAACCATGTCACTTGGATACATGTGCATCCCACAAATCAAATGGGGTATAGAGTATTTGAGTTAATATGGATGGTCTTATAGACTTTAATCCATGCTGATGCCTATGCTTTTACCATATACGTTTGTCAAGATCTTTTATCAAATCATTAGCTGAGACATTTCTCAAAATCAAAATGAGAAGGTAGATAAACAACTCTCACCACTCTACATCGTTCTTCAAGAACAATCTCTCTCCCCCTCATGACGGGAGGATTGTCTCATTAAAATGACAACTCAAAAATATGCGACAAATAAACAATCGGCTATGAGTAGGGGTAGTGGCGGTCATCAAATTTTTTTATTGATTCCAAGCAGTACTATAAGTAAAATATGACATAACTTGTCATGCCAAATAATGTATTTGGTTCAATGAACTTCTGGGTCATGATATTATGTGTCTTAGTTCACTGTAAAATTTAGCACAATCTATATCATATATTAATCGATTTTGAACCGTATTGGAGACACTTAATTCAAAGAGGATGTTCTTCTGGAGCCATCTCATATGTGAAATTGAAGTTTCAGGTTCGAATTTATAATGTTAGAATGATAGGTTCTCAGATTTCGTATGTCAAACTTTGGGTTCAAATAATTCAAGTGCTCGAAACTTCAGACTCGAGTAACCCAAGTAAAACTTCATAGTTCGAGATATAAGGCTGCTGGCCCATATGAATAACAATAAAATTTAAACAATAAGTATAATAATGAAATTGCATAACAAAATAAGAAAATTGTAAAGAGCAAAAAGTAAATAAATTGTACACATGAAACTTCTGGTTCCATGAATTAATAAAATACACAGATCTTCAGGTCTGGTTAACTTTATCAAATATGATAATCTTGATTTCCCGATCTCCTCTAGTTACATAAGAACGTAATATCATATAAGGTGAGGAACTTCGGGCCCTCATATAACTAGGGATCACAAGATGTGGTTTCGATCATTGAACAAGTGTAGGAACTTATGGTCCTCGCAAATTGTATAAGTTTTAAAAAACTTTATCTCGTAATTTGAGGAACTTCACACCCTCTATAATTTCGATCAAGAGACTTCAGGTCTCGATTTGAATTCAAAAATTGGTCTATTTGTAATCAGTATCATGCTTCACCATATTAAATGAGCGTGTAAGCATATGATAAAACTCATGAATCACAAGCAGAAAGTATGAGCGACTTAGCTCTTTCATGTCGTTGTGCTCTCTAAAGGGAATCATGCTTGACTAGACCTGAAAATTGATCACTTTGAGTATCTCATAAATTAATGAGGACACGGATAGGAGGCCGAAGTATATGCATGGCTGCGTCATCCATGGTCCAAAACCCAAAATCAAGCTCTTTGCGCTTGTCCAATGCCAATTTACAAGAAACGCCATGAGATGTTGATGCGGCATGAGAAACCAGAGATCTGGTATTAGAGAACGAATGGGGTCAAACATAACTTATGCATCTCTATGAAAACCAATAAAAACAGAATTTGGTCTAGAAAACAAAACAGTAAAATAAACTATCCAATCATAGAAAACCAATTTGGTCTTTGATCACCATGTATGAACGAATCAAGCACTAAAAGATATATAAAATAAACTATTGTAATTGCTAGATAATGAACACAGTCAAGTATGGTATCAAACACCCACCATCCTAATTGTTTTCGCTAACAATAAAAAGTAAAAAGAAAATTGATGATCATATCAATAGAACAATGAAACTCATAGATAATAATCTTGGAAAAGAAAACAACGAATGTTGCACCAAGAAAACAATGTATTGTAAAGTAAAAAAAAGAGAAGACACAGATAGACTAGTTTAGAGGAGGTAGAAGTCTACTCATTTATTCTCATTAACCTCTTTATATAGAGGTAGGGTTTACATCAGAGTACATAACTAATGAATAATTACATAGACAGCCATATAGATTATAATATTTATAACAGTAGATTTATACTACCAATTGTATTCCTTGTAATCTCCTATATATACCTCCACTGTCAGATGAATAAAATGCCAGACAATTCATTCTCAATTGTGTTCTATATTTGGCTAGAAAGATGACAAAGTTGATGGGGACCAGAAGGATGAGGCAGCAGAGAGAAAAAAAAACAATGACAAAGTTGATGACACAGTTCCGAATCAAAATCAAGATGAAAATTATGAAGACCAAACTCTCCTGGAGGGCTTTAGCAATGGCTGAGGAGCGAAAAAAGCGGAAGACATACAAGAGAAAGAAAAGAAACAAGAAATGAATTGCTTCGAGTTCTATGAGGTTGTTTTTTTTGGCAGAAGTGAAATATAAAGTTTTCATTGGACGGGAAAAGTAAATGTTAAGTTAAGTTAGAGTCGATTCCAAAAGAAAAGTTGTTGACTGAGAGAAAAAGAAAAGCTAAAGAAATGGCTGAGAATGAATGTCAGTATTAAATCCAGCTGAATATAAACCAGTTAAACACAGCAGGATTGGCCACAAAGAGATATGCACTGCCCAATTAAATGTTGTCATTTCTATTCCAGAACTTACCCGTAGTAGTATAGTACTAAGATGAATATAAATCAACCTATGATTGACCGAGGAGTGGAAGTTAGTTATTCGCCATTCCTAACACTTGCTGATCAATCAATGCATTTCTATTTTCTGACCAAGTACTTATTGCACGCACTGCCATGCATGGCGTATATATATACATGAAGGATATGAAGCGGACGTCTGCATTCGGCTTAAAGTGCGGACGTCCGTCCGTTCTTCACCCTCCGGCGCCGGCGACGGCGCGCCTCCACCCCAAAAGACTCCAGCAACGTCCCCGATCACTTTCCCTCCCCGGCGAGTCCATTTTTTTCCGGTTTTTCCGACGAGATCACCCAAAACTTCAAACAAAGTCGATCTCGCCGGAAACTGGAAAAAAACGGACTCGCCGGGGAGGAGAAGTAGTCGGGGACGCTGCTGGAGTCTTCTAGGGTGGAGGCGCACTGTCGCCGGCGCCGGAGGATGGAGAACGGACGGACGTTCGCATTTTAAGCCGAGTGCGGACGTCCGCTCTACATCCTTTCTATATATATATATATACACTGAACAATACATAAATGTTGCATGTGATATATTTATTTTGCTTCTGGATCGGATTGGCCCAAAATCCCCCTGGCCACAAACAATAAACAGACAAGAAATTATTGATTCTGATCTATGCCTCTTTTACTAGATCCATCAGAACTGTAACTCGCTCAATAATGACTCCAAGAGTCCGTTCACTTACACCATGATGCGTAGAATTTTTGTTATTAAGCATCATATCAATCACGGAGAAACAAAATAATAATGTTGTGATACAGAATAATATAGATATGTATATATAGCACAATATGTGAGCAGCTAGCTAGGTTTGATCCTTGAATCATTTCACTTTGGTTTCGAACCTTCCCTCCTGCTCCATGCTACTGACTTTGTTTGATAAAGCTTTTCGGTTCTTCTGAAGCTCAGTCGGGAGCTTAACGTCCGTTGCCAAACCAACGATTTCGAGAAATCTTATCAGATACCAAGTAATATCAATTTGCCACCATTCAAAGCCTTGTCGAGCTGAGTACTCAAACGCATGGTGGTTGTTGTGCCAACCTTCTCCATGAGCTAGCAATCCAAATAACCTAATTAACCAAAAAAATTTACAGAAATTTGTTACGTTAATTACCATTAGTAGCCGAGAAACATATGCACGAGCGATGTAAGTACGCGATAATATCAATTACCAATTGTTTCTGGACAAATCGTCAGTTTCCCATACTTGGTTTCCCCATATGTGGCAAATCGAATTTATCGAAAACGTTACATGGAGAAGAAATACCGTTCTCATAGCCTACAATTTTATTATAAGAAACAAATATATAAGCAAAATAGTTTAACTATTTGGTTAAATAGAAAGGATGATGCGTTTCGAAGTAAGAAAAGGTGAGAGGAAATTCTATTACCCATGCCCAAACTAAATAGGGCATTCCTCCTATATGATAGAGTACAACTCCACAAGCAACACAATGGTACGGGTACGTGTAGTGAAGAAACCTATAGTAGCTTTGTTTTTTCATATCTCCAACATTGTATAGTCGTCCATCATACTGCACAAATATTTCAAAGTTAACTAATTTTAAGCAAGTGTTAATTCGACCAAAAATGAAGAAGCTAAACTCTTATTTGTACTAAGAAGATCAAATGAGAAGATCAAACAAGAGATTTATACGTACACTTCCAAAACGTTTACAGTAATCAAAGATCCAACCAATGTGACTAAACCAGAAACCCTTAAGAGGAGTATGAGGGTCATTCGGTGTGTCCGTAAACTGGTGGTGACTTCTGTGCGAGCTAACCCATTCTAGAGGACTTCCCTGTAAAATCGAAAACCAGCTTAGAACCTTTTCCAATGTGAAATACATAATAATGTAAGAAGATGAAATTTAGGGCATGATGAACCTGAAGTGAATGAACAGCGCAATAGGCGAAGAAGTATTCGAGCCATTTGGGAAGCTTGAAGCTTTTATGGGCGAGATTTCGATGGAAAGATAGGGTTACGCCCACGCCGGTAACATAGTAGAGTGCTACTGCCAACCAAAATGCAGACCAGGTGAAGTAGAATGGCGCCAGTAAAGCAAGGAGATGTATAGAACCAAGGGTGAAGAGACTAGCTATGTCGACGAAGTTCCATTGCCTCCCCAGAAAATATACCGGCTTCTGCACCACCCAAAGTAGCCTTCCCATCTTCTTCAAGAGCTAAGCTGTGTTGCTTCTCTCTTCTGTAGTTCTGTGCTAAATCTGAGTGAGTGGCACATATATATAACGAATAGCTAGTTACGGGAGCTCCTAGTCATACTGTGATATATATATTTTTATGCTAGTCATACTGTATGTGAGGATATTGTTCTTATCTATTGAACTGCATTTACTTTTTCATATCATGGTACCTACCCATGCAATAATAGTGTCGTTTTATTTTTTTTCGACAGTGTTAGGGTACCGTATGGTTTTTCTAGACATAGAAGGTTAGAAGTTAATTAATTTTCTCGATGCATATGAAATACTTGAATTATGTATCACACCACAACGGCGCATGTCCACTTTGACAACGCGTTTCAGTGTTTAAAACTAACTAGGGAGGAGGAGCACACTCAACTAAGCAACAATCAGGAGGCATCATTTTTCTCTGGCAACGATTCATTTATTTATTTGATTGCTAATTGATACAAAAACTATTAAACTAGCTAGTTGAATTTCTGGCAATGGCCTTCTTTCTCTTCTAGTGGCCGGGATATACAGTTGACTTGTGCTATTGTGTAGGTGAGGCTGGTATTGGTGGGGAGGTGCATGTACGTCTTTAAATTCTTCCAATTTGTATATGATCTTCATGTTTATCTTTTTTTCTTGGCGATCGAGTTGGACATATAAACCGTGACGAAGAAAAAGGAAAACCTGTTAATTATGTGCTCGATCGGTGAGTCAATAATCTTGTTGTTAGGTTATAAGTTTCTAACCTGCAGACGCAGAAAGAAAAACTAAGCAGCAATTAACTACAGCTAGCATCTTGGACGGTGGCCAAAACCATTTGTCAGACTTGGTCGTTGGTGGTGGCATATATACAGATCTATCAATAATAGAGTAGTCAAGAGTTGCAGCTAGCTAGGCCACAGAGAGATCGATATCGATCTACAAATTTTGTCTCCAGGAGTTACGATTATTATCGCAATTACAATGTTTTATCAAATTAATACTTGTTCATGTTTTAGTTTCATCGCAATTGCTGTAGCAAACTACCTTGTACATGCATGCATAAACTACCTTGTACATGCATGCATGTATGGTTTAGGAGGAAGAAGAAAGGTGGAGGAGAAACAGAGAGAAGACGGGAAACGGTAGAAAATATAACGCATGACAAAGACTATAAAAAATCCAATACATATTGGAAATTAAGTAGCCTCAATTGGAAGAAAATAATTCCAAACATAAGTTGGAATTGATTTTGGAGAAAGAGGAAATGGGGAAGAAGGAATCGGCATACGGGGATACTGGGAGTGTTGAAGAAGAGAAGCATGAGTCCATGAGTTCAGCTTGTGCTTAAGTTAGACGTTAGACAGTTAAACATGTCCTGAGCTTCGGTAATAAGACGAAATATCCACTAAACACATTATACACAGGAATAATAACAATGCCTTCACTATCACAACCTTGAACAAAAACCAAATTTCTAAGGAAGTGAAATTTACAACTCTCAATAAGTCTATCATAGATGTGAATAACAAAATAGTGTGTGTGAATAACATTACCCTATATCTATTACATCTTCCTGATGCCACAACAGTGTACGTATGAGGTAATTACATCCCACAGTACTCAAAATCCCTAACATTGTCTGATAACAAATCCACTAATCCATAATTTCTCAAGTGAATTACTTGAAACACCTTGCAGCTATTCTGGATATACCACCCCGATTCTCCTCCTACAAACCATTCTCAAGTGATTTCACTATTCCGCTTATTCTTGCCTTCAAATTTCCCTAGAACATTTCAAACCTAATTAGATGCAAAATATCTAGCTAATTATATATGAGTAGAGAAAACTAGTATAGTAAGTGGCTGGAAACTAATCTCTCTCAAAAACTCAAAAGTAACTAATATCTCTCAAAAACTCAAAAGTAACGTAGCTAGTTTACCTAGTTTACGCTGCTGCCGGAGAAAAAGTTCTTGAGAAGATTCCAGTAAACGTCGTTTTAGTCCACTCAGGCCTTGTCGAGATTGAAAGTCCAGGTTCCACAAGTTATCTATACAGGATGGTACATCACTTATGGCTGTGCCACTTATAGCAAGAGTTTTCAAAGAAACCATATTATGTATATCCTCGCTCAAATAATCAAATCTCGAACAGCCAGAAAGAACAAGAGTCCTAAGAGAACGCAACTCGTAAAATTCCTCTGGAAGGTACTTGAGCATAGTGCAGCCTTTAAGATTTAGCAAGACAAGGTGAGAAAGAAGTCCGATGGACTGGTCAATCTCTGGCAAGCTCACACAGTGTTTAAGGATCAAATACTTTAGATTTGGGAGTTGTGAAAAGTCCAGTGATTGTGTTAGGTAATGTGAATGACTAAGATTAAGCACCTCCAATCTCTCAAGCCGCTGTTAGACAACACCAAAACAAGAAACAGACAAAATCAGAAATCCAAAAAGAAGAGAAGTGGAGCTTTGTGTATGTACTAAACCAGAGAAAGATGTTTGGAAGTTTCTTAATATACCTTAGAATCCTCCCAAAATCGTACGAGATTGCTGCACCGCAGATCGAGAGAGATCAGGCATGTTTCACTGAGAAACTCATTTCGTATAACCTCTGGAGAGTATCCTCGCAAGCAGAGCCAACTTAACTTGCTGGGAAACTGGTCGCAGTGTCCAGTGAGTTGTACATAGTTGAGTTGGAGCAATTTGAGTCTCTTCATGTTTCTAAATGCTTCTGTGCTGAAGCTCATGTTGTCAGATCTTTGCAAGTTTAAAGCAAGTCCTTCAGTCTCTTCAGTTCCCTGTTAACAGAAGACACTAAATTAGTAAAAAAGATAGTTGCATGTGAGAAAATGATTTATCCACAGGCGCGCAGCAGAGTCATGAATGCATATGTATACTTTCTTACTGCCATGATGATGATGTAGAAGATGAAATGACTAGAATAGAATATGAAATTAATGAAGCAGTAGAGTACTATAATCAATAGAGATATGATGTATATATGCTTTTCTTGATGGGGCTGGGAGTACTTACAGATTTACCTGTCAATACATCTATTACATCTTCCTGACGATACAATCTACTACATCTTTCAGGGCGTTTAGGGGATTCTTCACGAACAACTTCTCTGCCCATGTCTCGCAATAAATCATGCATCATGAGCTTGTTTTTCTCACTGACAGTTACAAGACAACGTTTCTGCAGGACACTGATTTCTATTTCTGGAGAAAAACCACATCCCATCAGTATTTGTATGACATATTCCTTGTTCATTCCAATGAAAAAACAACATATATGGAGGAATATGTTCTTCTGGCTCTCATCAATTGCATCAAAGCTTATTCTGAGCTTTGAATGAATTCTGACATCAGGAACTTTTTCCAATTTCTTCAGTGTGCTTTCCCATTCTCTTGCACTCTTTTTAAACAGAAAAGACCCTAAAACTTCAAGAGCCAGTGGTAAACCTCCACAGTACGTAACCACCCTTCTTGAGAGTTCAATATAGTCTTCATCAGGAGAATGATTTTGAAAGGCATGCCAACTGAAGAGCTCAAGACCTTCTTCTTCATTCATTTCTCGGGTTAGATGTACTGTATCCACTTTCAGTAGTTCTAGCACATGAAGATCTCTTGTTGTTATAATAATTCTACTACCTGGACCAAAGGTATCACGCCTTATAGCCAATGCATTCAATTGGTCCTCGTGATCTACATCATCAACAATGATAAGTACCTTTTTTCTTCCGAGTCGTTCTCTTATCACATTGATCCCTCAGGAAACATCACCTACCACAATCTTGATTGGTTTTAAGACATCAGAAAGAAGTCTTTCTTGCAGAGCAATCTTACCATTTGACTCCTTTGCAGTTTCCCTAACATCTGCTAGGAAACTTCTACCGTCAAAGTCATGATAAAATTTGTTATAGATGGCTTTGGCAAGTGTTGTTTTGCCGATTCCACCCATACCCCAAAGTCCAACAATGCGAACATCATTACCTCCAACACGCAAAGAATTACTGATATCTTCAACACGAGAATCTATTCCAACTGGGTTGACAGCTAAGTTCAAGTATGTGTTGGTTAGCTGTCTGCATATCTCGTCAACAATGCTATTGATAAACTCTGCTTCACGCCTGTCAGTTAGATTCAGAAGAAGAACTAAGAAGTAGAAATAAATCACCACATCAGTCAAAGCTTAAAAAGAAAATGACCAACTGAAAAGACAGCATACGGAAAAAGGGTAACAGGTAGCAAATAACAAATATGAAAAAGAAGATGAAAAGTATTACCTATCAGCAATATCGAATCCAGCCAAACTCGCTGCTTCTCCAAGAGCAGCTCTCCACCTGGCTATCGTATCCCTACCTAGTTCAGCTTCATGTTTCTCAAATGCCTTGCCAAAACTACCTTCCTGCTTCCTGACATGAGAAGGATCAACATGATAGAATATGGGGAAAACCAGTTGCCTTTGTGTTCTTCTACACTCCATGATCTCGACCAGCTCCTGGAGACACCAACGTGAATATGCGTACGTCTCTGAGAAGACAATGAGAGAGATCCTACATGCTTGGATTGTCCCCACTAACTCCTCCCCTATATTTTCTCCTCTTCTAAGTCCCTCTGTATCCCTAAATGTCCAGACTCCCGCACGTTCTAGTGCCGCGTAGAGGTGGTCCGTGAAGGCACTTCGTGTGTCTTCACCTCTGAAGCTCAGGAACACGTCGTACGTCCAGCATTGTGAGGGAGATGAATCTGATGGCAGCGGCAATGATGACGAAGACGATGGCCTCTTCATATTGTTGGTTCAGATTTAAATCGGTAAGAATAGAAAGCTCAGATGTGAGTCAAGTAAACTACTGAAAGTTGATCCAGAGCCATATGGAAATGTACAAAACTTGGTAGGCCTATGCGTTACGTTCACCTAATACAAAAATAAAAAAAAAAAAAAAAAAAAAAAAAAAAACAAGATGAAGGATTATCTTCGGTTCTTGTTCATGCCCACATGTCCAACAACTATTTTTCTTGGCAATTTCAGACTACTTTTTTCCTTTGCCTTAAACTACCAGGAAAAAAGAGGCACAGAGGTACAACAATAAACATCAAAGGGAAAGCAACAATGCTACTAGAAGCTAGAGAAAGGCATAAGGTCCTTTGCTTGGTGTACCCAAGTATCAAGTCTTGAAATGAAACAAAGGCACTGAGCGATATACCAGATGATATGATCATATGATAGGAAAGTAAAATTAATGAATTACACTTATAGTTTCAGACGTGTGTAAGCAAAAAAATTTCATTGCTGAAAAGTGTAGGATAATCTTTGTATATTTCACGAAACAATTGATTGAAACTAAGACAAGTGCACTGAACATCTACAAGTCTCAGATAGACCAGGACATAGCAAAACAGACTCATGAATACCACAACTAGACAATGGTTTATACAGATAAATTGCACATGCTTCTAATCAATAAATTCCTAACTTGGATTGATAACTACCAATAATAACCAAATTCTTAATAATAATAATAATATTATTATTAAAAAAACACTACTGCTAATATATAATCTTGTCAATATGTCTCAGACTTGCTCTGTCCATATTGAAACGAAAGCTGAACAAAAAATGAATCATATTATATATGATCAATAACTTGAATTCACTACAGCATCAGCAAGGTGGGTACTCTTTTGCAAGGTTATGTGTCAATACCTATACTCCTCTACTGATGCTCATTCAAGGACTAGAAATTCAATAAATAAACCACCAAACCACCCCCCACTTGCCATCATAAACTTAACAAGAAAAATTTCAAGAAGTACTCTGAGACCAACAACTACCAGTTTTATCTTTCACCCAAACCAGTACTTAAGATTCAGATTACTTAAAATTCGTATAGAAGTACACACTCATAAACGTAATACAATATTAGTGGTAACATGCTGTATACAAAACTTCCCGTAGTTTCTAACATCATCAAGAACAATCTAATTCAAGCCTAGAGCAAGGACAATCCTAAGTAACTACAGCAAACCAGCTGTTTTTCAGGCCTCTTCTGCCTATCTTTCTTGACTTTTTCTCAAAAGCTCAATAGATTCAACCAAAACACACCATAAATACCAAAATCTCTTAACCCAACTTAAATTGTAGAATGCTTAACCACATCATATAAAACAAACACCCATATAGCCAGAATCCCATTTCTGACAGTAAATCTTGGATTATAGAATCAAATACAGGGCAGGAAAAGATAATCAACAACTGGGTCTGACAAAAAAATGATCAACATGAACAAAACCCAGATGGGAATCAAAACAATCAAAGCAAAGAAATCGACAGAACTGGGAGTTGAGATAGCAAGCAAAAGAAGCAAAAAAAGAACAGACCTTGGTGATGGCAGAGGAAGACGTTGTTCGTGTGTCCTGAGTTTTTGAAGAGAGGACGTTGAAGAGAGGAAGACGTGAGAGAGATGAAAGAAAGTAAGAAACAATAGAAGAGTTTTGAGAGTTTGGCTTGACACCGTCAAATTTACACGTGTAAATGACCAAAAGTAACATATCGGATCAAGATGTTCTGAGATATCTTAAGAAGGGCAAGGGCAAAACAAGTACAGTATCCGGTTCCAGTACATGCAGTTTGATTCATATCCAGTACTAAATATACTACAGATTTTGAATCAAAATATAAACTAAACATTCCCAGAAGCCAACATGATTTCGTGTATTACTGTTTATAGATAGACAGGGTGCAGTAGTAAAGGAATTGCACTAGGCTTAATAACTACATATATATAGGAGATGCTACACTAAGACTCCCATCCAATACTTCAAACAATAACAATCATACTAGTGACAGAACTACATGTCTATACATCACATTCTTAAAGTAAAACAAGTAAGAACTCCCTCAACATCAACAAGACACTACCAATTCAGCCGCAATTCCAACCAAATAAGCTAGCTTTCTCATTTCAACAAAACACAGGACAAACAAGAAAGAGGAACATATGGTCATGCTGTATGCTCTTTAGTTTTGATCCTTAAAGGTGAGTGGCACTATGTGGTAATCTCAGGTGCAATTTCCAAGTTGTTTACTAATAGATAAGTGAATGTACTATGTAGACTCGAGCAAGTTAATTTTAGATGAATGAATCCCCCTTGAATGAAACCCCCCCTCTGTGATGCTGATGCCTATTCAACTTGTCATTCCCATTGGTGAAGCAAGGAGCACAAGCTCTCTGTCATTCCATAACCGCTTCTGCCTTCTTAACATTCCATCCTTCCTTTCCTGTAAGAAACTCTTCAGAATCTCGATAGAACACAACAACGCAAACACAAGTATCCATGCATGCACAATGTGAAATTATAGAACAAAGAGATAATCACTCAATTGAGCAAAGAATTTTCATTATAGGCTAAATATTGTGTGACATATCAATCAGGTTCCAGCCAAAGAGGTTTAATTATTTCTTCAGACACCATCGGCCCCAATCTAAAAATTTATACTGAATTTCAAAAATTTAAGCAGTGAACCCTAAACTTTAACCCCTTAAAATATATAGAGCCACATATGGATCAAAATTTCATAACTCATCAAAACTTGAACAAGCCATACCGTCCATCCCCAGCTTCATCGGTGTCCACTTCATTGGTCGAGCCACCGTCTCTATCTTCTTCCACGTCATAATATCCGCCGTCGGTGGTGGCGGTACATAGCGGATTCAAAAGAGAGAGAGTGAGAGACCATTGAAAGTTTGAAACAAACGTTTTCACTTTCTCTATTCTTCTTGCCATAAAAGTGATTGGGCCTAACTAAATCCTGACCCATTTTCAATGAGACTATCAAGCCCACATTGACTGTTTGACTTTTGCTTCGTAAGAACTAAAGCTATTTAAACAGCGCGTGGGGTTGACGAACAAGAACTACCCGCTCTAAGGCGACAACGGTCACAACTGTGCTTTGATCCTCAAGTTCTTCTCCCATGCCAGGTCTCTCTGTGTTTTGAAACTCTTCAATTCCAACCGATCGGAATCCAACACTCGCCATTGATCAAACACTTATAATCGGAATCAAACACTCGCCATTGCAATTTGAATGCAGCTCCCACAATTGAAGGTGAAAAATGAACCAAAATACCAAGCAACTTATACGGATTTTGGATTAGGTTGCGGCAAACAATGCCATTGCAAATACTCCATTATTAAACCAGCAATCTATATGTATTACAACACTAGTCGAACTAAAACAGAGTGCATATCTAAAATTAAAGCTTAATGTCTCAACAGACAGTATATTACAAAATTTTAAGGATGGCTTCATGTAAGACACTTGTTCCAGAAATGATACCCATAGCCACAAGGGAATATAATATATGGTACGTAGTACAACAAGTGATGAAGCCTCGTTGGCTACAACGCATTTTTCTACCACTGAAAGGTTGGAGATTGTCTACTCAGGTTTATAAAGTTGGGCTTTTCATTCATCCGATCAGTCTTATCACTCTTATTCAATCTAAAATCAAACTTGAAATCCTAATCTATTCTAGTTTACATTACTAAGCGTGGCCGATGAGTGTAGTCGGAATAAGATCTGATCTGAGCAAATATTCTTCACTTCAAAACCACTTTAAACTTAGCCTGGCCCGATGCCTAATTGTGCATAGACCGGCACGGCTCGAAGGCAGCAATGCGTACACGGTCTCGATTCCAAGTCTTTTGGCTCCAGTTTTCGTACATGGTCCCGGTTTCCAAGTCTTTTGGCTCAGGTTTTCGTACGTCATAGTTCAAAAAAGAAAATAAATAACCACAGGTGGTCGAGTTGGTAAGACTTAAAAGTCTAGGTGTGGGAATTCACATACATATATTCAAATCATATGAAGATGTTGATTAGAGTTTCGATCCCAATTTACTTTTGATGGCTAAAGAGACGAAACATTTTGGCATCATCTCTCAATGTGGTTATAAACATAGAAAGCTTTTAAGGATATGATCTCTATAAAAAAGAAAACGGTTAAGCATGTGGTATCGTGGTTATGAGCTTTTAACGAGGACCTTATTATGAGGATTAAGTGAGGACTTTCAAATGAACGGTATGATGAATGTTTTAACTTTTAATTGATATTTTCAAATTCCCATGTGCATGTAATCCAACCGTTTATTTGAAAGTCCTCACTTGGTTCTCGTTAGAAGCTCTTTCATAGTATTAGTACCCACTGATTTATTTTGTTTTATTTTTTTGATAAGACAAGAGGTTACACCCGCTGATTGGTAACGGGGCAGTTAGGTATTTTGCTTCTAGTGACAAAACTCGCACATCTGTCTCGAACAGTAGAATAAGGGTTTCTGTTTTGAGAGTTGACTTGACTCCATCCTGCATTGCTTATGAGGGTGAGGACTGATCGAGATGCGAAACCAGTAATTTGCGTCGTTCAATTCTCAAAAGTCCGAACCAGAAATGGCTTCATCCTCATCACCATCCCCAACCTCCCCTTCAAAACACTGGATCCACGACGTGTTCTTGAGCTTCAGAGGTGTAGACACACGCATGAACTTCTCGGACAGACTCTACTCGGCATTAACACAGGCCGGAGTGAGGACCTTTAGGGATACCGAGGGAATAAGAAGAGGGGAAGACATCTCGGCGGCATTAATGGAGGCAATCGAAGGGTCTAGGATCGCTGTCGTCATCTTCTCATTGTTGTATGCTGATTCCGTGTGGTGCCTTGAGGAGCTGGTGAAGATCATGGAGTGCAGAAGAACGATGGGACAGTTAGTGTTCCCAGTGTTCTATTTTGTTGATCCTTCAGATGTGAGAAGACAGATTGGTAACTTTGAGAGGCCGTTTCAGAAACTTGAAGCTAGGTTTAAAGGTACGGATAAAGTATCCAGGTGGAGAGCTGCTCTTCGAGGGGCTGCAAATTTGTTTGGTTGGCATTTTTGGAACGACGGCCGGCGGTAAATATTACTTTCTTTTTTACTGTAAGTAGTGTATGCATTTCAAGTAGAGACTAGTTTACTTCTGCACATGTAGTCATATAACGTTTTTTCAAATGGTACTCAATAGCATTCTAAGATTTTGGTGATCAGTAGTTTTTAGAAAGTTGATTTTCATTGAAGGGTTATGCTAATTTGGAAACCCACATTTTACTATACATGCATAATGGCAAGGAGAAAGGTTAGGTAAAATGTATCTCTGTATAGTTTTTAGTTTATCTAAGGTCGATTGGGAATTGAGAGTTAATAGGATAATTGGTGGTTAACTACATCAGGGGATCTGTATATATAGCTTCATCACCCTGTATAGAAATCTGTGTGAATAAGATATCCACACATTTTAATCTTGTAGTAAAACTGCACTAGCTATGAATCTTAGTTCTGCTTCTCATCATTTTAATTGACAGGAGTCACGTAGTGGATGTTGACACAATCGTTGACGAGATCGGTAGAATTCTGAATAACACGTACTTAAATGTAGCCCTCTACCCAGTTGGAATGGATTCTCGCATTGAGAGTATCAGTAATTCTTTGTCAGTTGGGTTACATGATGTTCGTATAATTGGAATTTGGGGTATGGGTGGGATAGGGAAAACAAGTATAGCAAAAGCCATCTATAACAAGTTTTATCATACCTTTGAAGGTACAAGTTTCCTTGCAAATGTTAGGGAAACTGCAAAGGACTCGAATGATAAGATCACTTTGCAAGAAAGACTTCTTTCTGATATATTAAAACCAACCAAGATAGAGGTAGGTATTGTTTCGAGAGGAATCAATGTGATTAAGGAAAGACTTAGAAGTAAAAAGGTACTTGTCATTGTTGATGATGTAGATGATGAGGATCATTTGAATGCATTAGCTATAAGGCGTGATTCCTTTGGTCCGGGAAGTAGAATTATTATAACAACAAGAGATCGACATTTGCTGAACCTACTTAAAGTGGATACAATACATCTGACTCAAGAAATGAAGGAAGAAGAAGCTCTTGAGCTCTTTAGTTGGCATGCATTTCAAAATCATTGTCCTGATGAAAGATTTTTGGAACTGTCAAGAAGAGTGGTTACTTACTGTGGAGGCTTACCACTGGCTCTTGAAGTTTTAGGGTCCTTTCTCTTTGAAAGGGAAAAGCACATTGGAGAAACTGGATAAAATTCCTGATGATAAAATTCAGAGAAAGCTCAGAATTAGCTTTGATGCACTTGATGAGAATCAGAGAAATATTTCTCCATATATCATGTTTCTTCATTGGAATGGACATGACCTATGTCATACGAATACTTGATGGATGTGGTTACTTTGGAGGAATAGGAATTAGTGTCCTCCTTCAACGTTGCCTTGTTACTGTAAGTGAAATAAACAAGCTCATGATGCATGATTTGCTTCGAGAAATGGGCAGAGAAGTTGTTCGCGCAGGATCCCCTAAATTCCCTGAAAAACGTAGTAGATTGTGGCGTCAGGAAGATGTTGTAGATGTATTGACAGAACTATCTGTAAGTACCTTCCAGTCAAGACTAGCATATGCATCTCATCTCTAATACTAAAAATAAATAACATCAATCAAATCTCATTTATGCATAACCATTTAGATGATACCGCTCCATATCATTTTAGGTACAATATCCAGTTGGCTTTATATCCTATATTAGTTTTGTGGTATTAAGAAAGTATAAATGCATTCATGATTCTTCCGCATGCAAATAAGTTTTTTCTTACTCCGATCCTTTTAACAGGGAACTGAAAAGACTGAAGGACTCGCTCTTATCTGCAAAGATCTGACCAAAAGAGTTTCATAACAAAAGCATTTAAAAAGATGAGGAGGCTGAAATTGCTCCAACTCAACTATGTACAGCTCACAGGAGACTACAAGTATTTTTCAAAAAGGTTAAGATGGCTCTGCTAGCGCGGATTCCCTCTAAATTTCATACCACAGGACTTCATTAATCAGCAAAACATGGTTTCCATCGATCTGCGGCATAGCAATCTTGTACAAGTTTGGGAGGACTCCAGGGTATATTACTATATTCAGTTCAACAAAACTTTCAGACTCTTCCCTTCTTCTCTTTTTGGGTGTTGATTTTTTTTTTTTCTTGTCTCGTTTAACACAGTTGCTGGACAAGTTGAAGATTCTCAACCTCAGTCATTCACATCATCTAACACTATCACCAGACTTTTCAAAACTCCCACATCTTGAGCATTTGATCCTGAAAGACTGTAAGAGTTTGTCAGTGATTCACCAGTCTATTGGAAATCTCAGAACACTTGCCTTGGTAAATCTTAAAGACTGCATAATGCTTAAGGACCTTCCAAGGAGTTTTTATACATTGAAATCAATTGAAACTCTTGTTCTTTCCGGCTGTTCAAAATTTGAGAAATTGGTTGAGGACATAGGGGAGATGATATCATTGACAACTCTACTTGTAGGTGGCACAGCCATAAGTGAAGTACCATCCTATATGGGAAGATTGAAGAATCTGAACTATCTATCACAACAAGGCCTGATTCGCCAGATACTACATAACCCAAAAGTGCCTAAAGATTACTTTTCTGCTCTTCTACTAGGCTTTACCTCATTAAAAAATATGAATCTGGGAAGCTGTATTTTTCATAGCCTTCCAAAGCTCGGTGGTCTTTCCAATCTTGAATATCTACGTTTCAATAATTGCACAAACCTTCCTGCAAGCAGAAACTTACCAACTAGTTTGAAGGAGCTGGAAGTGGATCACTGCACTGCACTGGAAACAGTTCAAAACTTCTCAGAAACAGAAAATTTTCCCGGCATGGAAAATGAAGCACACTCCAAAACATTAATACGGATAGAGAGATGCATTGATCATATAACTGCTGCTGTTTGGAAGAACATAATACAGGTTCTTTCTCTCTCTCTCTC
>NC_020491.1:4421147-4425409 GCF_000184155.1 Fragaria vesca subsp. vesca
CTCTCTCTCTCTCTCTCTCTCTCTCTCTCTCTCTCTCTCATGTGTCTGAAGATTTGTCCTCTATGACATTGCACTTAATTTGCAGGCTCTATTCAGGGAATGTTCCATCCCATCAATTTTGGCCAATATTAGCTCGAGCAATGAGCTAGTTCAGGCAATGCGTGGAGGAACGAGTACTTTGTGCATGCACTCTGATCCCTCCTTGAAAATATACATTCGATTCATACAGGAAACAACTGTAAGTGTCTATTGTGTGGTTTACTCTCTCCAAAGTCTAAATACACAAAGGGCACATTTCCGACAGAGGAGAATTCCAGCGTTTACTTACACATAATGAAATTGGGATAAGTGTGGGTCCCACATCGTAATAAAGAATCAATTCCTTGACAATCCTAAATTGTAATACCAAAAGAGGCGGTGAGATTAAGAATGATACCGGCCATCAGAAATGGGTTTTTATTCCGAAACTACCCGGCCTATTTAATTTTATATTATGCTAATAATATTGAGGAATTTGTTTAAGATGCTAATAATTTCAAATTTTTTTTTCTTTTAATTTAAAGGCTTCTTTTTATATGCTAATAAGAGCAACTTTAGCAGATTCTCTATTTTAGCTTTTAGCTATTTTAGAGAGCGTGTTTAGTTTTTTTTGATATTTTCGGAGCTCCAGCAGACTAGCCAAAGTTTAGCTATTATGACTTTTAGCTATCTCGTTAGCTAAATATAAAGAGCGAGATGACTCATATGAGGCTAGCTATAATTTAATACATTCATTGTAAGATATTTTATGTGATATATAAATATATTTAAACTATTTAATTTCTAATTGAAGAATAATGTTGATGTAATGCTAGCTAAAATAAAAAACATTGATGCAGTCACATTTCTAAAGTGGTTAGCTAAAATGACATTTTTAGCTAATTTTTCTAAAATTTAACTTAAAAATGGCTAGCATTGCTAAAGATGCTCTAATATACTATTTGTGGAAGTTGTTTATTTATTTTTTGTATTTATAAAATTGCTTACTTGATTTAAATATAATATTAATAAAATGTATAAACGTATGATGTCTTATTTTTGTTGTTCAACCCTTGCAACTTGCGGTTTGAGATACACCCAAGATGCTAGTACTAGGTCCAAATGATTTATCAAAATCATGGTAGAAGAGAGTTTATGCAAAATCATGGTAGAAGAGAGTTTATGCAAGGACAATATTGTAATATACACAAACATACATGTAGCCTCTGCATTATATTATTAATATGTAACCACATGATTACAATCAATACACTAAATAGAAATAGTCTATTTGGTTTGTTGATTATACAAAACTTATCAATTAAGACAATCAAAACGACAAACAAAACTAGATCAACATATAAGGAAAAAATTGTGTTGAGAGTGATCGAAATGTGTAGCTTGTTTTTTTTCATGGGTATTATAGTAATTAAAATAGTAATTAATTACATTCCTGTTCTAATTCTATGTGGTAAGTAAATAGCTTAATGGAATTGAAATCTCCATATACTGTTTCATTCAGTCTCTCATTCTTTTCGTCTTTCATTCCTGATGAATTACATTACAAGTAAGTAAATGTGTCAAAGAATTAATGCATGCATTTGCTTATACATACATATGTTGCTTGGCATGTATAGGGATGGACTGCAAGTGGAGATGGTAGCATTTTTCTCCCTGCATATAATTTTCTGAAGTTGTTCGTATATGTCAGAAAGAGTGACCAAGTCTTTTGTCAAGTGCCGAACTTACTGGTTTCAATTTAAAAGCTTTCACCGTACGTATTGTTTGTTGTTCCGACGAGGGCATATGTTCAAGTGGTATTTCCGTTTTTGTTACAAATCATACCAAGCTCATTAGGTTTGTTGTGCTGCCAATTCATCGCACTGCTATAACTTCACATGAAGTTATTTGGCAACTAAATTTATCAAACAGTGAATTCAATTTGAAAGGTGGCGACTTTGTTGAGGTTGAAGTTGTGACTGGATCTGGTTTTGGAGTGAAGAAAACAGGGGTAACTCTAATATGGGAAAATCCCAAATTTTTGCACCCTTATCAGCATTAATATAATTCATCAACTAAAAACATGCTGTATTCATTATTTTCAGCAATACAAAATCATGTGTATCAGAATATGTTCTTAGTGCATGCTGTTTGTTCTTCATTCATCCAATTCATATCAATGTATGAATTAGGTAATATACTCGGATTTTCTGATTATTAATAATGATCACACTAGACCATTCCCTATTTTTATATCCATATTCCATATATAAGCCTAGCCTAATCTTCTCAACACTGAAATTCAGGATCTATCATCCTGATGTCTTACTGATTCTCAGTTTCGATCTAGACCATCAGATGCAGTAGTTGTTCATAGCAAAATGACCATTGAACAGTGTGTACATATAAATGTGTTTGTGTGTCGACTCCCATTATAGTTAAAGCTTCTGGAATTGGATGGATTAAATGAATATTAGTAACAACTAGTACAAACAGAAGGTATGCAGTTAAACTTGCAAAGTGTAGAAATTGTTATTGGTGAATCATGGTCTGTTGGTTAGCTAAACTGGAAAGATCATGGGATTATAATGGTCATGAGGTGGGTTAATGGATTTTAATGATTTTTTATTTATTTATTTAAAGAAAACATGGTTAACCATTTTATTTTTTATTTTTATTTTTTTGAGTTGAAAGGAGGTCAGAAACTTCATAAGTAATTAAATCAGCTGCAAAAGCAGTTGATAAAAAAGAAGGAACAGAAGAAAACAAAACATCATGACTAACATTATACAATCCACCAGGTCATTATACAATCTGCCTAAAACAAAACATCACAGCCCGGGTTTCAGTGTGAAATCCACTGGGTCATTATACAATCTGCCTAAAACAGAAGAATTTGAAGCTACAGAAGCAGTATGTTGATGTTGTACCATCAATGCATCTGTTTCAACAATGACAGGATAGCCAAAATTTTCTTGGACGTAGTTAACAGCCAACTGACATGCATGCACTTCTGGTGAACTAAATAAAAGATCTTTCATTCCATTTCGTAGCCCAAACATGTCAAGAATAGGGAAAAAATAAATGTCTTATAGAATAGCATCATATATATGAGGGAGATCTTAAGTCATCGTTTTTTGCAGTCTTACAAATTCTTGTCCAATATGTCTTCCATAGTTTATTACACTCCACTGACTGTCAGTTCCATCAGATACTTTATCAATTTCTTTGAATTGAATGGAAGTCTGATCCGGAGCTACATTCTTTGATCTTTCATCCATCTCACGATTAATGAGCATGGAACAAAATCTAGTTTTGGAATTGTAACCAGGAATCTTAGAAATTGAGCTAGGTTAATACAAGAGCATGTACCAGTCAATACAAGAGCCTGGTTAATACTTAATACAAGAGCGTGTACCAGTCAGCTAATCATCTGTATTGTTTACCTTGGGCCACTAGGAAGAAAACAGATGATTAGCTTATTGGTAATTTTCTAGGAAAACTATACGAGACAGCTGTTCACACCACCAATAAGGTAAACACGCTACCAACATACTTGTTGGTGGAAGAACACTAGAAAACTACCACCAACAACTGCAAGGATGGCGACGTTTGAGTTTGGGTTTTGCTTGTGAGCTTGAGCCACTTTTGAGCTGGCGTATTTGCAGACTCGAGGGCTGTTGCTCCTGCCTTACCCTTTCTGAAAATCGGTCCTCATCAGACGAGTAAGGACCGAGTGATGACTCACACTCATCATGATGAAATGAGGAGGCAGGACCAAGTGATGACTCACACTCATATCGGATAGGCTCACACTCCTTATTTTCATTTCTATGTTCTGGATCCCATACTAGACCGACCCCTGTGTTCTTCACAGTGAAACCAGTTCCAATTATAGCTTCAACCTCAACAAAGTCACCACCTTCCAAATTGAACTCATTGTTTGACAGGTTTACTTGCCAAACCACTTCATCTGAAGTTATTTCAGAGAGAGGAGCTGGTCCGACAGCAAAGTTAATGAGCTTGGTGTAGTTTGTAACAAAAATGGAGATACCACTTGGACATATGTTCTCGTTGAACAAAGAAGAAAAAATTACGCACACAGTAAAAGCCTCTAAATTGCAACCAATAATTTGAGGCACTTGAAAAAAGACTTGCTCACTCTTCCTGACATACGCAAACCACTTTGGAATATCAGGGAGAAAAATGCCACCATCTCCACTTGCAGACCATCCCTATACCAT
>NC_020491.1:4425848-4429895 GCF_000184155.1 Fragaria vesca subsp. vesca
TTGTGCCTTGATGTTTTCGAAACATCTGGAATTACTTCTAGTGCTGTGCAGTTATCCACTTCCAACTCCTTCAAATTGGTTGGTAAATCTCTGCTGGCCGGAAGGTTTGCCATAATATTAAAACGTAGATGTTCAAGATTGGAAAGACCACTGAGTTTAGGAAGGCTAGGACCGCTACTGCTTCCCGCTAAATTTAAATAAATTAAAGAGGTAAAGCCTTGTGGTAGAGCAGGAAAATAATTTTTAGGCACTTCTGGGAAGCGTAATTTCACACGAATCAGGCCTTGCATAGATGGATAATTCAGGTTCTGCAATCTTCCTACAGAGGATGGCACTTGACTCATGGCTGTGCCATGGACAAGAAGAGTTGTCAATGATATCATCTTCCCAATGTCCTCACCCAAGTTCTGAAATCTTGAACACCCAAAAAGAACAAGAGTTTTGATAGATTTCAAGTTATAAAAACTACTTGGAAGGTCTCTCAGCAATTTGCAGTTTTTTACATTTAGCAAAGCAAGTCTTTTAAGATGTCCAATGGACTGGTGAATCTCTGACAAACTATCACAGTCTTTTAGAATCAAATACTCAAGATTTGGGAGTTTCGAAAAGTCTGGTGATTCTAATAGGTAATGTGAATGACTGAGATTAAGAATCTTTAACTTCTCAAGCAGCTGTTAGACAAGAACAGAAAAAAAAAAAAAAAAAAGAAGTCAAAATCCAAGAAGAAGAATTTGTTGTTATGTAATAAACCAGAAGGAAAAAGTTATAAAGTACTTTAGTTTCGCTTAACATACTCTGGAGTGCTCCCAAAATTTTATGAGATTGCTGTACCGCAGGTCCATAAAAACCAGGTTTCTTTGGTTAAGAAACTCCTTTCCTATGAACTTTGGGGAGAATCCACGCCAGCAGAGCCATATTAACTTCTTTGAAAGATTGGAATAGTCACCAGTGACCTGTACATAGTTGAGTTTGAGCAAGTTCAATCTCCTCATGTTCGTAATTGCTTTTGAACTAAAACTTTTCTTGTCAGTTCTTTGCAAATTTAAAGCTAGTCCTTCAATCTCTTCAGTTCCCTGTTAACAGAAGGCAATAAGTAAGGAAAAAAAAAGTAGATTTGTTTGCAAGCGAAAAGTGAGTTATGAGCATATGCGAGAGCCATGAAGGCATTTGTACCTCCACAATGCCACAATAATGATTAGAAGATGAAACTGAGTGAATCCGTACACTAGAATGACATGCAGCATTATATTGGTTTGCAAAACTGAAATTTGAAACTAACTTGTAGCATTAGACTTCTTGATTGGGAAGTACTACTTACAGATTCTTCTGTCAAAACATCTATTACATCTTCTTGGCGCCACAATCTACTACGTTTTTCAGGGCGTTTTGGGGACTCCGCACGAACAACTTCTCTACCCATTTCTCGAAGCAAATCATGCATCATAATCTTGTTTTTTTCACTAACAGTGAGAAGGCAACGTTGAAGGAGGACACGTATTCCTGTCTCTGGAAAATAACCACAGCCGTGCAGGATTTGTGTGACATAGTTCCTGTCCATTCCAATCAAGAAACAAGATATATGGAGGAATATTTCTTTCTGATTCTCATCAATTGCATCAAAACTTATTCTGAGCTTACACTGAATTTGGTCATCAGGAATTTTTTTCAATTTCGCCAAGGTGCTCTCCCAATCTCTTTTGCTTCCTTTAAAGAGAAAAGACCCCAAAACTTCAAGAGCCAGCGGTAAACCTCCACAGTAAGTAACAACACTTTTCGAGAGTTTCAAAAATCCTGCATCAGGAACATGATTTTGAAATGCATGCCAATTAAAGAGCTCAAAAGCTTCTTCATCATTCATTTCTCGAGTCAGATATATTCTATCCACTAATATTCGCTCTAGCAAATGTCGATCTCTAGTTGTTATTATAATTCGACTTCCTGGACCAAATGAATAATGCCTTATAGCTAATGCAGTCAATTGTTCCACATGATCCACATCATCAACAATGACAAGTACCTTTCTGAATCCAAGTCTCTCTTTTATCACATTAATCCCTCTGGGAACACTACCTATCTCTATCTTGGTAGGTTTTAAAATGTCAGATAGAAGTCTTTCTTGCAAAGTAATCAGACCATTTGAATCCTTTGCAGTTTCCCTAACATTTGCAAGGAAACTTTTACTTTCAAAGCTATGAAAAAATTTATTATAAATGGCTTTTGCAAGTGATGTTTTACCTATTCCACCCATACCCCAAATTCCAACCATGCGAACATCATCTGATCCAACACTTAAACAAGTACTAATATCTTCCACACGAGAATCTATTCCAACTGGGTAGTCGGCTACATGCAAGTATATGTTGTTCAGCCGGCTACTGATCTCATCAATAATGTTACCGATAAAATGTCCTTCCCACCTGTTAATTAAGCAGAACTAAGACTCATTATGCAACAAAACAATAACACACACTTAATTGACAAAGAAATGTAAAAAGGATATAATAAAACTGGATAAAGAGGTAAATCACAGGACCTCAAGTAAGAGTTAACTTGAAACCACATGAACAGAATTGACTAAAGGGTAGCAGCTAATAGCAAGATGTTCAGAATGTAATTGTTATGTAGTAATATATATTACCTGCCAGCGATATCAAAGCCAGACAAATTTGCAGCTCCCCGAAGAGCAGCTCTCCACCTGGATACCTTACCCGTACTGGTACCATATCTAGCTTCATGTTTCTCAAATGCCGGACCAAACATACCAGTCTGGTATCTGACATCAAAAGGATTAACATGATAAAATATGGGGAAAACCAATTGCCCCAGTGTTTTTTTACATTCCATGATCTGCACCAGCTCCTCAAGGCACCAACTTGAATCCCCATAGTTGTCTGAGAAGACTATGACAGAGATCCTAGACCCTCGGATTGCCTGCACCAATTCCTCTGTTATCTTTTCCCCTCTTTTGAGTTCGTTGTCATCAATGAAGGCGTTGACTCCGGCATGGTTTAATGCCTTATAGAGGTGGTCCGTGAAGGTCTTGCGTGTGTCTTTGCCTCTGAAGCTCAAGAATACATCATACCTCCAACGTTTCTCTGAGGAAGAGGAGGAGGAGGATGAAGCCATTTGAATTTGGAGTGGTTTAGATGAAAGAACTGAACAATGCGAATGAGAACTGCCTTGGCTTCTCAGTCATAAGGCAGGATCACGTCCAAGTCAATTCTCAAAGGGTTGATAAAGACATGTTTTCCTTTCTTTTATTAGACAGGAAGATTGATTCTTGAAAACGAATAATGCGAAACAGAATAATATCAGGTAGTGAAGTTTGCCAAAGACATTGGATGCACTTTCCTCTGCGTTTCTTAATCTGAATAGAAAAACTGTCATGTTCTTTTTTCACTAATTTTCTTTTAAATTTCCCAGAAGCATATCTCGAGTTAAACAAACTGTCAGTGACCCGGACATTACCAGGCAACCACCAGCTACTTTGGTCCAAATGAGATTTAAAATTTAAAATTCCCATTCCTTCCAACAAATAAGAATAAAGAACAAAAATTCTGAAGGAATATTATGTACCAGGTAACCACCAGCTACTTTGGTCCAAATGAGATTTAAAATTTAAAATTCCCATTCCTTCCAACAAATAAGAATAAAGAACAAAAATTCTGAAGGAATATTATGTACCAATATTTACTTATGGCAATATTAACTCATACAAATTTGTAACAGCCATATGCTTAAACAAAAGTAACTAATGTTCATACGCTTACCTTGAAATCCATTAGTTTTAATTTAGGCTTTTAGCATAAATAGTAACCTACGGTTGTTAAGGGCAACTCCAACAATGGTCTTGGATTTGGAGTCCTATATCCATTATAGGACCTCTTTATTGCACTATTCATTTAAGACTCATTTTCTTATCTCCAACAATGAGTCCTATATGAGGTCCTATATTTATTTTTGTTGATTAAAATAAGTTATAGGTAGTATATTTATGAATATTATATTAAATAATATGTTAATAAGCTTATTAAGTTAATAAAAGTT
>NC_020491.1:4429915-4430971 GCF_000184155.1 Fragaria vesca subsp. vesca
TGTGTCGGTGTATACGACAAACAACTGAGTTCGGATGTGATTATCGTCTCCACATGTCAAACACTAATTGGCTATCTAGATTACGGGTTATATTTGTCTGACACGTGTCATATCTTATCTGTTGATATCATCTCAAATTGTCTATAAATATGAGGTCATTGTCATCCTCATTCCTCACAAATTCACAACACTCTTCTCATCTCAAAAGCTTCATATTGTTTCCTTTTGATTTTGTGAAAAACTGTTTTTCAACAATGAATCATTTGACAAAATGGTTTATGAAAGATCAAGAAGAGGCCGTTACGAGAAACCAACGAAGATCCATGATGATGTCTGCTGCTGCCTTGCAAATCCAAGATCTGGAAGAAGAGGATTCACAATGGGGTGGTTCTTCGAAAGGTCGTTCGTATACTGCCAAAAACAGAGAGATCATGGATCAACGTCTGTAAGCTTTATACTTCACGGATCTATGCAGGTA
Source organism: Fragaria vesca subsp. vesca (assembly GCF_000184155.1). Taxonomy (NCBI): domain Eukaryota; kingdom Viridiplantae; phylum Streptophyta; class Magnoliopsida; order Rosales; family Rosaceae; genus Fragaria; species Fragaria vesca. The sequence goes on from NC_020491.1 coordinate 4,430,394, forward strand.
CGAACCAAATATATTTCGTAGGCGATACAGAATGCAACCTTGGGTATTTGACACGATGATGCACAACGTGGCCAACTACGATCCATATTTTGTTCAAGGAAGAGATGCGACTGGGAGAGTCGGCCTATCTACTGAACAAAAGCTTACATGCGCCATGAGACAACTCGCATATGGGGTCACAGCCGACTTCTTTGATGATTACATGGATATTGCAGAATCCACTGCCATCGAGATTTTGGAACACTTCACCAGAGCAATATGGAATGTGTACCATGAGCATTATCTCTGCCGACCAACACCGGCTGATCTGCGACGACTTCTCGACAAGGCAGCAGAAAGAGGATTTCCAGGAATGATCGGGAGCCTCGATTGTATGCACTGGCAGTGGAAAAATTGTCCCACCGGATGGGGAGGCCAGTATACTGGCTATAAGGGGAAACCAACAATCATCTTGGAGGCAGTGGCATCCTACGATACTTGGATTTGGCACGCCTTCTTCGGCCTTCTAGGTTCCCTAAACGATATTAATGTCCTTGGACAGTCACCTTTGTTTAATGATGTGGCTCGAGGTGAAACTC